>NC_091689.1:16787575-17090606 GCF_041296265.1 Equus caballus | reverse complement strand
TTTCCTTTGGCCAGATCACTGGATGTGGCCTTGTGGGTAAGAGTATGAAAGTTCTGGGGCCGGCCAGTAGCGTAGTCTTAAGTTCGCAGGCTCTGCTTCAGCAGCCTGGGATTCACCAGTACGGATCCTGGGCACGGACCTAGCACTGCTCGTGAAGCCATGCTGAGGCAGCGTCCCACATAGAAGAACTAGAAGGACTTACAACTAGGATACACAACTATGTACTGGGGCTTTGGGGAGAAAAAAAAAAAAAGAGGATGATTGGCAACAGATGTTAACTCAGGGCCAATCTTCCTCACTGAAAAAAAAAAAGCCTGTAAAACTTGAAAAAATAAAAAGAGTATGAAGGCTTGCCATGGAGTTATCTTTTAAGGCAGAGACTCTGTCTTATACATTTGGTACTCCCATTGTCTAGCACACGGTCCAGAATATATCAATGTATTGGGAGCTCAAGAACTGTTTGGTGAATAAACCAAGTAAGCGGGCAGTGCAGCCAGAGGAGGCTTGGTCCCCTGTGAGTCTCGGTGCCTGTCTCGTAGGTCCTCCAGGAGCACGAGGGCCAGGGCAGCCTGGCACTGTGCGCTCTGCGCCTGGTGACTAGATGGTCTTCTCACCCATGGAGGCCTGTGGGTGGATAGCAGCCACGTGAGTCACTGTGACCACTAAGAACAGCCAGGGAGCTCAGGCAGCCTCGTGAAGCGGGCTCTTTGCCCCAGGAAGCATTTTGCGGATTCCAAGGATCAGAGGGGACCTTAGCAAAGAAATGGAATCTCATAGTCTTAACCTCAGAGGGGACAAATGTCTTCAACAGTTTTCTGGACTGTAATTGATCATGTTTGGAGCAAGACCGCAGAAGCGTCATCACAGAAGCCATCTAGAACACCAGGAGGGAACAAGACAAGGGCTAATTGGTTGTGTGTGTGTCTGGTGGGAGGCTGAGATCTCTGAACACTGGCTTGAGCCCCGGGCTGGCAAGGCAGCCGCTGGCTCCCTGGGCTGGGAGCCTGGGACCCTGTGCAGAAGAACGCCTGCTCCTTGCCACTTCCTTTACATGTGCTCTTCCAGAAGTCCCACTCATCGCTTTTTTCTCCCCTCGCCCATGCATGGCTTGTCTTGGATTTGGAGTCTTGGTCTGAACATGCAGAGCTGAGCCCCTTATTTTCCCTGTGTGCCATTTATGAGTTAGAAACCAGTAGCAAAATAGGAAAATGCCTGTTGGGAAGGCCTGTCTGCTTGTGGAAGTGTGGGGTCAGGTTAGAAGGACACTCACACTTCTACCAACTGGGCGGCTCACAGTAATTAGTTCACTGTTGGCAAATCATGGGTGAGTTTACAAGTTCTTGGGCTCTGGGAGGTCAGGCCTCTGCGATGATTTCCCTGGACAATTCCAGCATGGCGGTGGCTGAAATCGAGCCACCAGCTGCGCTTCCCACTGCTGCTTGTCCGCATTTCTCCTGGATATAGGCCTCCCTGTTCCCGGGAGAGTGCACCTGGTCCCCGAGGCTGGCCTCTCTCTCTTTTCATCACTTCACTGTTTGCTGTTCTGACTGGGATACAGGTATTTGTTTCTTGCTGGTTTGGGTGCATTTTAAATCCTGAGGGACTTTTGCAAAAGCAGACAGGGTTTCACGGCTCCCTGTTCCCAGATCTGGGAGACAAGAAGCTGGTGGGAAGAAGGCAGCTTGCAGCAGTAACCTGTCTATGACTTTCAGAAGATGCCTCGTTGCTCATGGCCCCAAGTGAAGGAAACTGATGTTTATGGGAAGAGACTTGCCCCTGCTGGGAGCATTGAAGCCTTCGTCAGGGTCTGGTCAGGGGCTCACCTATTTTCTCTGTATGTATGTGTGTGCAATCAAAGGATGCTCTGGCAAACTACACACAGCAGAGCGTCATGAACACATCCCACCTGCTTCCCTCGCTTTTCCATAAATAACATCTTGTTTCTTTCTTTGGAGAAAAGTCACCAGTGTCAGGCCCAGGGCCCTGAGGATCCAAATGGTGCCACCCACTTGGCTCCTGAATCCTGTCTGAGACTGGACAAATTTGGGATTGACGGTGACAAATCAGTGCGCAGAGCTTGGCACCTTGACCTTGAAGTGCCTGGAGGTCCTCACAGTTAAACACTTTCCCTAAGGCCCAGCTCCCAGGCAAGGCTGCACTCAAGTGGTCAGATGAGGTTCAAGATGCCCAGTCACATTGGAATTTAGACAAATAATGAAGAATTTTTTAGTGTAAGTATGTCTTATGCAATATTTGGGACATACTTATGCTAAAAAATTTATTAGTTATCTGAAATTCAAATTTAACTAGACCTCCTATACTTTTATTTACTGGATCCAGCAACCCTGGCTCAATGACGGGAATCACCTAGGAGTTTCAGAAAATGCTGATGTCTGGGTCCCACCCCAAGAAATTCTAATTTAGTTGACTGTGGTTGGGCCCAAACATTGGAGATTTTAACAGCCTCTTTACTGATTTTAATATGCAGAGAGCCACCGGGCTACAATGGTGACTTCTAAATTGTCCTTAGCTTTGCAAAACTTCGTGTGCTTTTTCATCTTACAATCTAGACTCTTGTCATGATCTGTTTTAATTAATATGCTGTTGTGGGCTAGTCAGCCCCCCCGAGCCTGAGTTTGCTCAGCTGTAGATGAGGGTATGGAGGCAGGAGAATGCCTGATCTTCAACGTTACCTGTTAAATTCTCCTAAGCACAGAGAAGTGTGAGCTGTACCCCAAAAGGGCAAAGCAACCGGCCACAAGCGAAAATCATTTCTGAGCTCCCATGATTTGATCTTGAAAATTCCTCTGAATTTCGTGTTTTCCTCTTTATTACACACATGTGTGTCTAAAATAAGGAATTTTTTTTTAGTGAAGTCATATTGGCTTATAACGTTGTGTAAATTTCACGTCACTTGGGGCTGTAGTGGCTATGAACTAGGGCTCAGATGCTGGCCTGGAGAATTGTCAGCCCTCCCGTGAGCTGACCATATTTGCAGACTGGTAGAAAAGCTTTGGGGAGTTTGGTCTGGTCACTGAGGAAATTGGCTAGACCAGGGAAATGCAATGGCTTGTTGAATTGTAAATAACATTGAAAGATTCCTTCTTCTAGCGGTTTCCAAAACAGTCTGTCATAGCCTGCTCAGTGGCTTGGGGGGAATTTTCAGTGGAGGACGAAGCAAGGCTCTGTTGGTTTTGCTAATAGGATAAACAGTTCTCCTCTGACTTGCAGACTGGCAGCAGTCCCACTGGACTCTCTCCCTGGGCATTTCCATATCCTGTAAACCATCCTCTGGGCGAGGAAGAGAATGCCAGAGATAGGGCCACAACATGAGACCAGAAAATCTGTAAGCCTGAATCTCCGGCAGGAACCTCACTTTTAAAGAGAAAAGAGGAGTCTCCAAACAGAATAATGGACTATTACAAAACAAACCTGGAGGTGTACCCTTTGAGCCACCCGAGAACCATCTTCAGACTTACCCCAAAGGCCCATATGATTCCCTGATCCCAGCGAGAAAGGATCCAAAGGGAGATGCTGGGGTTTAACGGAATGTTACCAGCTCACAGGGTTAAAGTCTAGTTAGAAATGAAGGATGACATCTTTGCCTCCATTGGGAAAGAAATGGTGGCCCTGGATGACCTAGCCTGGCTGCTCCTGCTGGTCTGACAAAGATGAATGGGGGGACAAGTTCTGCTTTTGATGAGACCCAATGAGGTGATGTCTGCATTTTACTAAAAGTCATATGCAAACACTTCATCCTCGCCAGAAACCAATGTGTAAACACAACCACAGAAGAAACACGGATCCTAGGAATGACCAGTCTGTTGACACTTGGAAAACCAAATGGACCTCCACCTTGAGAGCCACTGGCCTCACTGATTCTGCAGTGTTTATTTTTACCCGATGGTTTGTGATCGGAATGTTCTTCGTTTAAACCCAAATGCTCTTTTAATATTAAAAAGTTGTGTTTCCTCCCCCAACCCTCCAACAAAGTAAATGTCTGTTGTGCTTTGGTGTATTGCCTGGGAATGAGCCATGCTTTCTAAAGCATGGAAAGCAAACTGATGGAGAGAATCTTGCCATTGTGTGAATCAAGGGTTTGTGCAGAGAAAAGAGGCAACGAAATGGAGAAGATGTCATTGGAGACACCTTGAAGCTCCCGCCCCACAGGAATACCTTTTGAGGTTTTGTTGGGACATGGAGTTGCTGGGCTAAATTTGGAAGAGACTGAAAATGAAATCAATTCTGTCATCATCTGTTACAGATGACCTCCCCAGACACCAGGCTGTTCTCAAGTCCACGCACAGGCTGTCCCCCATCCCTGGAACACCCTGCTCCTTCCTCTTTGTCACTTTCTCCCCAATCTGGCCACCTCTGTCTGAAAGGTTTGTGTTATCCTCATAATACTTGGCCCCCCAACCAGCACTGACCTCAACAGGGAGTCATATTTAAAGAAGAAGTAGCCCAGCAGAAAACAAAATCATGAGAGGCAATTTTAATCTTTGTTACAGCCTGTTAAGAAAACACCTAAAGCTGAGAATGGTGGGGGTGAGGCGGAGGCAAAGAAATAGCAGTGTTGTTTGAAAATCCCCTCTTGGTATTTTTGTCACTCTTAGTATCTTTTGCCTGGATTTCATCTCTTCCCCCTCACTCTCAGCTCTCAATGAATACATTCCCCAAACTTGGCTGATCATTTCTTGGCTTTGCAGTTTCATAGGTCTCAGACTGGGATGCCAGCCTGCCTGGGTTCCAGTCTCCAACACTTGTAGCTATGTGTTTCTGGGTAAGTTACTTAGACTTTTTCCACATCCATAAAATAGGGACAAATTTTAGATGAGTTAATACATGTAAAGTCCTTAGAACTACGCCTGGTACATAGTCAGTGCTAGGTATGTTTTTGCGATTATTATTATTTGACACCCCCCCCATCTACTATTTTCCACAGCTTGTAGTGCCCTCCCTTTCCAAAGCAAAATCCCTCAGCCACTCTATCTTCTTATTTTCCACCTTCCCAGTGTCCCGTTAACGTGGCAGTGGGGATGAGAAGGAAGAGAGGCAATGGAGCCTCATGTAGCAATACTTTTTCTCTGACCCATCTGCATGCTAAACTTCTATTCATCCTTTAAAACCCAGGCATTGCCATCTCTGTGGCCTACTTTAATAGTCCAGAGAGAGCTCCTCCTTCCCTTTCCCAAGCCACATCTGTCCATCTTTCTACTACTGCACATATCCCCCAGAGTAGATATTATTTTCTTGTCTTTCTATCTGCACCCTTAACTTGCAAACTCCTTTGAGGGGAGGGAACACGTGTTATCCATCTTTCTATCACAACCACCGTGTTTGGTACACAGAAGGAGCTCAATAAGGTTGGTTGGATGGAATTGAATGAGACCTTTCATTGCTCATGGGGAAGGCCGTGGTGTGGGCTACAGAGAATGTAGTCAAAGAAGGATACGGGTTGTCTCGCCACCAGTCTGGAGGTGCAGATGACATGGAATTGCTTCACACTGGGGGTAGAGATGCTCCAGCCTGAAGCGATTATGCTCTGAAGGGCTCGTCTCCCTGCACACGAGATGAATGAGTACTATTGACAGTAAATATGATAATTACCTAATGATGTTCGTAAGCATCTGAAATACTTGGCACAGTGCCTGCGACAAAATGGGAGACATTTTCCATTTATTTCTTGAAATAAATCTGACTCATGTAAAAATAATAATAAACCAATCACCACCAAGAAAAACCATAAGTTGGTTGAGCATTTAGTCTCCTCTACTGCCCCTCTGAGATGACAGGTATTGAGGTTTCCTGTCCTATGTATAGGCAAAGACTTTGCTCTCTGACTGAATTTGCCTTTTAAGAAGACTGGAGCTGGAGGGAAAGTGAAGCCTCTTTGGAACCTCAGTTGTTAGAGAGCTAAGCCTTTAATTAAAATACAACCGTGGGCCAGCCTGGTGGCGCAGTGGTTGCGTGCACATGTTCCGCTTTGGTGACCTGGGGTCTGCCGGTTCAGATCCCAGGTGCGCACATGGCATCGCTCATCAAGCCATGTTGTGGCAGGCGTCCCACATATAAAGTACAGGAAGATGGGCACAGATGTTAGCTCAGGGCCAGTCTTCCTCAGCAAAAAGAGGAGGATTGGCAGATGTTAGCTAAGGTCTGATCTTCCTCAAAAAAAAAAAAAAAGAAAAATACAACCAAGTACAGCCCTGTGTAGAAGCTACACTTGAGGGGGACACAAGTTCTGCTACCCTATCCCACCAAACTTGTGTTGGGAGAAGGCAATGCCCCAAGGGCAGACACATTGGAGGTGCTGGAAAGAAGGTGGTAGTGGTTGGTGGGACAGGTGAGCATTGGTTGGTCTTTCCATGTCAAGGTCTAGGATGACAGAAGTGCTTTGGGTGCTGGGAGAGAACTCCCGCTAAGGTGGACCATAGGCCCAGATCAGGCCCACAAAGAGGGCAGGAAGGGAACATCACCTACAGGGAGACCATATGGCCATGGAAAACAAGCTCTCTAAAGAGAGTGAGGCTGCAATTCTCATGGACTCAAGTGTGAAAGGTATGACTTTCTCCTCAATACTCATATACAGAAATGCCACATTTGTTTGTCTGAATCAAATTTAGCCTGACTTAGATTTCAGCCTTCTCTTTTGATAATGTTCAAAAAAATAGGACTTAGACAATCCTGAGACCCTGAGGAAGAGCTTGGGGTCTCTGGTGGCCTCTGAGTTACTCAGGAGGTAGGGCAAAAAGTCCATCAGAAGATGGCGGATGGGGCAGACCCGATAATCTGCCCAAGGTCTTACAATAGGTAAGAGAGAGGCCATGGCTTGCATGTGGCACTTCTAACCCAGATCATTTGCCCTCTCCCCTCCCTCGTGTGCCAGAACCATTCAACAGGACAGCGGCTCTCAGCAAAGCGCCAGTGGAGAAGTTGTCAAGTGCCCACACAGCAATTATGCAGTGCCAGCTCTGGTCTCATCAGCCCTAGGAAAGGTTATAAAAGATGAAGTGAAAGGGCTCCCAAGTCTCGTGCTCAGAGTTCAGAAACCAAATAGGAAGTGAAACCTCAGAACCATCTGTAACTGAAAAAATAAAGAAATGAGGAAGCCAGGACGAGGAAGCATTGAAATAAACCCTGATCTGGATACTGACGACAGTTAAATAGGGCCATGATGTGATCAATTATGGGAAGTCTTAGTTGTACTAAGAACTAGAAGGTTATGTCAACAACTGTTTATTGAACGACTCCTCCATGCCAAGTCCTCTGCAAGGTACAGGGAATATAAAGAGTAATTAGACCTCAAGTTCACTGCCTAGTCCAAGGGCTGTCTCTGACAAGCTCAGCACATTTAGTGCCATAGAGTCAACCACACGCATCTGAACAAGGCACAGGAGCTTTAGTGACAAAGAGTGATTTCATAGCTCACGGGGTCAGTAAAAATGTAGCTCACATGTCGCTGGTCCTTTGAAATTTAAATAAAAGTGACTCCAGGTCCCTAGCTCATTATTAGATACAGCCATTGGCTTCTCCAAAATGTCGGTCAATTTCCAGGGTCTCATGGGCTCCTAGTTCCTTCTGACTCTGAGAACCTGAGAGATATCAGACTCGCGAGACTATGTGTCCTACTTTCTACAGCTTTTCCTTCCTCTGCTTCCAGATATGGAACTTACTTTTTTTCTACAAAGATCTTTCACATAAGCTGGGGTAGTATTAAAAAACAATGGTCTGGAGATGAACACTGAAGAATAGGAATGAACTACCACCAGTCAAAATGGACATTGGCTGCAAAAATCTCTTGCGGCTGCTGGCTCATAGCAGCTAAAGATCAATACTTCGCACAAAGCAAACGTAGGTACAACTGATTTTAATGACAGTATGTGGACCTGGGTTTTACACTTAAATGATTCATGATGTAATATTATACAGTCCTATCTTTAAAGGGCTTGCAGCCATCTCGTCATGGGATTCCTCACTGGCCATCCTTCTCAGAAGTTCCTGGCATTCCTCCATGTTCCTTGATCATCTTTCCTTAAGACACTCTTTACCAATCCATGCCCATCATTTAAATAAAATCAACCTTAATGAGTTACAATATATATACAATAAGATGCACTCATTTTAAGAATGCAGTTTAATGAGTTTTAACAAAAGTATGAACCCATTTAACTAACAATCAACATATAGAATGCAGCCATCATTCAAAAAGTCACCCTCATTCCTGTCTCCAGGCAATCATTGATCCATTTTAGGCCATTTAGCTTGGATTTACCTTTTCTATACTAAACAAAACGAGATCATACAGCATGTATTCTGTGTCAATGAATCTATTCGTGATGTTTCACTTCATTGAACAAATATACTACAATTTGTATATCCATTCACTTGCAAACGAACATTTGATCTTTCCCTTTATTCACTATTACCAAAGATGCTATGAACACATGTGTACAGGACTTTGTGTGGAAATATGTTTTTATTTCTCTTGAGTAAATTCCAAGAAGTGGAATTGTTGAGTTGTATGGTAAGTGTGTACTTAACTTTATGAGAAACTGCCAAAGAGATTGTCCGATTTTACATTGCCACAAGAAATGCATAGGAGTTCCGATTGCTCTAGATCCTTCCCCAAATTTGGTACTGTTGGTCTTTTTATTGTAACCATTCTATTGGGTATGCAATTATGGTATCTCATTATTATTTTAATTTGGCTAATGATATTAAGCGTCTTTTCCTGTTTCTTGGTCATTTGTATACATTATTTTGTAAAATGTCTGATCAAATCTTTTGCCCATTTAAAAAATTGGGTTGCTTATCTTTTTATTATTATATGTAGAATTTCTTTATATATTCTGGGCACAAGTCTTTTGTCATTTACCTGTTTTGCAGATATTTTTCCAGTTTGTGGCCCACCTTTTCATTTTCTTCGTGCTGTCTTTTGAAAAGCATAAGTTTTAATTTTTGATGTCATTCAGTTATAAATGTTTTCTGTTATGATTTTTATGTTCTGTGTCCTACGTAAGAAATCCTTGTCTACTCTCAAATCATGAAGATTTTCTCCTGTGTTTCTTTCCAGATTTTTTTTTTAAAGATTTTATTTTTTTCCTTTTTCTCCCCAAAGCCCCCCAGTACATAGCTGTATATTCTTCGTTGTGGGTCCTTCTAGTTGTGGCATGTGGGACGCTGCCTCAGCATGGTTTGATGAGCAGTGCCATGTCCGCGCCCAGGATTCGAACCAACGAAACACTGGGCCGCCTGCAGCGGAGCGTGTAAACTTAACCACTCAGCCACGGGGCCAGGCCCTCTTTCCAGATGTTTTTATAGATTAGCCTTTACATTTAGGACTAGAATTTTATGACTGGGTTAACTTTTGCAAATGGTGTGCAGTAGGAACCAAAGCTCCTCTTTTTAATAAATGGCTATACAGTACCAATTGTTGGAAATAAAATTCTTTTGAATACCCTTAGTATCTTTCTCAAAAATCAGTTGACCACACGTAAGTTTCTTTCTGGACTCTATTCCATCCCGTTGAGCTATATGTCCATCCTTATACCAATACCACACTGTCTTTATTACTGTAGCTTAATATTGTTTTGAAAGCAGGTAGTGTAGGTTCTACAACTCTGTCCTTTTCTTTTAATATTGTTATGAATATTATGTTTTCAATGCAATTCTAGGTCATTTTATTTCCATATACTCTTTCGAATCAGGTTGCGAATTTCTAAAAACAAAAACCTCCTGGGGTGTTGATTGGAATTGCATTAAATTTATAGGTCAGTTTGAGGAGAAATGGTATCTTAACAATATTGAGTCTTCAAGTCTGTGAACATGGTATATCTCTCTATTTTTTATAGATCTTTAATTTCTCTCAGCAATATTATGTAGCTTTCAGAGTATGACCTCTACAAATTTTATTAAATGTGTCCATAATTATTTCATGTTTTGATGGTTCTGTGTGTTTTAAATTTCATTTTCCAACTATTGCTTGTGGTTATATAGAAAGATAATTGATTTTTACATAAACTTTTCATGCTACTTCTTAGCTAAATTTGCTTATTAGTTCTACTAGCTTTCTTGAAGACTGGTGGAATTTTCTATACACGTAATCTCATGTCATAATGTCATGCAAATCGTCAAATTTCGGGTATAAAGTTGTTCATAATATTATAATTTTTATTATTATCCTTTTAATGTTTGTAGGATTTATAGTGATGTTTCCTTTTTTATTCCTGATATTAGCAATTTGTATCTTCTCCCTCTTTTTCTTAATCAGTCTAGTTTTCTGCTTCTTAAAATGTAATCCCCAGAAGCATTAGAATCACCTGGAAACTAATTAGAAATGAACATTCTTGGACCCTACTCCAGACCTACTGAGTTAGCTGGTGTCAAAGTCTAGCAATCCGTGTTTTAACAAGCATTCCTGGCAATTCTAATGCACACTAGGTTTAGAGAGCCCCTGCTTTAGGTAGAAATTTATCAGTTTCATTGATCTTAAAAAATGTTTTTGTTTTTATTGAACTTCCCCATCATTTGTTCATTTTCTATTTCATTGATTTCTGCTCTAATCTTTCTCTTTCTACTTGTGTTTGATTTGCTCTTCTTTTTCTATCTTCTCAAGGTGCAAGCTAAGATCATTGATTTCAGACCTCTGTTCCTTTCCAACGTAAGCACTTTTTAAAGCTATAAATTCCATTCTAAACACTGTTTTGACTATATTCCATAATATTTGATATAATTGCTTTAAATTTTTATTTAATTCAAAATATTTTCTAAATTTATACGTATTTCTCCTTAGGCCTTGGTACTATTTAATTTTCATATATTTCAAGATAAGTTTTCCAGAAATCTTTCTGTTATTGGTTTCTAATTTAAGTCCTTTGTGGTCAGATAATATAATCTTTATAATTTCAGTCCTTTTAAATTTGTTCAGAATTTTTTAATGGTTCAACATATGATCCAAATTGGTGAATTTTCCTTAGGCAATTGGAAAGAATGTGTATTCTGCTGCCTTTGGATGGAGTGTCCCATAAATGCCACTTAGGTCAAATTGCTTGATAAGATTGTGCTTACTGATTTTCTGGTTATTTGTCCTTTTAGTTACTGAGAGCAGTATTGAAATCTCCGACAATAACTGTGGATTTCTATATTTCTCCTTTTCTGTCAGTTTTGACTTGATTTACATTGAATCTCTTTAGTTAGGTGTATACCCTGTTGGAATTGTTATGTGTGCTTGATAAATTGATTCTGTTTATCATCATGGAACCATTCTTACTCCTGGTAATATTCTTTATTCTATAGCCTACTTTGTTCATCACTGATATTGTCACTCCAGCTTTCTTTTTATTAGTGTTTTCATTATGTATCTATTTTCATCCTTGAACTTGTATTTATCTATGTAATTATAGTTTAAGTGAATTTCTAGACATTATATATTTAGATTTTGCTTTTTATCCATTATGACAAACTACTGCTTAATTGGAGTGCTTCAATCATTCATATTCAAGGTAATTATCAATCGTGCGTTGATATTTACCATTTTGCTATTTGTTTGATACTTGTCTAATTTGTTCTTTTTTTCTGCCTTCTTTTTTGATTATTTTTTTATATTCCACTTAGTCTCCTGTATTGGCTTCTACTTCTTTTTTTTATTTTAAGGTTTACCATATGCCTTTTTAAAAACCGTAGTCTATCTTCAATATACTATATCTCTTTGCTTCATGAAGGAGACTTACGATAGTGTATTTCTGGTTTCCCCTCCCATGCTTTTGTGCTGTTCTTGTCATAAAATTTACTTCTACATATGTTTAAACTCATAAAATCTTTCTTTTAAATTTAAACACTGCATTTTCTTTTAAAGAACTTGAAAATGAGGAAAATTCATTTATATTTATCCATATATTTCCCATTTCTGGCACTCATCATTTCTTTGTGTAGTTCCAAATTTCCATCTGGTTTCAAAGGAGATGGCTTTAACAGTGGATCTTTGGGTAAGATGGGCGGGAAATTAGACGAAAGAGGTTTGGAGTAACCCGCTCCCATAAGGCCTTTAATGCCACCTTAAAGACTTCAGACTTTACCTGAAAGCAATGCAGATTACCTGTCCATATTTGGATTATAGGAAGAGCACTCTGGTGTCAGTGGAAAAATTTCTTTCAGGAGCTTGAGAGCACTCAGCCATTGACTGCAATAAATCAGAGAGGGCCTGCCGGGTGGCGCAGGAGCTAAGTTCGCACATTCCACTTCTCAGTGGCCCAGGGTTTACAGGTTTGGATCCCAGGTATGGACATGGCACCACTTGGCAAAAGCCATGCTGTGGTAGGCATCCCACATATAAAGTACAGGAAGACAGCTATGGATGTTGGCTCAGGGCCAGTCTTCCTCAGCAAAAAAAAAAAAAAAGGAGGATTGGCAGTAGTTAGCTCAGGGCTAATCTTCCTCAAAAAAAAAAAAAAAAGAAATGAAAAATAAATGAGAGAGAGTGACGCAGGCCTCGAGTGATGTAACCTCGTGGAGATGCAGGAGAGAGGACTGATTCAAGAAAATTAACAGCCCGAAGTGGTTAACTTGATGTTCGGAGGAGAGGGACACGGAGAAGTGGATAGACGACTTCCAGATTTTTTAGCTTGGGGGCTAAACATGGTCATGACACCAGCTGAGATGAGAGCACAGAAGAGCTAGTTCGAGGAGAGAGGTAGTGAGTTCAACATTGGATGCATTGTGTTTGAACTGTTTGTGGGAGACCTAACTGGAGATGAATGAACATGCAGCTCCGAGGAGAGGTCAGAGTTGCGTCTTTCAAATATAACATAACATCCACGAGCGTAGGTCAGATTAGACTATTTACCTAAGCTGAGTTTGTCAAAGCGTGTGGTAATGCATCACCTGCATCAGATTCACCAATAGTGGTGAATAAAGTTAGTGGATTCTCGGGCTGCCAGTAGGACCAAGAACTTGCATTAACAAACCCCATAGTTGATTCTTAAGTTTAAAAAAAAGGTCTTGATTTAAAGGGTAAGAAGAAATTGGATATATAAAGCTTCCCTTATATTTCTTCTGTCACATGCAAGAGGTGTGTGAAATCTTGAGAATTCAAGCTGAAAGATGCCTGGTGTTTGATGTCAGGTGGAGGGTGCTGAACACAAAGTTAGTAAACAGATCTGTAAGATGAAATGAGACAAAGAGTTTGTAGTGGAAATAGATTTTTATCCTCAAGCTTCAAGAAATAGACACTTTGGAGGTGGTGGTAATTATATAAGAAATAATAGGAGGAGGTGACAAAACTGCTGATAATTTTAAATATTAAGATGATTTATGTAAGAAAGCAGCAATGCAACTATCTTTTCTAGCAAGACGTAATCAAATGGCATAAGAATACAAGGGCTGCCCACCCAGCACTGCCATTTCAGCACCCTGTCTCCCACAGCGGGATAGAGGATGAATTCTTGGGCTCCATGAGGTCCTTCTTGAGGTCAATCCACAAGGTTAAAGTTTTACCTTCTTCAATTCTGGCTGTTCGCCAACATTTATTGTGACTCTATCTGCTTGTATAAAGATTTATGTAAATACCTACATTTTAAAGTACTTACATGACTATTTATATAAAGATAGGCAGAGGACAACGCTAAGCTGCAGTGGTAGCATGCTGTGGCATGAATGGATTGACCTTCTTTATAAAACATAAAGAAGCTGTAGTTTTCAGATTGCTTAGTGTCAATTATCGATTTCTTCTTAGAATATTTCTAGGTATTTCAGAAAGATGGAGACCATGTTTAGCACATAAAATAATAATTCAAAGGAATTTAAACTGTTAGCTTTCAGTGCATGTAGCAGTTACAAAAGATATTGAAAATAATAATAACATTATTGAACATGCTCAGTGCCTTATTTTAAGTGTTTTACATGTAGTAATTCACTGAATCTTCCTAAAATCCCTACCTGAGATGGGTACTATGATGATCCCCATTTTATAGATGAAAAAGCTAAGGCACAGAGGTCACCCAGGGTCACAAGCTGACAAGAGTCAGAGCTGGGATTCAAACTCAGGAATGTGGCTATGGAAACCTGCACAACGTAATGATGAAGAAAACAAGAAAGAATAGAAACGAGGCAGGATGACTGAGAAATGAACGCAGCTAAAGAACGGAAAAGATGCTTCAAATAAAATATTCTTGGCCAATAGGAAATTGAACAAGTAGCCGAGGTTAAAAAAGATAAATTAGAACAATATCTATCTTATATAAAAAACAAAAAGGCTTCCAATGTAGCTGATCTAAGATTTCTTTCTTTAATTCCACCGTCTGTTGATTCCAAAAATCAAACTGTGAGCCAAACTATGTCTGGTGAGCACTCTTTCAAACGTTATCACTCACTGAAGTTTTACCCATTGATATATAAGAACATGTCACGAAACAGAGGGTATAAAACGTGGTTGAAACAATTGAGGACAAAAAATGGACGTCAAGATCACTTCAAAATGAAAATGAGAAATAAGGCTGGTGAGGTTTCTCGGAAATGGGACCCAGAAAGGCCTGGGCAGTCTCTGGGGTGCCTTAAACTGTTTCTGACAACAGAAGAAATTAAAGGTTTACTGGGAAGTCAGCACCTGGGTGGTTGAAAATTACTGAAGACTGCTCGCTCCTGGACCAGATGGCTTCTTGCCAGGTGCTACAAAGGCTCCCTGGAGGGTTAAACCAGGCTTTGTTAAAGGATTTTAATGAAATTTGGGAAAAAGAGGAAATGACAAAGCCTGTAGTAAAATGAGTGTTGCCCACTTTATTTAGGAAAAAAACCCTATAGGCTATTTAACTACAGCGGATTGAGACTATAAAAATATTTGCAAGCATTTATCTCCCTCAAACCAGGAAGATTAGCTGGCAGAACGAAGCACAAGGCCCATTTAGGCAATAAGGGAATGGGGGAAGGCAGGCTGCTTGGAGACCTTCTTCAGAGAACTTGGAGGGTTGTCACAAGGGTATTGGGGTTGCAACATGGCCTCATCCAGCTGGATGAAGAGGAAGTCTTTCCCAGGGGCAGGTAACTTGGGGGCACAGCAAAGGTGGGTGAGCATGCATCTATGTTTGTGAGTCTGGCTTTTGACTTGTAGGTTTAAGAAAGGAAATTGGGATCATATCAGAGAAAGACCAGGTCTCCAGTATAGTCCAGTATAATCACTAGCAGAAGGCAATAGGAATATTGAACACAATGTGGGTGGTCACATATAATGCTAACAAAAGCGAAATACAGCTTTACATTCAAGAGCGATGGAAAGACACACTCGATACAATTCAATACAGAGTAATTTGGGGAGGAAAGTGGTAAAACATGTTGGAAGACATCAAGGTATAAGAAAAATCCATAAAAAGGCTAAGACAAAGCTCAAATGACAAAAGAGATGAAAGAAAGATGAGAAGAATAGAGAGCCTCTGAAAATTTGCAAAGAGTAACTCCAGAATAGAATGTACGTGGCCATGCAATTTTAATAGAGCTATACATGTGTGACGCTGACTGGTGATATAGTATCTTTGTTGGAGATTTTTTAAAATTTGTTTTTATAATAGCAGGGATAATCTGATTCAAAGGCAGCCGATATCTACCTTTTCTTAGGGATTAAAGAGTAATGCCTTTAAAAATACATGTTAATAAGGAGATTGGGGAACCATGAACAGGGGACATTTAACCTGTTAGAGAGGGACAATGTTTGCAATTTCATATGAGTTGCTCTCAACACCTGATGCAGTGTCATGAATCAGCAGGCAGTTCACAAATGTCTACCAATAAATAAATATTTGAGCGAGAACTATCTCAGCTGTTAAGGCAGGGAGCCACAAGAAAGTCTGAATATGTGTTAATTTTGTTTTAAAATTCTGCAGAAGAAAGAGGAGTGAAAAATTTTAAGTATGGTTGTAGCTTTTCAAATGAAAATGGAAAAGCTTGAGTAAATAGAATTATCAGCATGATAATTCAATGAAGAAAACCGCTGAAATGAATTTACTCAAAGCCGGAAAGCTAAATCATGCAATTGTAAATTTTATTATAATTTTGAATTTGAAGATATTTCTAAAGACATGCAATCTTAAATAGTTCCATTCTTGCACAAAATGGAAATTTGGACTAGATATGCTGCTTCAGAACCCTCCAGCAACTCTCCCAGATTCTGCCCCAGCTTCACCCAGCTCCAGCTACAAAAACCTGCTGTTAGCAGGCTCAGGCCTGCCCAGTCTGAACCACTGAGAATCTGGTTTGCACTGTGTTAGTAGCTCCTTTATTAAGGACTGAGGTAGTAGGGCAGGGGTTCGTGACAGTGTCTGTAAGTTCAGAAATAGTCTCCTGTCCTGTGTCATGATGCCCACCCTGGCTCCAGGCTCCCAGCTCCCTACCTGCCCCCCACTGTGGAGGCTAGTTTGCCCTGAGGTCGCTTCTCCATGCCTCTATGGTTTAGGTCCTAATCGACTTCAGCGCTGAGCACAGTCCCGAACTGCGTGCCTCAAATCATCCTGTGAGACATTTCTCATAAGTCGATCCAGCTTCCACGGCTCTTACCCTGACTTGTGTGGCTCTCCCAGTCTTGAACTAGGACACGTCTTGGAAGTCTCACCAGTCTCATCCTTATCACCCCAGATGGATGGATGCCAATCCAGCTCCAAGTGGATTTTTCATGAGCTGCTGGCCTTTCTCTCTTGGTGGCTACTCTCGTCTTCCTCACTCAGCCTTCTGGGGTTCCCAGCAAGCCTTGTGTCCGTGCTTGTATGCAGCTTTGGGCCATCTTTTAATAGAAAATAAGACATTTTAATTCTTTGGGAATTGATCATTTTCACTGACAGAGAAAAATCTTTTCATCATGGATTTAGAGCTGTAAATTTCCACTTTGGAGTTAGGATTAAGGTGAATTTGGAAGGAGTTTGAAAAGAAACTATGGGGAAGAGTTTGGGTTGGAAATAAAAGAGATAGTCCTTTCCAGTGAAGACCATCTTGGGCATGGTATGTGACTGCTATTTATCTCGTCACTCACCAGCACACATAAGCCCAGTGGATTCCTGGCTTGCCTGGCATTCTCTTTGGATGAAAAGGGGCCCAAGAGGATTAAACAAGATCATGGGTATTAGGCCAATGCTGTAATGTTATTTTAGGGAGAAAGAGATCTCTAAAGAAGGATTTGTGGCATTCACAATAATTGAGGAGCATGGGTTGGTGTGGCTACACAAGAAGCCTTGGAATAAAATCATATTTAAAAAGTACTTGTTTGAGAAGTAGATAAGGCAGCCAGAACATGGTAAGAATACTGTCAGGAGAATAAAGCTCGGAATTAGCTGAGGTCTGAGTAAAGGAATAAGGATAGAAGGTGTATACATTATGTATGGAGCCAGTAAGATGGACAAAATCCAATTGCTTGGGGCAGACTATGGGATTACAACTGATAACAAAGAAATGGGAGAGATGCTTTCATGTCTATCTTCTCCAACATGAAGAGAGGTAATAAGATTCTTTGTTCTATACTCTCAACATAAGATGGGAAAAAAAGTTGAAGGTAGGTAGGGAAGCATTAAGAGCATTTAGGAATTGCAGCTGACTTCATTTTATAAGGATTAAAGTAAACAAACCTCTGTGTGAGCTCAGAGTCACTACAGGAATCTTTGAACCATCTGATCCTGGAGAATGAAAGCAGGGCTGGGCGATTACTGATGAACAAATGCTCTTCCAGTTTTGAAAAAGAGGAATTCTGCAAACTACACACTGGCAAATCTGATTTTATTCCAGGGAAAGCTTCTAAAATAGAATATTAAACAGATGGCTTGTGAGCACAGAGAAGAGGAAGCAGTGACTCACCAGGGAAAGTTATGCCAAACTCATAATCATCCTCCTTCTTTATTACACTCCTAGATTGGCAGAACAGGAAAAATTAGGGGAAATCTTTAGAAAATCCTGCCTTGAATTCAAAAGAGCATTTGCCAAAGGCTCTCAATGATAGCTTGGTAAACACAATAATGAACTATTAGCTGGATGTTGGGTCAGTCAGGTGAAATTGTGGCGGGTTGAACAGTAACTTCCAAAAAGTGTTGATTAATAGATTGATGTCAACTGGAGGAAATGCTGAAGAGAAATGTCACATGTCTCGATTCTTGGCTGACTTCAACATTTCATCGATCGCTTGGCTAAGGACATAGAAGGCCACATAAAATTTGCAGATAATACAAAGTGGAGTGACAAAAGAGCTAAAATGACGGATGCAAGAGTTGAGATTCAAATTATTTTGACATCTAGAACTCTAGGCAAAAACCAATGAGATAAAATTTAACAAGGACAAATGTAAAATTCTATACTTAGAACTTCATGGATACAGAATGCTAATGACTTGCCCCAATTTCCCACCCCTCAGCCTCTAACTCTGACTACAGAATCCATGTGTCGCTGCTGTTTTGCTCAACTGGTATGCCCTGACCTTAAGTGGGAATGTAAGAAATCTTTTATCAGTGTTTTCAGCCATGCTGTTGGACCAGCTCTGAGGTTATTATTGTAAACCTTACTTAGATACAACATTCACAATAACTGAGCCCTTTTCTCTTATCCAAGATGCCATGGACCTGATCTCCAGTCTCTCTCTGGTTGTGTCCCTGAATCAGGTGCTCAACACTTGCCCATTTGAATCTTCATAACAGATGACGTTACGGAACTCGCCAAACCTCCTACACTGGCCCTGCTTCAATAATTGAACTTTATCTTGGGTTCTGTTTGGGCCTTTGTCTGTAGTAGGTAACTTCTAAGTTGGATACAAAATTTGAATGTACTTCAAGCTATTTCCTCCCATAGAGTGGCTAGAAATATAGATTTAGGCCCAAGGCACAAAAGCAATCAGCTAGATTGAAGTTGAAGCCAAAGATGTGACTGATCTCTAAGGAAACATGCGTATAGAGTAAATGAAGAAGAGAGCTAAGAATTAAAGTGTGAGGGAAACCACGGGACTTGTGGGCAGAGTAAAGAGAGGCTGCAAAAGAAATGGAGAAGAGGACATGGTGGGAAGTATGGTGGGAAGTAAACCAAGAAACTTAGTATCATGGAAGGCAAAGATGTGGACAGTTGAATGAGGGAAAGAGAATGACAGGGTAGTAGCTGGAAAGGGGTAATAGGTTAGGTGGGGCAAGGGGGTGTGTGTATGAGCTCACCATTGTTTCTATATGTGGCAGGGAAAATGTCATTAGAGGGAGAATTGGAAGACCCATAAAGAAAATGTGTTTTTGTTGGAGGAAAGTCCTTACAGATCCACCCACATTTCTTCCTGTTGCTTTCCCCTTACCCTTTCTTTCCTTTTCTTATCCCAATTGTCCTTCCTTCCTGTCTCAGTCCTCTGTTTCTCTCTCCATCCCTTTTTCTTTGGAGGTCAGGGACTATGCTCTATATTTTTCTATAGTCACACCACGCTCATCACAGTCTGTTGCCTTGACTGGGATCAGGGATATGTCATGTCTGAATGGACGCATCACATAGGGGCTGCTCAAAACACGTGCTAGTCACAGATTATAATGACCTAGTCACTGTACTTTGTTAGTATCAGACATGAACAAAAATATTTTCAGGGATATGTGTACTAACTAGAGTGTACCTTGAAGTCAAGTTAATGTCCAGATAGATGAGCATTCTGGAAATCATGTCACATCACACGTGGAAATTTCAGAGGATCTGGGGATACTTAGCTTAGAAAGAGAGATTAGACTGAGGGAGGAAGGTAGAACAGACTTGTTCCATGTTTCTCTGAGGGCAAAATTTACAAGAAAGTGAATTTAATGTGATATTTAGAAGAACTTGCCAGGAGAATTCTCTGAATTGCTATCTTCCCATTGCTAGAAGCTTGAGCCAAGTGACTTTGCATCAGGGAGGAAATGGCTCCTCATAGTCCCAAGATGACTTTTAAATTTTTTCCTGAAACTTCCTGGCAAATGTCTTGATAGTACCCTTGCTGGATGACCTAGGCCACCTGTCCATCCTCAAAGTGGCCAGGGAAATGGAACGAACTGATTATCTAGATCTTGGGTCACCGGTTCCATCCCTAGCTTTGTCTTTATCTAAACCATAGGGAGCCCTAAATCAGGCAGCTTTGGGGAAGAAGGAATGGAGAAATAGATTTTGGAAAGCCAACTGGCAAATGCGCATTGCAACACTCTTCTCTGGGACATTGTCCTCATTAGGAAGCAGGGCCCATGCTGAAGTTTCGGAAGAAGGAGAAAGAATCAAGCAGCTGTTCTTTTTAAACAATTTACCTTTTTATTTTCCTGAATATTGGGTGGGAAAGTTGGCCTCTTCATGTGCCTTTCCACCTCTTTTTTCGTTTTGTGCTCCTTTTTGCAATTCATCTCTTCTTTCTTCCCCTCTGTCTCTCAGGACTCGAAACTATGTCTAGAAGGAGGTGAGATAGCACAGAGCCGGCACACTAAGAGGTGGTAGGAAGAAGGTATCCCACCTTTAACAAGTCCTCCATTTTTCCCCTCTATGCTCCTCCACCTGTGGGTCCAAAAGTTCTGATTATAAAGAAATAAGATAATTTTAGTGTGACGTTATGGAATTTGTGCCATTTTTAATAGCGTGGGTACCGTTTTGCCTTTTTATTAGAATTATTACTAACTTTGAGGCCTGATATCCTTTTAGCCCATTGTCCAATATTCAATTGCATTTCTGCTTTATTCATTCAACATATATTTATTGAGTCTTTGCTCTATAAATTTGTAGTCATTGATGACCACCATGAGGAATGGAGAGCAGACCACACTTCATGGCTCCATCAATGTGTGAATCGGGAAGAGAACTGCATACAGCTTCCCATTAATCTGTGCTGGAATAAATAGTAGGAGAAAAGACTCAGGAACCTTTATGGCCATCACCTTTTGCCTTTTTGCTGACTCTTCTTTGTTAATTTGCTAGTGCATTCAACCAAGACTTTGTGTATTGATTGTTATGGGTCTACAAGTTTGGCCTATGGAAGCGCTTGGCCTAGCTTACTTCTGTTCCCATTATTAGTTCGGAATTCTATTGCGTCCTTTACCCCATTACTCTTGGGACTCCATGCAGTGCGATCAGTGAACTCTAGGCTGGGTCGCAGAGCTGCCAAAACATTTGAAAGTGAGACAGAGAGTCTGACTGCACATATGAGTAATCTGGTCCTTTCTCTTTTTGGTGGGGGAAGAAAGCCAGTTCTCCAGCTCATTTCCCCAACTGGCCTTCACAACTCTGCTGCCATCATGCCTTGGGGGTAAATGTTGCAAAAAGCTGTTTTCAAGTTCTGCAAATTTTTGTGCTTAAAGAAATTGTTCTTTAATTTTTTTTTTTCTTTGACCACAAAGAATTTAGCCAAACCCAATTCTACTTGGCTGGGTGCCACCCACAAGAATCTATGTGAGAAAAATTATCAAAATTAGGTGTAATTTCTGTGGACAGATGGCTCACCTGGTGTCTTTTCCATACATATATTGCATTGCTGATTTGCTATGCTTCTGCTTGCCCTTACCGAATTGATCAAGAATCAATCTTGTTTAATTTTCTGATTTCACTGTTACATACTGCAATAGTCATTAATCAGTTAGAAGTTCTCAAAGTATCAATGTATTGTAATTAGTTTTAGTAAAAGCACATTTAGTAGAAGAATCAGATGTGCTATGGCGCTGTGTTGAAGACGAAGAAACTACACCCACAGCAATAACTCACTTCGCCCTTTCAAAAGTTTAAGACAACACAAGAAAAAGAAATGAGTTGATATTTGTCTCTCTTCACCACTCCTCTTCAAAACTTCCGGGAGGATTTGTTAGTGCAACAGGAATTTCAGCATTAGAACGTGATGTACAAACTTTCTACCGTTGAGAAAAGACACGTTGTAAGTCTCACAGCAGCCAAATCAAATTAAAAACAGAAAAGCAAATTACTGTGCAATAGTCCCCCCTTATCCACGGCTTCACTTTCCAAGTTTCAGTTACCCGCGTCAATTGGGGTCTGAAAATATCAAATTCCAGAAATAGACAATTCATAAGTTTGAAATTGTGCACCATTCTGAGTAGGATGGTGAAAGGGATGTGAATCATCCCTTTGTCCAATGTATCCACTACCCACTCATTAGCCACTTAGTAATGGTCTTGGTTACGGGACTGACTATCATGGTATCGCAGTACTTGTGTCTAAGTCACTCTTATTTTACTTCATAATGGCCCCAAAGTGCAAGAGGAGTGATGCTGGCAATTTGGATATGCTAAATAGAAGCCGTAAAGTGCTTCCTTTAATTGAAAGGGTGGAAGTTCTTGACTTCAACGAGAAAGAAAAAAAATTGCATACTGAAGATGCTGAGATCTACAGTCACTTTTATTAGAGTATATTATTATAATTGTCCTACTTTATTATTAGTTATTGTTGTTCATCTCCTACTACAATTTATAAATTAAACTTTATCAGGGGTATGTATGTATAGGAAAAAACATAGTATATATAGGGTTCGGTACAATCCACGACGTCAGGCATCCACTGGGGGTCTTGGAATGTATCGTCCATGGATAAGGGGGGACTACTGAATACCTGATAATTCTAGTGAAGGAGTAAAAACTAATCAGAAGATGCCTTGGGCGTGTTTGGTTCAGCGCTTTCTACCATCGCATTTATGGACCACGTGGGTCACGTACGCAGTTGACAGAGGCAAAAGGAGGGAGAATGATCTGAGTTTGGTTTAAACTGATGGACAATCCCCTACCTCTACCCCTCATGCACCTTTTAGGAGGCTGTTTCTGTCTCACCAGAAGCAGAAGTAACAAAGCCCAAATGACGCACGAACCACCACAATTACACTCACTTGTCAATGTAGTTCTTCTTTTGTGCGTATGCTTGTAGAAATTTGGAGATTTGTCACAAAACTGTCCCATATTCAACATTTGACCTAAGTGACTTCTTTCTCTGTCACTGCAATTAGGAGGCACTGCCCAAGGTGCGAACATTGGTCGGATTTCTAGTTTCCTCGTGTTTGAGTATTTATTAATGTAATGAATATACACGTATGTCTTTGTTAACAGCAACTGAAAGTTAAATATATAGAATGTAACTTCCAGAGTTGACGCATTATACCCTTCATAAAAGTTTAATAAATAACTTGTGCTTTTGTTTCATTTCTGAGGATTAATATTGTCTTCTCTGTCACTGTAACTTTTACTTGAATTGGGTAAATTACAATCCTTCCCGGGCCAGATTAGCTTGAAAATTTCTCTCCCTGAATCTGTTTTGGTCTCTGTTTCTGGTTTCCATCTCCTGGGAGCATCATCGCTGACTGTCTGCTCCATTTTGCTAAATCAGTGAAGGTATATTTTCTACTTCTTTTTTCTTTTATTAGGAGGATAAAGTTTTTTGTTTATTTGTTTTTCTTAGCTTAGGTCTTTCCTCAAGCACTGAATTAGGTATGATTCTAGAAGACAACGTCTAGGGGGCTGATCAGTCAGTAAAAATAATTACAAAGGCATGTTACATAAATGCCTTAATAAAGAGCCACTATGAAGAGCCATTGAGGGCTGTTAAAAATTACAGGGTTGTTATTTTACTTAAGCTAAACAGAAGAAACTCCATCCAAATGGGAACTAATTCAAAATGCCTTTTTATTCTGCCTTTCAGAATATTCAAAATAAAGATTGTAAAGCCAAATAGTTTATAAGTACCTTTAAAAGATATGGTTTAAATGTTTAGTCTAAGGCAGAGAGGAGTTTATATATGCAGAAATCTGGGCTCACTTAAAAAAATACGCTTCTATTTCATTTGATTTTCATAATGACTGAAGATTCTCTGGACATTGGTGGAATCCAACAGATTGCTTGGTGATAGATGACAAGAGCCACAGAATTTCTCATGTGGACCATTTATTTGTTTGTTACAACCGGACAATGTATTAATGTGATTGATCTGTGAATCATAATTCAAACTGATTTTTTTTTGACAAAAATCTGTTTGAATTTTAGGATCCTGGATTTTAGCTCATGATAGTAAATTCTTTTAATACCTTCTGTGGTGTTATGGGTTTAATTGTGTCATCCCTCCAAATTCATATGTTGAAATTCTAGCCACTGGGACCTCAGAATGTGACTTTATTTGGAGATGGGGCCTTTGAGGAGGTAATTAGGTTAAAATGATTTAGGGTGGGCCCTAATCTGATCTGACTCGTGTCCTTATAAGAAGAAGAGATTAGGTCACAGAGAGACACAAGGAATGTGTGAGTGCAGAGAAAAGGCCATGTGAGGACACAGCAAGACATTATTTTGCAAGTCAAGGAGAGAGGCCTCAGTAGGAATCAAACCTGCCAACACTTTGATCTTGGTCTCCTAACTGTGAGAAAATAAATTTCTGTTGTTTAAGTCACCCAGTCTGTGCTATTTTCCTGTGGCAGTCCTAGCACTCTAACACACTGCCCATACCAGTGTCGATCGGCTTATCCATCAATTAGGATGTGCTGAATTACAATCAGTATGCAACATATTTAGATGAAGCTGAATTTCCATACTCAGAATGAACTCAAATTTTTGGACTAGAAATTTTATTTCCTCTAAGCAATGTATATGAAAGATTACCCAGTCCTATGACAGTGATTAAGATGCTTGTTTTCAATGAAGCAAGCTTCCAATTCCACGTCTACACATCTCCTTTCACGTAGAATCAAAATTCCTTGCTTAAAGCACTAAAAATTTGCTGTTAGTAATGTTAGAAGTTTGGAGCACCAACATTGCTTGTTTCATAGAGAGTTTACTGTATGCATACCTGGAAGGGGTCAGCTTTTTTACTTTGCACTTTTATAAGCTGGAGGCCCCACTGTGTGAAATGTCCCGGTCCAGTGTGGCTGAGAAGTGCCATCGCAAGCCACCAATGTGGCATGTGGGCGTGAACAGGACAGTGGGGGAGCATCCAACATCTATGGCGTCAGCGCATCAAATCACCACTTCAGCCCTTCTATCTCCATGGTGTTAAGCCATGCTGGTCCAAGTGTTGGGTTGGAATTCACCTGTACTCCAAATAAATTGCAAAGTTTATTTTTGGTCTCTAAATTTTTATTTCAGTTTAACATGTGTCCAAAGGAGAATGAAACTCAAGGAAGTTTCTCTGCAGCTGTTAGGCATTTGCAGGTTTGGTGAAACGAGGCCCCACCCCCAGCACATAGTCCCCTAACACAAATGACCCCGCACTTCTGAAACACCCCCTTCTCCCAACTCGCACTCGTCCTAACTTTCAGCTGCATACGGTATTATATCAATACAGACCATAATATGTAAGAATAAAATATCTCCCAAGTGTTTCCTAAAGCACTTAACTCCCTTATATCAGTTAGGGCTTTTTGATGCAAGCAACAGAAATGCTACTCTAGGAAAACTAAGCAAAATATATATATAAAGTGGGGAGGTCACGAGATTAAGCAAAAAAACACAACAAAACAAAGCAAAGCAACACCAACAACCAACAACTAAAGAACCAGACCAAAAAATAAGATAAAACAGGCAATTGCAAAGAGTCTTGGTAGGAACTGGTTGGAACAACAGGAACGGTCTGAGTTTGTCACGCTTTGCTGCTGGAATTAATCAGCTTCAACCAGCTTCAGTGTCCTCATCACTCTCATAAGACTCGAGTTCTAGGAAGGGATTGGGCCCCTGACCTGTGTGGGGGCACCTGCCCACTCCTTGGCTGGAGAGGGCAAAGGACGTTGAGTAACAGTTCCATCCAACAGTGTTCAGTGAGGCAGAGCCCGTCCCTGAGAGAAACTCAGAGAGCAAATTTCAAAAGAAGGTGGAAAGGAAGACTGGCAGCCAAAATGAGACAAATAGCCACTCCAAGCTTCTTTATCTTGGGGAGCTGAACTGCATTTGAGCATCCCATTTTTAGTGTGCGCATACTTTAGCTCACATCCTCTCCAATACTCCTGGACGCTCCTTTCCAGTTGGCAGCTGGTCCACTCACACTGTCCGACGGACAGAAAGTGACCCTTCTGCTGTGCTCTATGAGGTATCAGTTGGCTGCTCTCAGGGACCACTATGGATGTTCCGCTCAGTACATCTGGTCCTGCATTTGTGGCAGACTGGTTCTAAGGCACGTTAAGATCTTTTGGCACAATGAAAAGCTTGTTCATGTAAATATTATTATTAATAGTCATTATCAGAAACAAGGAACATCTTGATAGCATGAGAAAAAGAGGAACCAGCTCTGGTTGGATGCCAAGCAGAGCAGCTGTGTGGAGCAGATACAGAGCTCTGAGCTGCCAGACACGCAGGAGCAGTGCTCCTCACTGTGGTTTGGATTTTAGCAGAATTTCCCAGGAGACAACACGGCAGAGGCCCTGGGAGGTTCTAGGTGCTGGAACGTGACTCCATGTGCTTTAGGACAAAGCAAACTTTTTCCTTAGGATGACCGTGTTTGCAAAAACTCCCAAGGACAGTGGTGACAACATTCGGTCCTTCTGAGGCTTCTGAGTGAGGATGTGTATTCCTGTGTCAGAATATTTCAGCCTTCCTTGAGTCTAGGGGCAGGAGTCCATTTGTGTCTCTCCCTTCCGGTACCCAAAGGTCCACAGAGTTGGAGTACAAATGGAGGGAGTGCCACCTGGGAGTGAGAATCATCCAAAGCCACAACAAAGCGACCTTTCGTCTTATGAATACACCAAGCACAAAATCCAGTGAAGTGTTGCAAAATGACACCTCCTTAGTTATTGTCTTGTTGCATAATGTTTAGAGCGTTAGAAGAAGAAATGCAGTTATATTGAGAACACCACCATGAAACAGAGCCATAATACTCGGTACTACATTCATGGTTTAACCTTCTCTTTATAGAGGATGTTGTGAATGGAACCAAGAGCTGCATGGCTAGACTCATGGAGATAGGTGTACTTGGCAGGGGGAGGTGTTGCTGCGAGTTTCATGTGATACTGGTGTTACTTCCTGGCTCTATGAGATGGAAGGGGAGAAACTATAAAGAGCTGCAGGAGAAAATTACAAGAGTGCCTCTATGAAGACTATGCTCTTTTATGCTCTAAGCATCGTGGTTCTGCTCGGCTGCACTAGCAAACTGTGGGAGTGGAATGAAGTCTGGGGGCAATGGGGTTGCATCCAGCGGGTATCTGAGGGGTCAGTTCAGCTCAGAGACGGGACTCGGGCAAGCTGGAAAGATGGATCTTGCTCCTGAAAGCCGTATCCAAGGCAAAGGTCATGGGTAGGAAATCCAGGAAGGGAAATTCCCTACTGCCCGATACTTTCTCGGCCCTAAGAGCTTGGTCGACATTTTGTTACAGAGATTGATGAGATTTCAGTTCCAAGCAAATTTGGTCTTTATTGTTTTTGAATCTAAAAGTGCGGAGGAAATCTTATTTTCTTAGAAGGCAATATCTGCCCCCCCTTGCCTACAACAGGTCTGCTTTTTGTAGGGTAAAAAATCTGATAAGGGAGAAAACCCCTCCACCACCACTCCCCCAAGAACGACAAAGGAACATGCTTCTGTAATAGAAAGAAGTTCAAGGGATTTCTAAAGCGCTGAGCGCCTAAACTATAAGGCTGCTTTCCTTCCCAAATGGAGAAGACTGGCGCTCAGAACAAGAGTGGATTTTGTGAGGGGTGATGGTGAGGGGGGTGGGTAGAAAGATGAAGTGTCAGGACTTGGAGAGGAAGTGTTCAGAGGAAGCACGGAAATGTCTAATGGAGAATTTTATTACATTTTATTTTTAAATTCTCTTCCGCATCTCTTTGTGAAATTTTCAGTAGAATCTAAATGACTTGCTATGTACTTTGTGGTTGGATCTTTCCGGAAGATGGAACAATGAGCTGTTGGTCTTCTGGTGGTGTGTGTGTGCTGGGTAGAGGAGTGGGGAAGTCAAAGCCATCTATCAGAGACCTGCCATATCTGATTACATGTTTTGGCCAGCTGTCACTCTGTTCCAGTTTATTCTATTTGTCTTGGCTTATAATCCTCCAGCAGGTAAGCGTTATATCTGAAAGCTCAAGTTCAATGGAACTCAGCATTGTATCTTGCATGAATACACTATTTTTCTTGACATATTATTTTCAAAGATTGGTTATAACGTCAAGGATCAGTCAAGGGTGAGCCCAAGGGTTATTCAGAGGCTCAATTTTCTCTCTGAGGTCTCCTTTGGTTGATAAAAGGAAATGGATGCAATGAGCTTCTTAAAATTCTGAGGAAATTTATTCTTCTTAACTTTGAACTTCGATGCAGTGTTTTCATCGAGTCTCCATTGGTTTATCTTGCCCAATTTGGCAAGAACAGAAGAATCGCAGAACAGCAGAAATCACTGGAAGAGAGATATGGTAATCAACTGTCCCCAGATCTCCCAGCTTCAGACTCTGCCTTGATAGTAATAGGACTCCATAAGCTTATTTCAGTTTTTCCAAGAACTTCACAGAAACCACGTATTTTCCTGTGGATAAGATCATGCAGGCTGACTGAAATCAGCGTATTTGCTTTTGGCACGTATTTATCAGCTTGATGTGCTAACCCTGTTCATCTCTCGCTGATTGGAACTCTGATTAACAGTTGTATATGTCTGAGTAAAGAAATGAGAAGACAATTGAATTGTCATTTTATAAGCACTTCTTTGGGTGATAAAAATATTTTCAAACACACATTCCTCAAGAAACATGCAAATAGGAAGGACCTTGGGAAAGAATTGTTGCGAAGGAATTTTATCCACTCCTCTCACTTTTATTGGGGAAATGGAGATCTGAGAGTTGTCAGCCCCAAGACCAGTAGTCCAGGATCTCTCTCGCCCCAACACTGGTTTAATCCTCCAGGATGCCTCAGATCCTTTGTTGAGCTGGTTGAAATGTGTCTCCCCAAATATTTTTGCTCAGTATGAGGAAGATAGAGTCTGAAAATTCTATCCCTGTGTTCTGTCCCTTTGCATTTTCCATTGAACCCAAGCGAATGCAAGTCCTTTTATTGCTGGCACAACAGAATGAGTGATTGAAGGATACTGAATACACGGAACTGTGATAATGTAGTTGACATGACAACAACAGGAAGCCCAAGGATGTTTGCCAGAAACCTGGCAGGATGCTTTTTAAAGAGTCATCCCCAAGACTTCATGTGAACACCTTAACGGGCTTCTTCCCGTCTCGTTGTCTCACATGTCATCCTCTTGCTGCTATGGCTCTCTGAGAGCTGCTATGGCTCACTGCTTCCTTCTAAGAACTCAGGATCTGAAAGCACAGAGGAGAGCTCACCAGAGAAACCAAAGCCTGTTTGCTAAGACATTGGCCTGGGTGGAATGGCCTCAAACCATTTTTAAACATTCTTTTGACCAGTATTTTCTCAAGTGTAATGAAAGAAAATATTGAAGAGGAAAAATACGCTTCTTAAGGGAAACAAGTTGCTGTTATTTGAATCACAGGAAAGGACACAGCCAGCCTGCATTTCAGCAAGACCCATCACATGTAAATTTTAGCTAATTCTAGAAAATGGACAGTAGTAGACATGTTACTGGTGTCTGAAGGGAAAGAATGACACTTGTAAAATACTGACCTCTTAGACAATGACGCAGAAGATCTGAAAAATCATGAGAATTTGTTTCTCAAGTCATTGGCTTCATTTTGATTGAAATGAATTCAAGATCCGTGGCGTGAAATAAAGATTTAGGAAAAGCTGAAGTAAGTGAAATAGAATGGAAATGTGACATTTAAATGCAGTATCTTTTTTCAAAAGAGAGAACATGGATACCAATGTCACCTCCAGAACACAACGTGTGAAATAAAGAAAGTTTTCCTTCCCAGTTAGTTCACCATAATGATGCCCCAGGCTCTGTGCCATGGTCACATTTCAGCCAAGTCTTGTGACATCCATGGGTGATTTGGCCAGGGCAGCGCCTCAAGTCTTCTCTTCTTACTTGGAGTTTTCACTTGGGATGGGAAGTTCACTTTCAAAATCATCGTTAAGTACAATTTAGGAAAGTTGAGGTCAGCCAGCTTCATCTGTTCATGGGGAAGTAAATGGGGGGAATTCTTGCCAGAGGCTCTGCAAAGCCACACCACTCAATTAGAGAAGCAGCTAGGGCCTTTCAAAGATCGGTGGCCTTCCTCCTTGGCACACACCATCTAGGAGGAGGATGGCAAGAATGAAAGCAGACCACCGGCCCGCCCGTGTTCTGTCTTACGATGCCTCAAAGATAGCCTTTGGCTTCTAACCATTTTAGAGCTTACTGTTTTTTCCTCTATGCACAAATGCTTTATGCTTTTTCCATACCACTGTATGCACAAATTTTGAAAGCTGTGGATAGACTTCTTCTAAGAAAATACATGTGATAATGCAAGCTGGAGGACGATTCAAAGGACATCTTTCGTAATGTGATTACCAGCTCTCTCATTTGACTATTTTGCAATTTTGGGCTGTGAGCCTTCCTAGAGTAGAAGCAGGTAAACAGACACAGTGGTGTCCCTAGGCTACCTTTGGACAGACTGTGGATGCTTGTTTAAGGGCCAGTGGTCTTGGTTCTTTCTGCATAAGAAATTCAGAAAAACGCAGATGTTTCCCCATCCTGTAGTGGCTGGCTAGACACACGTTGTTGTGCCCCAATTCAGAAAACTTTGGGTGGCCAAAACTGAGAGTCAGTGTCTTAGAGAAGCAGCTAGGGCCTTTCAAAGATGCAGTATTTTATTTTAAGAGGCAGTAACTCAAAGGCGAAGAGCACAGGCTTTGAAGACAGAGAACGGTGAATCTAACAATGTACCCCTCAGCAGACTATGTAATAATAAAAATTGTTAATCTTTATTTAGCATTTATATATAAAATCTCATTTATCCTTACAGCAACCTTAAAAGGTAGCGAATACAATGCGCACCACATTCATAGAGCTTCAATAAGCTGCCCAAGATCACACAGCTATTTGGTGGCAGAACCTGGGTAAAGCCAGGTAGCCTAATGCCTGAGGAGATGCCCTTCTTCACAGCATCATACTGTCGACAGGGTGCTACTCACAGGGTGACTGGAGAAGAGAAGTTGAAACTGTTTGTTTCAAATTGGAGTGAGATACAGAATACATAAATCTCATCCCTAAGCACACTGTTTAGTCCATGGACATTTTTTATAGTAAGACTTTCTCAGTAAAGGAAGCAGTGCATTGATTTGCTTTTCTGCACACACTCCTTCAAAATGGGCAAACCAGTCTTTTGAGTGCGTCTGATCTGAGTGGAATTTCTTTGTCTGAAAATAGGGCTAGTAACATCTACCTCAAAGCGTCCCGGGGAAGATTCAATGAGGAGATGTGCACAAATTATATCAAAATGTTCCAAAACTTCCTTTCTACCTCTACTTTCTCACCTCTTTTCTAACTCCACAAATTCTCTACACAAAAGAAATCTCAGAGCGAAGAAAGAAAAGTTAATATAAGAAGGTTAGAAGCGGAGGCTTCCGGAAACTTCCACAATACTATTTCTAGTAAATTCAACATGAAACATTACTTTAAAAACTTTTCTGTAGCATATTAATTCTGATATTCTTTCTCTTTTCATCAGGAAAAGAATTTCTCCGTAATAGACCACTTTGGGGATCATTTCCATGTCTTTTCCCTTTTTTACATTGAAAACCACTGGGACAGAACTAAAATAATGGATAATAATAATTCTTTGTGGGGCCGGCCTGGTGGCACAGCAGTTGCGTACACATGTTCTGCTTTGGCGGCCTGGCGTTCGCCGGTTTGGATCCCGGGTGTGGACATGGCACCGCTTGGCAAGCCATGCTGTGGTAGGCATCCCACATATAAAGCAGAGGAAGATGGGCATGGATGTTAGCTCAGGGCCAGTCTTCCTCAGTAAAAAGAGGAGGATTGGCAGCAGATGTTAGTTAGCTCAGGGCTAATCTTCCTCAAAAAAAAAAATTCTTTGCTTATCTGAAGGTTACTTTTTCAATATGAGAATGGCTTGAAATATATATATTACTATACACTTTAATTTATATAGTGCATGTAATATTACATATTTATAAATCTTTGTAGCCTGCAGTGGGTAATAACTGTTATTCTCACCTTCATCTATTTCACATCCCAGTTTCCATTTCAGTGCTCGGAAATGCACAAATTCCTTTGGGACATGTTAGGTCTTCTGTCACCTAACATGGGGTCATCATATCATCCTATTGCAGATAATTACAGAAATAATTTACACGTGCTGATATTCAAGCCTATTGCTTACGTAGTGGTTGGAAGGAGAATCTCCACATCTTTCCTGCCCTGGAGCCACACGCACACCAGTAGACAAGCTTAAGTCCTCAAACACCCATTAAGACACCAATGCGTGTAGAACCCAGGACTGGGTACCCATCCCAGCCCTGCCACTGTGCAACTTTGAGAAAGTCACGTCACCTCTCCTGGTCTCATTTTTCTCATCTGTAAAACAAATGATTTTGATTAGTTTACCTCTAAGCTTTGTTCCGGCTTTAAAATTTTATTGATAGGAAATTTTGTTCATTTCATTTTGCATTTACTATTTGGAGATTTCTTTTTTCATTTTGATCTACTTTTGTTATACAAGTATTTATGTAGAATATTTAAATGATTCTAAAGTCAGATAAGCAGAATAAAGCATGTTCAGTGAAACTTTGCTTATTCCATCTGTTTCTTCACTGTCTCCGTTGGTAACTTAAGTTCTGATATATCTTCCATTAAAAAATGTAAGTACATTTATATATATACACATATGTATGTATGTGTGGATTCCCCACGTCCTTTTTACAAAACTCATACCATACCATCATATTATTCTTCTCCTTTGCTCTCTCATATATAGTATATCCTGGAGAATTATTCATAGCATATCCTGGAGAATTCTACAGCATACAGATAGTCTCTGTTACCTTTTGCAGCCGCATTGTATTGCATTGTGTGAATGCACCATAATTTATTAACCAGTCTCATCTTAATGACTATTTGAATTGCTTCCTCTCTTATACTATTACAAAAGGGCTACCATGAAGAGTCTGTGCACTACCTTTTCATATTTTCCTAGGGTATTTTTTCCAGTAGAGGTAGGACTATTGGGTCAATGGGTATATGCATACACAATTTTGGTATATGTTACCCAATCTTTGTCCATAGGGGTTGTGCCATTTGCATTCCAACGAGTGAAGCATAAGAACAATTGTTTCCCCACAACCTCATTAATAGAATATATTGTCAAAATATTCTGTTTTGTCAAGCTAACGGGAGAAATGAAGTCTTTATGTAGTTTTAATTTGACTTTTTTCTTATTATGTGTTCTTATAATATTTCTTTTCTTATCACGTGTTCTTATAATATTTCTTATTATAAGGTTGACTATCTTTTCACATTTAAAGGCCTTTTGCAATTTTTTTCTATGAAGAATTTGTTCATATCTCCTGTCCAATTTTCTTTGGATTGTCAGTCTTTTCTCTATTTCATAAGTTCTTTATATGTTAGGGATATTACTATTTTTCTCTGGTTAATTTTTTTTCTATTTTAAAAAAACATTTATTTGTCATTGTTTTGAATCATTTGTTCATTTTATTTATTTATTTTCAATTTTAATTTTTGTTTTTAGAGCAGTAGCACTGGATTATAACATTATATAACTTTCAGATGTAGGTCATAATATATTTCGAATTCTGTGTAGATTACATCATGCTCACCACCCAAAGACTAATTACAATTCATCACCACATGTGTGCCTAGTCACCCCTTTTGCCCTCCCCCCCCTTCCCCCCTGGTAACCACCAATCCAATCCCTGTTGCTATGTGTTTGTTTGTTGTTGTTTTTATCTTCTACTTATGAGTGAGATCATATGGTATTTGACTTTCTCCCTCTGATTTTCTGTGGTTAATTTTTAAATATGTTTTCCAGTTTTTATTTGTCATTTTTACTTTGCTTATGATGTTTTTGGTGTGAAAAAGTTCATCTGTGCCAATCTTCCTCTATTTTGGACACGGGATGCCACCTCAGCATGGCTTGATGAGTGGTGCACTGGTCCACGCCCTGGATCCAAACCAGAGAACCATGGGCCAGGCCACTGAAGTGAAGTGTATGCGCTTAACCACTACACCACTAGGCTGGCCCCTGAAAAAGTTTTTTAAGTTGTCAAATTTATGAAAATTTTCTGAATTTTGAATCATAGGAAATTTTTTTGATGATAGAATTCATCTGTATTCATATTGATTTCATGCTCTATACACTTAGTATTTCAAGTATTTTGAATTTGTCTTGATATATTGGGAAAGGAATAAATCCAGTTTTAATCTTTATTCCGTATGACTATTCAGTTATCCTAACACCACTTTTTAAAAAGTCCACCATTTTCCCACTGAATTGAGATGGCACTCTTACTGTATACTAAATTTCTATATGCATTTGGGTCTGTTCCTAGATTTACTGTTTTTTACTATCGGTATTTTTGTCTACTGAAAAGTCAATTTAAAGGATACGAAGCTTTATCACATGTTTTAATATCTTCTAGGGCTAGACTTCTCTCCTTATCTTTTATTTTCCTAGGTTTTTTTTCCCCTTCCAAATGAACTTGATAATTAAGACTAGATATTTTACTGTCTAATGAATATCAAGATGAAAAATGTTACCTAAACACTAAATTTCTTCTTGTCCATAAATGGAATAAAAATTATTATTTTAAAAAATGAGATAAACATGGTTTGAAAAATGTATGCAAAAAACTCCCATGAAATTACAAATAGAATTAAAAAGCAATATAGCTATACTTTTAAAAATCAAGATGGTAAAAATAAATTAAATGAATCTCTATAACAAAGTATTGAATGAAAATTAAATATTAAAGAAAAGAAGCTGAAAACAGAGGGTACAGAAGTCAAGCAAATGTAACTACTACAATACTAAGTATTTATTGACTAAGTCCATGACAAACATTTCAGATTTAACGAAAAAGCAAAAAAATAAAAACGATACTGAAATATTAACAATAAAAAGTGTCATACGTCAGTGAACTGTAAACAATAACAGCAAGAAATCAATATAAATATTATTAGATGGAAACAAAATATCTTAAAATGAATAGAGAATTATTTTATATTGATGAAGTTGGAACAAATGGTAAAGAACTAGAGTTCTGAAACTGTGTGCTCCAAATAATACAGCAACAAGTTCATGTCTTGTAAATTGTTTGAAATATATAAGGAGAAAATGACATAAAGATGATAGAAATGGGAGATTTTAATTCCAAAAGTCATTCTGAAAGATAAAATAAGAACACAGATAAATTGAATAACTGCAAAGTAGGATTAAAAGACATTAAATGTTGTGGTCTCAAAAGTAAGTATATATTTCTTCTGAAGAATATATGAACATTTTCAAAATAGGCCATATATTAACACATAAGTAAACCAATAATAAAGTACAATTTATTATAATATTGTAACATAATTACAATATTGTCTGATTGTAACACAGTAAAAATAAACAAATAATATGAACTTTAAATGTCTTGAGAATTTGAAAACTAAAAATATTTTTAAATAAATGTGTTTCCATAGAATTGTGAAGAACGTTCTTAATAAATGTACAAAATGCGTAAACAGAATTTGGAAAGGGAACGGTATAAGAAGTTTACAGATTTAGAATATGCTACATATACCAATAAATTTCAAAATGTATATGAAGCAATTACATGAAAAGAAGAAATATAACTGCTTTAGAAACAGAAAAATAATCAACTTCACTTATAACTAAAAAAATACAAACTAAAACTATAAATAAAGATTGTTTTTTAAGTTGCTAATAGAGTCAAATAAAAATACCCAACACTAATGAAAATACGATATTCTCATACTTTATGGTTGACTGTATATTTTTATAATCCTTTTTGGAGACAACTTGGCAACCTGTACCAAGAGTCATAAAAGTATTCATCTCATTTATATAATTCTCAATCAGGAAATATTTTCGAAGATTAAAACATGTCGGGAAACCAAGGAATGATTATTCTTGCACTCTTTGCTGCATTTGTGTCAAGGTTGTTTTAGGGATTTCTTAAGTGGAAAGGGATTCTGGACAGTCACTCATTGGCTCAGAGGATAGTCTGCGGTCAGTGCCAAACCACAGAAAGAGAGCAAGATCAGATGACGATGAAAGGAACGTCATTGCCAAGCCCCAAGATGTGTCATGCAGGTCCTAGGAAGAGAAGAGCTTTTAGAATCACTGCAATGGGCCCATTTCCTTCCCGGGCCCTTCACAGATCACAGTCATGAGCATGCGCTTTGGAGCATGCAGACTAGCAAGGTTTAAATCCTGGCTAATCAGCCGTGTGACTTCGTGCAACCTTATTGTGCTTCAATTTTCTCTTTCATAAAGTAGAAATAAAAATAGTAGCTGAAATTGTTGATAGGACTAATGAGATAATACACATCAGGCGTGCCCAGCTCGGGGCCTGATTCTGATCATGAACTAAATCTTGGCTCTTATTAGTTGTGATACATCTGCTGGAGCCTGGAGACCTGGTCCCAGCATGTCACTCCCTAGCTGGGTGAGTTTGGGCACATCAGTTATTCCCTCAGATCTAGTTGAGCCAGACTGGATCTCTCAGGTCCCGCCAGCCCTAGGTCTCTATTTATGAGACAGCCGTGTGTAGCCTAGTGCCTAAGAGCTTAAACCACTGGAGCCAGACATACCTGGGTATAAATTCCAGCTATGTTTATTTCTAGCAACGCGACTTGGGGTGTAATATTTAACCTCTCTGTGACTTGGTTTCCTCATTTGTAAAGTGGGGCCCACAAGAATACCTACCTCATAGGGTTCTTGTGAGGTTTCCAGGAGGTGGTGGCTCCAAGGTGCACAGCAGAGCGGCTGGCAGTAAGAACGGGTCACTAGAAAGTAGCTATTGTTACTACAATTCTAGCATAGTTAGAATCACACTATTACAATTTTTTGGCATTGGTAGGGATGTTAGATGTATAGTAAACATTCTGATTCAAATATTCTATCCATTATGCACATAAACTCTTATTTGCGCTGGGCATTCAGATCTTTTACAGTTAAATATTTAATTACTAAATAGGTTCAGAGTTCTGAGTCGTCCTAACATACTCTGATTTTGGGCTCAGAAAGGAAAGTTACTGTTCTTAGAGATCATTCACCGTATGAGAGGAAGGGTTGAAGGATATTGGGTATCAATGAGGGTCAAGCGTGATAAGATGCTTTGGGAGATACTGCAGACTAACCGGAAATGGAGTCACTAATGAAAATTATTCAGTGGAATTCCACTGTCGTGGGATCGTGCGTTTGGAATTACCCAGTTCTGGGGAAAGTTGTTGGAACTGGTTACTACCATCACTGGCAGCGTAGCACCATGTTCTCAGCAACCAACAGGATGAGGGTCATAAGGATGAGGTTTCCTGTTTTAATATCTCATCTCCCTTGTAACAACATATTAGAATATAAAATAACTTCTAATCCCACTCCTCTTGCCCTTGCCACCCTGTCCCACCCTGACCCACCATATTTGGTGTTGGGGATCCCCAAAGGGCAAATCACACAGCTATTCCTGGTCTAAAAGTAGATTTGAATGATGGTGGAAAAATCTGAAACAGGCACAGGTCTTAAAGAATTCCATTAGTGTTATTGATGTACCACTTTATACCCTTTTCATTGGGTCATTAGCCAGAGAAGAAGACAATAAAATTTTAAAGCTGGAACAAAGCTCAGAGGTAAACTAACCCAAATCATTTACTTTACAGATGAGAGAAATGAGACCAGGAGAGGGGAAGTGACTTTCCCAAAGTCACACTGTGGCAGGGCTGGGGTTAGTACCCAGTCCTGGGCTCTACACACATTGGTGTCTTAATGGATGTTTGAAGACCTGGAAAGCTTTCCTACATTTCATGATGACATCACAGTATTCTGATTATCGAAGGAGCAAGAGATGTTTATGAAATTTATAAGTTCACTTGAAATATATCATCGGAAAAAAATCAGGGGCTCTTTTGTTACACACTCTTGCCATTATTCATGTGCCTCTAGGGAGAAGAATCTTAAAATTGTGGAATGATGAATATCAGCCCTGAAGCTTGATACAGAGACTAAAACTGTAGAAACATTGCTGCTATATCCCTTAATTCAACACAGTGTTCTAAAACCTGATTTTTAGCTGCATTGAAAAATTAGATAGCAGAGAAGGGAGGACGAAAAATTTGACTCACTGTGGGTAGCCCGAGAGAGGCAAGAATGATTGTCTGTTGATGGTAATAACCTCAAAGGGAACAGGAATGGTGTTCTCAACGTTTATGCATTGCCAGTGGAAGAGAATGAGATCTTAAATTAAAATATTCAGAACTATAAAAATTATGGAATGTTGTGTTTATTTTCATTGATTTGTGTTTATTTACAGATGGAATGGGAATATTTTTATGGTTTTAGTCTCTGGCGGGTTTTTGGAGTCCTAATTGAACCCAGGTCTGTCTGACTTTGGCGCCTGAGTTCTTACCTACCAGAGAAAGTTGAGAAAATTACAGAACGTGTGAAAGACAAACTTAAAAATCTTTTCTAGAGCCATCATCTAGGGATAGCTTTTATCAAAATTTGGTAGATTTCCTTCTTTTGTTATTTTTTCCTTTCCTTAAAATTTTTTTTTTTTTTTTGGCTATCTCTGCCTCTATCTCTATCCCCATCCTTATCTCTATTCCTATGTAATGTTTGAAAACTGCAGACAGGAATGAAGCTGGGTGATGAAGATAGGTGGTCTGTGTGTGTGAGTGTGTGTGTGTGTGTGTGTGTGTGTTGTGGGGGGATGGTAGGAAGCAGGGGACCTGGGGGATCATGCAGATCTTTGACATTCTGAATGCTTTTTTGAAAGTGGTGCCTTTCAATAGTTGTGCAAACTATGATGGAAAGATATCAGAGAACGTCTTTCATGACGCACAGTAAGAATACATTTTGCATCATGATGTGTTATGTATACACACACGGGCACGCAAGAACACACAGCCAGCCTAGGCAAATGCTTTATGAAACAATACTTACCTTTATTATGTGAGCACACTTGATATTTTCTGTTCTTCTCTTTCCTATACCATTTGTGTTTTATAATGCTGATCGTGACTCACTTATTTCACAACCTGTGAAAAATGGGTTGAAAACCCTGAGTCAGGGGAAGTGGGGACACCTGAGGGGTCAGATGGAAAGAGGGTGGTCGACGTGCATGCCTTCATTTCACGAGCGTCTGTCTGTTCCTTTTCTGAACAACAGGGGAGGGGCAAGCCCTGCCCCAAACGGACCCCCTAGCAGCCAGAACTGAGCCACATTCTTGACCTTAATGGAGATTCGATAGTAGGCTCAATTTTGTTTTTCAGCTTTTCTACATCCAGTGTGAATTTAGTTTTAGCTAGGAGAAATAAACAGAAACATTTTGGAAAAGACAGGCAGAATAATATTGGGGAAATATTATTGTATGTTAAAATTCTGGCCCTGTGTTTGTCCGTGGGTAAGGGTGTCCAGAGGTAAACTGTAATACTCAGATTGGGGCTGCAACCTCACAGCCCGAGGGCAAGGTGTATAAGCAAAGAGTGGCTGTTCCATTACCTGTGCACACTTACCCTCCAGGGCGTGCTGCTGGCGAGTATTTACACATGCATACACATAGCATAAAGGGAAACGGGCAGGGTTCAAAACTGCATATATAGTTTAATTTAGACTACAGAAATATTTATATGAATTATTTTTTTATCTGCTTAACTATTCAAATGCCTGGAAAGAAATACGCCAAAATGTTTAAAAAAATAGGTTTCTTTGCTTGACTGGATTCTTCGTGACAATATTCTGTACTTTCCAACTTTTAAACATTCCACATGTATTACTTTTCATAATCAGAAAGAAAAAAATGTTTTTTCTAATGATTTTTTTAGATGTTAGTGCTTCATTGTTCTTACGGTTTATAAGAGGAAATCCTCACAGTTAATCTTAAAAGCATCTTTTTTTTCATTTTTAATTATTTTATTGAGGTCATATTGGCTTATAACATGTACATTTCACGTGTACATTATTATATTTTGGCTTTTGTAGAGACTGAATTGTGCTCACCACCAATAGTCTAGTCTCCCTCCAACACCATACACATGTGCCCCTTTACCCCTCTTGCCTTCATCCCACCTACTTCCACTTTGGTAACCATTAATCTGTTCTCCTTATCTATGCGTTTGTTGGTGGTTGTCGTTGTTTTATCTTCCACATATGAGTGAAGTCATACGGTATTTATCTTCCTTTATCTGACTTATTTTGCTTAGCATAATACCCTCAAAGTCCATCCATGTTGCCAAAAATGGCACGATTTTGTCTTTTTAATGGCTGGGTAGTATTCCATTGTACACATACACCACATCTTTATCCATTAATCCATTGAGGGGCACTTGGGTTGTAAAAGCATCTTCTAATTTCTCTGAAAGCCTGTATTGGTAACAGGTTGCGGGGGGCAGCTACTGCCCAGCCCTCTGCATTTACAAAAACTGCCTCATTCCCTGAGGATGTTGCTTAGGTGCATCGACTGTCCCAGGGGCCCATGAATTAGCCCATGAGACAGCTGGATTTTGATGATTTCTCAGTGAGATTGGACAGCATTCTCACTATTTATCTGCTCCTCTCAGGAGTGAGCACCTACACGATTACATGACACATACTCAGGAACATTCCCAGACATGATGACCATCCCCCAAAACATCTATTAGCAGTGCTAACGCCTTGTTGCCCAGTCCCTGTACTACCTCCTTTAAAGACCTTGGAAATTAACGTATTTCACTGTAATTAAATAACTCAGATGTTTTCTGTTGTAAGAAAACACCTCACAAATGGTATAAATGTTTTCGAAAACACAAAACAAGACAAGGTTAGAAGCACATCATCATAAAATTTAAATTTCTGGAAGCTTCCAGAAATATCCTCTGTGAAATATTGATTTGGGCCCTGGGTGCTCTTTGGTGTATGGGGAGAGAAATGGGGCAGAAATAATTGCACTGTCCAGGAGAGGACGTGGCGATACCACGCCAGCAGTAATGGCTAGTGCCTGTGTAGTCTGAGCAAGAGGAATTCAATTTCACTAAATTCATATTTTTTACCCTTTTGTAACTTCAAGGTTACCTTGTATCTCAGGTCAGGTTCTCTGTGTGACTCTGAGGCATAGATTTACGTGCAGAAGGTTTACTGGGATACACAGGCATATCTGTGTTATTGATTTCTGCGTTAAATCTGTGGAGGTCAGAGAACATATTCTTATGATTTGAATTCTTCTAAAGTTACTGAGGCTTGTGTTATGGAGCAGTATATGGTCTATATGGGTGAATATTCATGTGCACTTAAAAAGAATGTGTATTTCTGCTTTTGTTGCATGCAGTATTCCATAAAAATCAATTACATTAAAATAATTACTTTGCAAAGCAAAGTTCAACACATTTGGAGCAAGGAGAGCAGCACTTCTCTTGGTTCAGGGCATCACGGAATCTGGGAATTCAAGATTTCCCGCAGCATCCATCTATGTTCCCAACCTGAGCCTCAGGGTCTCACTCCCTCCCAATCAGGGTCCTGAACTCAGCACAGCACTTTCTGGAGAGGAAAATTCAATCTTCTCTGGAGCTCCACTCCCCATATAACTCATTCCTGGGCCTGATCCTCAGCTTTCACCACTATTTAGGTGTAGGAGATGTGAGTCCCTTTCTATGCTGGCGAGGAGGCACCCTGGCTTTCACACCTTGCCATAATCACCAGCTGCATCTCTTTGTCTTTCTCCAATGCATCCACAGCACTCAGCAATAGCCATCTGACTCCATAATCCTTATAATTATTATTTCCCCTAAACCACTCTAATGCTCGAGACACTGCTCCCATCAGCACATTCCCTTCCATTTGTATCCCATTTCAGTTCATCATCAGTGAGAGGTTTAACAATCGCCCTGCTACAGCGTTCCAGAGATCAGCAGGACTCTATCTACTGCCATCCAGTGGGTGGTCTGGCTCCCAAATCCCCACTTTAGAGTCTGTAAGCAAGTGAGGGAAACAGGTTTGGACAAGAAGAGGAGTCGAACGGTGAGGCAGCTACAACCAAGGCCTTGGCTGATCCAGCTGGAAGCCCTAGAGCTGGGGTGGCCTTCTGTGATTGTCCCCCATTGTGGCCTTGAACCCACATTGACCAGTCATTGGAATCGGGCTGCCCTCAGGGAGGGAACACAACCTTGGGCAAGTCAGCTCCCTTTGAATGAGGACAATTCCAAGAGAGCGACTCAGCTGTGGGCCACTGGCTCACACACCCAACATCGGCCCAACATCGGCCAATACTTTGGGCTACTGAGCCAATGAGCACAGTGATCCTGAAGGGAGCAAGTGGATGGCACATTAGAACATCCACAACTCCACTACTAACAAAGAATTCCTGAGTGTTGTCTACACTTGAGAGAGGTCATTGATACTTTCCTGCTCCTTGTCTCTGCCACTTACAATATTACCAGTAAAAATGGAGCACAGATTATCTAGCCACAGTTTCTGCAGTTCTTTACCTGCAACTCTGGGTAGAGTTTGTTAAAGATGAAGATTTAGTTTCTCCGTACCTCCCTCCCAGTTCTCCATCTGTAAGGCCACCGACTTCATCTATGCCACTCCCTTATGATTTTATTGGAATAGTCTTGGAAATCTCTACAGGAAGGGCTACCTGTCCAACAGAGCAGGCTTTGCATGGCAGAATTGTACCTGGAGGCTTTGAGTTAAACAAAGGCCAATGCAGATCAGGAAGCATCTTTCTTATCCTGGATGTTCTTTTCTAGATAGCCTAATTTCTACAAGTTATGTTAGACACACTTCCTATAGGCTTTAGGATAAGTAATTCTTGGCTTTGATCACGGAAGTGGGAAGAAAGAGGGGAAAAAAATAGAAGCAAAGAAAGATTGGTTTCGTGTGAAATCAGCTCAGATGGAGAAGCGATGAGGTGGGAGGACGGCATAAGGTGTGGCTTCCCACGAGTCCCCATGAGAATGTATTCAGGATCCTATTGCTAATGAGTTAGTCAGGACTGTGGCAGAGGGCAAGAAGGACCGTGAAAAACCAGGCTGCAAAGAACAAGAATAGTACAGAGTTGCTAGAAAAAATTCTGCCTTGATCATTATACAGCTGGAGCACAGCCCACTTCCCATCTTCCTTTCAGAAGGACTTACTAGAAAGTTTAGTAGGCATGACTTGGCAGCATGGCCCACACCATCTGAGAGTAGGATAGAGGTGTGCAGGGGGGAATTGGTAAGGTAAGAGTAAACCAAAAAAGGAAATAAGTCTCTGTGTTAGACTCAGGCTTCACTTTAGTGTCAACTCATAAATTGGTTGTTAGGGAAAAGTGAGAAGGATGTGAGGTTTAGTGGGAAAGACTAACACTTAGTGAAGTTTTCTGTATCAGTTATTTACTAGTGCCCAACAAGCCACCCCAAAACTTAGGGCTTAAAAAGCAACCATATTATTTGCTCATGATTTTGTGGACCAGCAATTTGCGTTGGTCTCAGCCAAGTGGTTCTTCTGCTGGCCTCACCTGGGTCCCCCACATGGCTCCTGTCCTTGATTGATGTGACTGGGCTCGGTGTTCTAAAATGAACTCACTCACATGCTAACTGTCCACTGGGCTCCCTCTACCTGGTTCTCATCTCAAGGAGGCTAGTCTGGGCTGCTTCTTGCCATGATCTCAGGTTCCAAGAGAGTGACCGAAGAAGCTGCAAGGTCTTTTCTGGTCCAAGATCGGAAGTGCCACCATGTCACATCTGTTACATTGTATTGATCAAAGCAAGACACACGTCTAGCACACATTCAAAGGGTGCAGATGGGAGAAACAGGCAAGCCACAGTGTGAAGGGCATGACTTCCGGGGGAAGGCCATGTTTGTGGCTATCTTTGAAAGTAATCTACCACATTTCTAATGCTGGTGAGGGCATGAGGAAGTCTTGAATAGGAGAATGACAATACGTATCCTGGATGTTAACCAGTCCTGCACCATTCGCTTTTAACCAAGTTTGCAAAGACAAACTGTGATTCCCTTTTAAGGGAAAAAAAGGGGTTATCTTAACACCCCAATACGCACCCATCACTAGGAGTCGCTCCACCACCATAGGGAGGTTTCAATGGTTTAGTGAATTGTCAGACTTTTCTATATTGCTCATCTACAACTGTTTTGGAGATTTTGAAATAGCATTAATGATACCATAAGAAGGACTTTCCAATGCTTGCTCTGCTAAATATACAACTATAATAAATTTTGCTGGCCCATTTGATTAAATTAGGAATGTAAATGAGCTTGAAATGGTTTATCACTTTCGTTTGAGAAACTAAATCAAATGATTTAAATCCACAAATATTCCAAATGGAAATGACTTTACAACAGGAAACATGGGCCACGTTGTCAGAATTTGATTATCCCAACATCAAAAAGGGGAGAGACAAATAACAAGATAAAAATTATTGTTTTCTGTATGCCTACTATTGTGCCAGGCACGTTGCACACGTGCACTCATTTTTGGTTCCCAATAATCCTAAGTATTAAGTACTATTATCACTGTTTTATAGATGAAAAATTTGCGGTTCAGCAACGCAAATAACTTGCCAAAAGTCGTCACCTAGATAGTCCGAAGGCTAGGCTTCAATCTCAGTCTCCCCTTTGTCCCAGCTCCTTTCTAGTATTTATTGAGATTGATCCAGATTTTATACATATATTAAAACAATGCACATTTTAGTCTACTTTCAAAAATCCATAATTATATCATAGTCATATTTTTCAGCTATAACACAGCTTCATAATTATCCTCTTTAATGGCTGCATAATATTTTAATATTTAATGTCATGCTGGACCATAATTTAACTCACCATTCTCCTGATGTGAACATCTAGCTTGCTTACATTGGGCCTCAGAATCATGAACTAGATAAAATATGGCTTACAAACATTTTTAGGGATGGTTATAATTTTTTTTCTGGACAAAACATTATGTTTATAACCCATGTGGGCCTTGCCAATCTTTTTTTTTTTGGTCATTTTCCCTGAAATGTTATTTGTTAATAAGATTAGACCTTCTTAGATAGTTACAAGGGATTAAGTACATGAAATTAGGCACCTACTTATGTCCTAATGCTTCTGCTCATTGCACCAGAATGCTTCCTGCTTGTTTCAGAAACGGTCCCTTGCTCAGATCAAAGCTGTTTACATTGTAAAGCAGTATTTTTAGACCCACCAGGGGGGTGAAGTTGCAACGTCCCAGAACAGAACTGGGAGAGATTAGAGTGCACGACCCAGCTCCAGCCAGTAGATGTCTCTATTTCATTCACCCTCTATTGCAGTTTCCTCCTGAATGGGAAGGCTTGGGAGCAAAATTGACCGTGAGAGGTTGTCCCATCCCTTTTGTCACCTTCCAGCAGCCTCCACGTCCGTGCCTCCCCCCCCACCCCAATACTTTCCTGATTCATGGCATAAAGGTAATTGAAACAGGAGTGTCATCTGAGTTTAAACACATTCTCTACTTCACCAAATCTGTTTGCAAAGTGAGACTGGTAACTGAAAGCAATCTCCACAGAGCCGAAGCTTTTCTCTTTAAATAGCATCATACTCTGAACTAAAAGCTGCATTACTGAGTCATAACAATTAATTACACTCAGAGGTGAGAAGACAGGATTTAACGCTCTAATGTGATTTGAATTTAGGCCGTTATCGCATCCCGCTGCTATTTAAAACAAAAATCGTTTTTCCACGGAAGCATCTGCAGCTAAGGATGGTTTCAAAGCTTAAGTCTGAAGATGTCCTGGCAACTGAATATTCCTGTTTTAGCTTGCTGAGAGGTTTAATATGCACATTTGGGTTTTCTAGATTTTTGTAAGGAAGTGCATCTCTTTCTGCTTTGGGATTTGATAAAAGGGGTCTAGGAGTCCGGGAAGCTCTGTTATTTTCATCAGAAAATTTCCAGGTGTGGGAAGTGTGCAGGATGAGTTAGTGGAAAAGTAAAAATATCATCTCAAAACAGAGACCGTAGGAGCAAGCATCTGAGACATATTTCCAAGGAAGGCTGACACACCAACACCTCATCAGAAAGGATTGATTGATAGGGCCAGAACAAGTGGCTGGGCCTGGGAAGAAGCCGAAAAAGTACGTCCTTGTGGTTTTCAGGCAGGAGCCAGAGGGTCCTGTGATCATCTTGAGAAACAGAGACCAGCCCCTCAGAAGTATCTCTGTGGCTTTGCATCCAGGATCTCAGGCCTGCCTGGGCTGGTGGCACCAACCAACGGCGTGGTCTGGAAGGAGCCACCTGGAGCCCAGGAAAAGAGCATTATGGTGGCCGGAGCCATGGACCTGAATCGCCACTGTGTGACTCTCCTCTGGGTAACTCTGTGAATCTTGGACTCCCTAAGCCTTGAGAGATACGGGTTTCTGTCCCTTGGAGAGTTGCTGGAAGGTTCTGGTGGGCTGAGGGCTGGATTCTGGAGCACTCTGATATCTAGAAATTATGCTATATGCAGGATAATGGACAGACCCTTCTGGACATGGGTGTTTATTTTGACAGTGCACGTGGCTCAGGACCCAGACTTTGCACACGTCCCACTGTGGCTTGTCCTCAGGACCCTCCCCTGCTGCCCCAATGCTCCCTGGACCCCGCCTCTCAGGCCCCCATGCACTCTGTGCTCTCATTCCCCCCTCTCTTTTCGTTCTGTCCCTTAGCATTTCCCACCTGTTCGCCTCCATACTCTTCATCAGCCCTCCAGACGCAGCTTAACATCCCCATCCTGCCACTCCCCCTGCCCCCAACCCCAGATGGTTGCCCTTTTTCCCAGGTGTCCATGGTCAGAGCAGTTAGACGGCAAGAGCTGTGGCCTCAAAGTCAGCTGAGTGTGCCCTATCTAAGCCGCTCACTGGCTCTGTCACCTGGACAGTGACGTAAACTGCGCAAGCCTCATTTATTTCGTCCATATGATGAGAATATGAATACTTATCCTGCCCAGTGGTCAAGAGGATGGGAAGAGCCAGGCCTGTTTAGGAAAGGTAGTATTTCACGGTGGCCAACACTAGCTGGTGAGCCTTCAGGCCTGGGAGCCCAGAGTGGCCCCTGGCTTATTTTTGGTTCTCAGAGCCTCCTGCAGTGCCCGACAGATCTCAGGAAGGGTGACGGATGGGGAACCTAGTGCTGTCCATCTCACTCAGGTGGAGGTGCCCCAGGCCTCTGCCCCACAAGTCATCCTCACCAAGTCCATTTCTGGGTCTTATTCCAGACATTCCCCGGAACCTCCATGTAAGAAGCTCTCCTTTCCCCTTCTTGGTGCATCAGCTGTTTTATTTTTTTTCCTAGTGTTCATCACCACCTGTTCCTTCATATGTGTTATCGGTCATTGTCTCTCCCAACTAGGATGGAAGCTCAGGAGAGGAGGCACATTCCACCCTCTTCTATTCTGCACCGCTGTATCCTCAGAACCCAGCATAGAGGCTGGGGCATAATAGCTGCTCAGTTAACTGGAGTGGGAAGAATGAATGGAAGTCTGTCGCCCAGCACAGTGCCAAGCAAGTCACAGGTGCCTGCTGAACCGAAGCCTGGGACCCCCCAAGGGGGCTACGGTTTCTTTCTCTAGGAAGCCCCCGCTCTCCAGGCCCTGTCCTCCCCAGCCAGTCCGTCCCCTCTCCAGACCCCAATCCACGCGGGGCTTCCGCGGGGAGCAGGGCCGCCGGCTGCGGCCTTCCCTCTCTACCCTCGAGGGGATGTGGGGTCCGCGGTGGCTGCGCCCCCGCCCCCCGCGGCTCGGGGGTGCGGGCTCTCGGGCGGGCGGCGGCCCCGGGCATGCTCAGAGCGCGCAGGTCCGGGCGGCGGCGGCGGCGGCGGCGGGGGAGGAGGAGGGAGCGGTCGCCGCCGCCGCCGCCGCCGTGCGCTCGCGGGCCCGGGCGGAGCTGCGCAGTCCTCTGGCAGCTGCGCCAGGACAGCCGGCGCGCGGCCGTGCCCACAAGTTGCCGGCAGCAGAGCGCGGCGCCGCCTCCTCCTGCTCGCCGCCCCCTGCGCCCACCCGGTGGCCGTCGCCCGATCCAGGACGCACCTCCCGCGGACACCGACCCCAGATGTAAAGCGGGACCGCAGCCCCTCGCCCCCTGGCGCGATCGACCGAGTCTCGCCAGCGTCTGTTCTGCCAAACCCCGCGGCTGGAAGATGTGGCAGCCGGCCACAGAGCGCCTGCAGGTAAGGGACACCCGGGCGGCCGGGGGCCAGCCTGGAGGAGGAGGTGCCCGGGCCGGAGGAGCAGAGCTGGTGCCTCTGCCCACTTGCAGGGATTTGCCCAAAGCGATCGTGCAAGATGCATGGATAGGAACATGATCCTGCCGGCTTAGCCCAGCGCCCGGCACCCGCAGGGTTAGGGGGTGAGGAAATTGACGAAGGCATCGCTTCGCCGTTACAACTTTTGGCTGGGGGTGTCTATGTGGGTTTTGGTATATGTGAGGTTGGACTTTCTGAGCAGCAATTTTAGATTGCATTCCACTGACACAATTTACTGGTCTGGGGTTAGGGCTTTTGCATCCAGATTTTTTTTTGCTTTTTGTCTCCAGGAAAGACAGAACAAATGATTTGTGCGAACATCCATTTGCCAGTATAATTTGGAAATATCAAGCTTGGTTTGGCTTGGTCATGGTATGCTACTTATTTGATTTTATTTTTTCCTATTCGTTGGCGCTCTCCCTTCATCTCCCCCGAACCCAGGCTCCCCCAGATATTTGAAAATCAAAAAGTTAAGTTCAGCCAGGAATAGTTATGTCCTGCGTGTGTCACCCCATCAAAAGTTTTTCACTGCCCTGGACTGAAATGCCAAACTGCCTTTAATCTGGATTCTGAAGCTAGGGAGTTGGGAAAGGGGTCCAAGTGAGAATGAGAGGCGTTTTTGGAGAGGGGCCTCTTTCAGTGACACTTGGGACCCTGGAATCGCCCCACTGCAAGGTTTGATGACTGCCTTTTGCTTGTAAATATTCTCCAGAAGGAGGGCAGCTACTCTGCCAGATAAAATCCACGGGATGCTGCAGTTAAGCTGTTGGCAGGCTCAGAGCCACACTGCTTCGTAGTAAACTTTGAAGAAGTGTGCAAGTGGTAAAATACAGCACCGTCGGAGACGGAGTGTTTCTGTAGACAGGACAGTGGAGGCCAGGAGCCCTGGCTGACTCAGGAGGGTTCCAGGTGAAAATTGAAAGTCCCAGACTCAGACTGTCCCTCAAGGTGCTGGAAGAGGCTAGCCTTTGCCTGTGAGTTCTCATACTGAGGATTAACCTGCAGAGGGCATTGCATTTAGCCGGAACAGATGCCCCAGAGCTCTTTTCCAGGCCTTCCTGGGCCTGTGATGTGTGGGGAGCAGGTTCACATTGAAAGCCTGAGACACCAGGCCAATCCCCCAGGGACTCAAACAAGAAAAGGGACCCTTGGAGTTGGGGTGGTGGCAACCAGCCTCTAACCCCCTCCTTGTCTTATTAAGAGACTATCACCATGGGGCTCTGATTGGTTGCCAAAGGGGATGTAAATGAATTTTGGTGGTGACACCAGGGACCTGTGGTGCATTTAAGCTCCTGCTTCCGTTCAGGGCATGCATTCTGTTCTAAAGGAAGGGGTGACTGAGAGGAGGGATGGAGGGCTCCCCATCCAACAGAGGAGTGTAGCTCTTGGAAGTCCTTAGAGAGATGAGGCCAGAGTTCCTTGAGATGGCCTTTATGGCCCAGTGATCTGTGCCTCTGCAGACTCGGTGGGTTTTGTCTCTTGAAGTTATTTCTACCGGCCTGTTTCATTTAGGGACTCCTGTGCACTCCAGAGCACGTGACTCTTTGCAGGAGGGAGCTCTGGCTTGTGTTCCACACCACGATCATTTGCGAGAAATGTCCTCCTGGCTCTTCTGTGAAATGTACACATGTGCATTTGGCATGAGTCTGGTTTATTACACGTTGCATTTGCAATGCATTTGTTTCATTTTGAAGAGTCATGTTGAAAGAGCCTGGGTTTTTGGCTTTCGAAAGCTCAGGTAAACACGGCTTATCACGGACTGAGATCAAGTCACTATTGGAAGGTACTTATCAACACGGGGCTCAACTTCATGCTCCCCGAATTTAAATTAGTAAACAGGCCGGGTTCTCTTTTAAAAGCACATCTCAAGCCTTGCGATGATAAAAGTGAGCCAAATGGAGAAAAATCGTCTTCCTATTCACGGCTTCTTTCCAAATAGCAGCTCTCCTCTTTTTAAAAACACACAATTTGTATGTTTTTACTTTTTCCTTCTAGGGGAGGGAGTTGTTGAGGGTGAGATGCTGAATGAGTTGCTTGTAATAATATTTTATTTACATTCCTTGTGGTTATCTTTGTCAGAGTCTCTGTTTGCTGTCTGGGAATTTTTCTTCCCCTTTTTGCCCTCAAGGAACTACCATATAGGAACGTTGGTTTCCGATTCCTCCGTGAATGGGGTGCTTTACCATGCCCAGATTCTGTGGCCTTGGAGGTGGCGATGGAAATCGTGTTCGATGAAGAAATAAATGAGTCCCACTCTTTAAGAAGTCAGAGCCCCACCCTCCTTACACAGATCTTTTTAACCTTCTCATATAACCTCATTAATTTTTAATGCAAACATTCTAATTTCGATGAACTGGAGTGAAGAAAATGCTTCAAGGATGCGTTCCCAGAGCCTCCTAATGGAACTAAGCAGTCCATTTATTGTACAAATACCTGGAAACAAAAGAGGCGAGGGAAGAAAAGAACAACAGCTTTTCTTAATTGATTTTATTAGTTCTGATTAGCTGATGCTCATTCAAAGGGTGTGTGGCCCTGGGAGTGTGGCACAAGTTTGTTTTTGGCCAGACGGTCACCCTCTAACTGATTTGAGTCCAGCAAGCAGCTCTCTTACTGGGGAAATAGCATCTTTGATCAGATTAGATTCTCGTTATCAATACCCACTTCTTTGCCAAACAAAGTGATGCTGATATTTTCTGCTTTGAGGTTTAGTGGTTTGACCCAAATCCAGTACAGGCGAAGCGACCTGTTGCCCCGAGCGGGGCTGAGCTGGGTAATTTCTCATTCAGTCGCACAAACCCCGCAGCAAGTTCATTTGCTCCCTTGAATGTTAAAACTTCTCTTGCAGCCCACTCGAGCCCTCACTGGGAGCTTCTGCCATTAAAAATATAATAGGATCAAAAGGGATATGAAGATTTAAATTACCACCCCAACTTTTAAAAATGAATAGGTATGAATTCTTCCTTTTTCACGTTCTCTGCACAGCAGACTTTTTTCTTGGAGGGACTCGTGAGAGTTATAAATTTTTAAAGAAGCAGATTTGAAACGGGCTCTTCTCAGAATAGTAAAGGGGACTTTTTGGTAGAAAAAGGCCGAGTATTGGTTTTTTTAAAAATAGAGATGAGATTACCTCTGGCCTTGATATTTAAAATTTGCATGGGTTTCCTGATTGTCTTAATTATTGGCCTGGGCGGATCCTGTAGAAGTGACAGACTCATCCACTCAAGAGTGTGGACTTAGCCACATAGATTGGAACATAGATTTCCCCAGAGCGTATGTCTTTGGGCTACCAGGCACCTTTTTCTGGAAGCCAGGAAAGGTGGAGAACAGGAGAAACATGAATGGAAACTGAGTTTGAAACGAAGGAGGCCAACACACCCTTGTTGACGATATAGTTATTATAAGGATGGAGTGGAATGTGTTAGTAGGAATGTATGGGAAACAAATTCTACCAAATTCTAATTGTGAAATCTGTGTGCAGGCATCTTCTCGTGAGGTGTTCTGTAAAGGTCCCAATGTAATCATTCGCTTGTCTTCCCTAAGATTGAAATTTCTCTGTGGCAGGTCCCAAAAACACAGAGCTTTTGTCCATTAAGCTAGATTCGCCTCCTCAGCCTGGGCCATTTTCTGTCCTCCACCATGTTTTTTTCACTCTCATTTTGGCCAATGGCTGTCCATTAGAACTTCCAAAAGAGGGTGAAAAGAGAAAGGGCAGGGAGAAAACCACATCTGGAAGAACCTTTCTTTTGGTTTCTTGCTAAACTTTTGGCTGATAAGAAGGTTAACGTTTTTAGCTAAATAATATCTGGAGATTTCAGGAGGTAAGAGTGTTTCTTCCTCCAGGATGACCCTGCCCTTTCTCTGCCTTGTCATATCTGGTAGATTTTGCCTTGGCTTGGAGTGTGGATTGTTCTGGATTTATTTCTCTAGCATTGTGTTACTCCCACTTTTCCCCTGAGAAGTGAGACAGAAGAACCGTCTGGAACATCAGCCGGAGACCATTCGACCTGGCCCGTCAGGCAGAGAGAAATCCTTGGCAAAGATGATACATTTCCAGGCAGACCAAATCGACAAAAGGGACACAGAACAAAGTAGGGGTGGGAGGAGAGAATGACAACCACCCGCTTTTACAGAGCACGTGCTCTGTGTGTGGCACTGTGCTCAGGAGTTTTATTTGAATTATCTAGCTTGCTTACCTCCCATAACCGCTTTTATCCGCATTTTATAGCTAAAGGAGCTGAAGGCCAGAGAGTTTAAATGATTTGGCCAGGGTTAGGCAGCTAGAAAGGAAGTGACCCAGAATTTGAACTGGGTGGTTTGGCTGCAGAGCTTCTCCATAGCATGGAAGCATAAGACAAAGAGGGATGCTGTACACGTGTTGGTTGTTATTAATGAATAGAATTAGAGCAATGGTGGTCTCGTTGGCTCAGAGAGGCTGCTTTCATATTTCTTGTTGAAGGAGAGTGATTGCCTATGTTGACCAAAGGCTACCCTCATTTTTGGTGGTCCACATCTCTGGGGGAAGTAAGTTCCTGGGCCAAACTTAAGCTGGAATTCTCAAGCGCTATTTAAGAGTCTCTTCAACTGGAGCACATGGCCTTTATCCAAACTAGAGCCCTCGAAAGCTGATAATCAAGCTTGATCACGTAGGCAGTCATTCCATGCTCAGACCAAAAATGGAGGGACGAGAGGGAGGATGTTGGAGAGTTCAAGAGCAATTGTTTTGAGATAAGCAATGCTACTGTTACAGAGGCACAGGTTTCTCGCTAAACCGATTCTAGATTTTGCTGTTCTTTTCATCCCTTGTGGTTGAGTAAGTGCCAAGTATTGGGCCTTATCGTTCATAACGAAAGCTTGGAGTTTTCATTAATTTGAGGTCTAAGTCTCTCTCAGAAGTGAAATGCTATCTTATGTCATTGGGTCTTCGAGTTTGTCAGCAAAATCTCTACCAAGTGACTTGCAAAATGCTAGCCTTGGAAAAGACTCTGCCCCTTGGTTACCCATTGCCTAATGGGGCCGTTTCGTGTTGACTGTACTGGGTTACCTTGGAGTGTTGGGCAACTTTTGCCTTTGTTTGATGTTCCAGATTAACTCTCTCCCTCCCCCCCTCCCCTGGCACTGGCTCCATTCTACCATGTAAATTAGTCCTGCAAATTAGATCCTGGAAAAGTGGGCCCTGGACAGCCCCAAGGCGACTGGAGATCAGGCTCCCTTCCACAGGGCTATTTGACTCCTCAAATAGCAGCGGTTCAGGGACTTGTTAGTGGTCAGCAAATAAAACTAGTCCAGAAGCACTCAATGACGGCACTGTGCTTTGTTCAGCCCCTTGGGCACAGATCTAAATGGAAGCTTTGTATAAGCAGAGCTAGAAGAAATGGTCAAGATGTTTGTCCAAAGACCTCCTTAAAGTTTAGTGGAATTAGTTACTATCGTTTTGTGTTAACTTAAAAAAAAGAGTTTTGATCCCAATTTAGCTGCTAACCAGTGATAAAGCATCAGAGTATTTACCAGGTCCAAACCCTCAAGCTAAGCACTGGAAAAGGACACGTCAGGGAAAAGGCACAGACTTGCTTTGTGCCTTTGGCCTGTTTCAATGCTTCCAAAGTCTTAGCAAGCTCTCTCACTTAATGCTGATGCCCCTTGGGGCCCTCATCCTGCTAAGGTCTTCTTTGTCATGCCTGATGACTCCAACCTCCTCCTTCTTCCCTCATTTGTTGCACGTCAGGTCTTAGTTTGATAAAGGAGGTTCCAGTAGTGAGAAAAATACCACCTCCTTCTGTTTGTTGAAGCCTATATATTAGTTGGGTTTTCATCACTTGTGCCTTGGGCATTCCTAACTGATGTGGCTACTAAGGGACCAAGATTCAGATTCAAACCCTGCTCTCCATGTCTTACTCGTTGTTGTGGGCTGAATTGTGTCCCTCCCAAAAGATATGTTCAAGTCCCAGCCCAGGTACCTGTGAATGTAGCCTTATTTGGAGACAGAGGCTATGTAGATATAATCAAGCTAAGATGAGTTCATACCGAATTAGGATGAGCCCCAAATTCAATGACTGGTGTCCTTATCAGGAGAGATTTGAAGACACAGAGGAGACACAGGAGAGAAGCCATGTGCAGACGGAGGCAGAGAGTGGAGTTAGGCTATCACAAGCCAAGGGCTGTAAGGATTGCTGGCCACCAGCAGAAGCCAGAAGAGTCAAGGAAGGATTCTTCCCCAGAGCCTCTGCGGGGATCACGGCCCTGCCAACATCTTGATTTTGGACTTTTGGCTCCCAGAACTGTGAGAGAATTTCTCTTGTTTTAAGCTGCCCAATCTCCAGCAATTTGTTACAGCAGCCCTGGGAACCTAACATGTTAATAAAACCATGTTGCCTTTTGACTGTGTTCGGTCTCTGTGTTTCTGGAGGTCTAGGTATGCCTCACTTTCACGTCCTGGGACAACATGAATGTGTCTGGAAAGCATGCTCCTTTTGTACTGAGTGTGAATTTATTTACAGTGGATTTGGAAAAAAATGAAAACAGACGTTAGAGAACAACTAAACCATTGCTTCTTTCTCCCTCATCTGCTTCTGGCCAGCATCCTGGGAAAAGGTGCAAACACCGAGTGTAACGTGTGCTGTGTTGCTCAAGGGAGAGCCTCTGGAAAACACTGCAAATGGGCTTCAAGAGATGGTTAGCTTTGGTCGTTGAAATAATAGGCTGGGATGTGAAAGTCATTTTGACGCAGATCTCAGCGACACTTTTCCAGGCAGGCGGAGACCAAGGGAGAGGGCTGGGGTTTTGTCCTCAAGACAATCCAGGTTGTCAGAGTCTCTGCAGGGTCTCTGGGTAGCGAGCCTCCAGGACTTGCCTCTTCCCAACTAAGACAACATCTAGGTTGACATCAGAGTCATTTCACGTCGGCCTCCAGGACGGCCCCATAGTATGAATGGTTGATTATTTGTATCCGGTTGGGTATTTTGTTGTGTTTTCATTTTTCACTTGGTAACTGTATACATTATTTTAATGGAGAACCTATTCCTATTCTGGAACTCACTTTTAAGACAAAAAATAAATGTTACGAGGAGTCACAACACTTGCTTTCCTGGGCAAGCTCCTCTTTTCAATGCAGTGGCGGCAATGGAGAGACGTTTCCAGTCCGACGCGGGCCAAGGAGTCTGGATGACTACAGAGCTGCTCTTCGGGTTTGCATTTCGTGCTTTTCATTCTCTTCCTCAGTAGGGGGTGAATACCGCATGTGTGCATGGGAAGGGAGAAGAGTGGAGAGTTGCCAGGAGAAAAGAACTCCTTAATTGTCATCCTTCCTCAAGAATAAATCCATCTTAATCCTTTAATCACAAGTCCTTCCTCACAGTCTCCTTGTAATTGCGGGTCTGAGGATAAGCACACAGATTTTGTAGCCCCTTCTGCCCACCATATGCTTTGATGCCTTTACTTCAGGAACTGGCTTTCCCTCAGGTGTATGTGACATCCTGGTGTACAAGCCCCCTATATCATGGGTAGTAGAAACTGCTGTTTACTTTCTAAGTCTTCTCGTGATGTTTCCTAGGAATGGAGCTTGGGGTTGTGGGACCATGGTGCTGATGGGTGGCTCTTTGCTTTGAACTTAAATTCGTGGTAGCTTAGTGTATTCATTTCCTAAGGTTGCCATAGCGGGACCACAAGCTGGGTGGCTGAAGCAACAGAAATTTATTGTCTCATGGATCTGGAGGCTGAAAGTCTGAAATCAAGGTGTTGGCAGAGTTTGTTCCTTGTGAGGATGTGAGGGAGAATCTGTGCCAGGCCTCCCCTCCCAGCTTCTGGTGGTTTGCTGGCAATCTTTGGCATCCCTTGGCTTGTGGCAGCATCACTCCAGTGTTCCCGTGGCATTCTCCCTGTGTCCACATTTCCCCTGTTTGTAAGGACATTAGTCACATTGGATTAGGGGCCCGCCCTAAACCAGTATGATCTCATCTCAACTAATTACATCTGCAATGACCCTATTTCCAAATAAGGTCACATTTTGAGGTACTAGGGGTTAGGACCTCTACATGTGAATTTTGGGGAGACACAATGAACTCATAACTCTTAGTGTGGAATTTTCTTTTGAGTTTCCTCCATGCACTGATATATTTGTTCCTACTTGAACTAACCACACACACACACACACACACACACAAGCAATGGAAATTTTTTCCAAGTGGTGGTACAGATGTGAAATGGATGGAGTGGCCCTTCTGCTACATGTCACGGCTACTATTTTAGACTTGATTTGATTAAAAAATTAAAAATAATATCTGCTTAGGGTAACAAGGTAATAAATCAGAAAGCTTAGAAGTATATAAAGAAATTAATAATCCTGTCCCTTCCCTCATTCTCAATTCTGTCCACAAAGAAAACTCACGTGATCTGTCTGGTAGTTATTTTTCTACAACTTTCCCTAGGTTTTTGCAAACGTATACAAATATATAGACACATATTTACGTTTATTTCAGTAATATAATCATATTATATATATATGTATTAATTTTTTTTTTCACTTGACAGAATGTTTCACAGGTATCTCTTTTGGTCAGTACACATAGTTCAAATTCATTCCTTTTGGTATCTGCATAGAATTTTGTGGTTGAGTCGGACCATAATTTATTCAGTCCTTTATCAGGGAATATTAGGGTCATGTCCATATTCTTTAGTTTTTTTCCCCTGTAAATAATACTGTTATAAGAATCTGAGCATTATCCTTGTGCTTATGTATCTTTAGACAGAACTGCTAAAATTGGAGTTGCTGAATCAAAGAGTGTGCATGTCTTAAATTTTAGCAGCTGTCAATGAGGATCTTTTTTGAGAGTTCTGCTTTTTGATCAAAAGTTTATGTGGTTTTTGACAAAGGTGCCAAAAATATAGTTCCCTGGAGAAAGGATAGTCTTTTCAACAAAATGATGTGGTAGCTATTGGATATCCACAAGCAAAACAATAAACACAATAATATCAACAACAAACCCCAAAACTTCAATCCATACCTCATACATACCATGTACAGAAATTTACTCAGAATGCCTACATGTAAAACCTAAAACTGTAAATCTTCTAGACAAAACCAGCAGAAAATCTTTGTGACTTTGTATACATCTGTGTAAACATTGCTGCAATCAAGATAATGACCAGATCTGTCACACCCAAAAGTTTCTTTGAGTTGGGCAAAGATTTCTTAGAACAATAGCAAAAACACATTCAGTAAAAGAAAAACTGGATAAATTGGACTTCATCAAAATTAAGAACTTTTTAACTTAGTATCAAAATAAATTTAAAATTTTAAAGATATTTAGAAGAGAATGAAAAGACAGACTGGGAGAAAATACTTGCAAATACATGACTATATCATATATCTATATATCATATATATCATTATATCATATATCTATAGTAAAGGACTTGTATCCAGGATATATAAAGAACTTTCAAAACTCAATAATTAGGGTAGCCTGATTTAAAAAAATGAACAAAGGCGGGGGGCTGGCCCCGTGGCCGAGTGGTTAAGTTCGCGCACTCCGCTGCAGGCGGCCCAGTGTTTCATTGGTTCGAATCCTGGGCGTGGACATGGCACTGCTCATCACACCACGCTGAGGCAACGTCCCACATGCCACAACTAGAAGAACCCACAACGAAGAATATACAACTATGTACCGGGGGGCTTTGGGGAGAAAAAGGAAAAAAATAAAATCTTTAAAAAAAAAAAAAATGAACAAAGGGGGCCATCCCCGTGCTTGAGTGGTTAAGTTCACATGCTCCACTTCAGTGGCCCAGGGTTTTGCCGGTTCTAATCCTGGGCACGGACATGGCACCACTCATCAGGCCATGCTGAGGCGGCATCCCACATAGTACAACCAGAAAGACCTCCAACTAGAATATATAACTATGTACTGGGGGGGGCGGGTTTGGGGAGAAGAAGAAGAAGAAGTAAAAAAAGATTGGCAACACTTGTTAGCTCAGGTGCCAATCTCAAAAAAAGAAAATGAACAAATGATTTGAACAAGGAAGTTATATGGATGGGAAATAAACACATGGAAAGATGCTCCACGTCATTAGGGAAATGCAAATTAAAACCATACTGTGATACCGCTACACAACAGTAGAATAGCTAAAATTGAAAAGGCTTTGATCATACCAAGCGTTGGTGAGGATGTGGAGGAACTGGAACTCTCACACCTGCTGGTGGGGATGTAAAATGATTGAAAGCAGATGAGTAGTTGCCCGAGGCTGGGATGGGAGGAAGGGATTAGAAAGGACTTGAGGAAATTTTGAGGGTGATGGATATGTTCAACATCTGTATTATGGTGATGGTTTTATGGGCTTATACATATGCCAAAATTTAACAAATTGTGCAGTTTATTATATGTCAACTGTACTCTATAAATCTGTGAAAGTGTTTGTGAACTATTCATTGTGTGTCAGACACAGTGCTAGGTGTTGGGAGGACTAAACATAGGTAGTTTCTGCCCTCATTTCTGCGAATTCTCTGGAGGTTTCATTTTCTTTTAACTGGAAATTAAAATTCTAACCCAGAATGTAAATAATGAACTTTGTATTTTTCTTAGAGTTCCATTCTCACCTTCTCAGACATTTCCCCATTTAGTTCTTGAAATGACATTTTCCATCAATCTGTTTGCCTAAGGATCTTAGTGAAATGAGTAGTTGAGCAAGAGAAGAAATCCAGACTACAGGGTGGAAAGTTCAAGCTGATGCCTTCTTGGTCCTTCCTTGTTCACGATGGCCCCATCCCCTCAACAGGATTGGATACTGTGCCACATGATCTCCTTATATATTTATTGAACAAAGTCTTATAGTCCTTTCCCTTTATTTTAAAAGAGATTGAGTCAAATGCCTCAAATTTTCATTCTTGAGGGGAAAAACATTTTAAAACTATATTATTTTTGTGAATGTGTCTCCATAGCTTTTCACTAAGGTTCAGTGGCCATTGGTAAAGCTGTTGCAGCTGATCTAAATTTTGTAGTTGCCATATTCCTGAGAAAAAGAATTGTTTTAGAAGAAATCCTATATCTGCTAGGCAGACGACATCCACAAACTAGAATCAAGACCCACTAATGGTTTCGCATGATGGATTCTCCATGTTTTCTTTTTTCTTCTCTCTTTTCACTGAAACAGCAGGCAGAAACCAAGAGTCACCTGGGAAATGAGGATGTGTGGTCATCCCTAAGTATGGCACGAAAAGTGCTAGACTTCTGTTCCTAACTATATTCACTTTGGGGGTGAAGGAAAGAAATGCAATAGGTTGAGGTGAGAGACAGCAGATGGGTAAGAAAGCCAGGAAAAGGGGAAAGTGGGGAGACGAGGGGGTGAAGGATGTGCAGATATTAAAAGAGGAAGAAATGGAAGGGTGGAGGAAGTCACCCAGGCACCCAGCACTGTCCCTGGCACGCATGCGTGCTCCACAAGTTAGCTGTCACGTGTTCAGTGCAGCTGTTGGCTGTTGATAAGTTATTCCTTTGAGCAAAGGCTCCCACCTGCTCAGTGGCGCTGAGTCCTTTGGTGGATTATCTGGCTCTCGGAAAAACAGTGTTTTTCAGATGAAAAGCCTGGAAGCTTTGAGGGGAAACATAAAGCAGATCCAAAGCCATGGGGTGGGCAGTTTGGGGAAAATGGGAAGTGATGAGAGAATATTTCTTTAGGCTCCAAGTCAGACTACCTGTGGCCGATCCAGGCTGTTGAATCGTGGAAAGACCATGGGGTTTTTAATCGGGCACCCGTGGATACAAATCTTGGCTGCTTCACTTATTGGAGGTTACCTCAGGGGCTCTGATTTATATTTTCTCAACTTTAAAATGGGGATAATAAAGGCCTGCCAGGTGGTGTAGTGGTTAAATTCATGCATTCCACTTTGGTGGCCTACGGTTCACCGGTTTGAATCCTGGGTGTGGACTTATGCACTGCTCATCAAGCCATGTTGTGGCAGCATCCCACATATAAAAAAACAGAGGAAGATGGGCACAGATGTTAGCTCAGGGCTAATCTTCCTCAGAAAAAAAAAATGGGGATAATAATTTAGTTCCTGACTATTAATTGCAATATGGAATACAAAACGTTTAGCATGGTATCTGGCACGTTATTGGGAGTCAGTAAATATTAATTTCTGCTCCTGCTTCAGATCCAAGGGTTAACTAGGAAGAACAGCATAGAATTTTAGTGCCATGTGGATAATAGAGGTTTGGTGTTTCCCAAAGTGGGCAAGCTGCTCATTTGAGTCTTTAAATAGGTTTGAGGAGCACTAGGGAAAGAAAGTGAGTCTGGTTTTCTGCAGGACTTCTTGTAGCCCTTAAGATGCCAATGCCCCTTGAATTTCCATGCGAGGGGAGAGGATAAACCCAGCTCCTCGTGAAGAAGCATCCTACAGTCCGGGCCACTGTGGTCCAGCTCTTGCACTCCTTTAAGTTGACAAACTGTGGGCCTGAGGTTTGGCTCTGGCTTACAAAATGTTTCCTTTGGCCCCTTCGGTGTATATAAAAACTTTACAAATTAGTCTCCGGGATTGAAAAATTAGAGGAATTTATAAGGAAATCTGGACTTTCCGATTCTCTCAAAAAATGGGAGCATCAAAACCACCGTGGGCCTGGATTCTCACGGAGTGACCACTGACCAGTCGCTGTTCCATTGGGATGGACGTGGCCTCCAGTCCATCCCGGGCGTGAGAGAGCACGGCCCACTAATTCCCATAACCTGCTGAGCCCTGTGGGTCCTTGAGTCTGGGACCCCAGTGTAGTTCAGCTCCTTCATTTGGCTCATGGGAGAATCCCAAGTTCATGTTCATGCTGGAATCGGGACCAGACCAGGTCTTTGGTCTCCTGACTCTTAAGGGCCAGGGTGATAAGTGATCGTGTGCCTAAGTTTATGTGTTTAACACCATTCGTTGCTCTCCAACCTCAACTCTGGTAGCTCACCTTCAGCTACCTGGAGGCCAGTTTCTTTCCTCTCTTTTTTGGGAGCTGTGTGGTAGGGTTTGTGTGACTGGAGTGGGGGCCATGCCATCGCCCCTTCTCTCCTGGGCAGACAGACGTGCAGGAACTAGAAGGGTCATCACTCATCCACTTTCCAATCTGGAGCATCCGGGAGGGCTCCCAGGCAGAAGGGGAAAGCCTCCTCGACTTTTCACTAAATGCAGATCACTGTTTCCTACGTATCGCACGCCAGGCAGCTAAAATTTCTTATTGTTATGGTATTGGCTCATTTGGGGCATTTTTACTGCCAAACGTTGGAACAGATTGCTTCCAAGAAAGAGATAGATTTAGAGGGTGGAGAATAGTTTTTAACTTAATGGATTTCCACATTTTCCTCGCAGATGATCAGCCTGTGGATTATCAGCCATCCGTTCCAATGCTATTTCAGGAAGCCCAAACTGAAAAACATTCACAATGATGGCAACACCTTTATATCTAACAATTTCCATTTCCGCCAAAAAACCACTAGAAAGCCCTTTGCAGATCTTTTGTTTCCTGATCATCCTGGGAGCAGATTTGCTTTCTCTTGCTTATCCAGGTCTGCTATTCTACTTGACTCTGCCCGCTTCCCACAGAGTTAGGAGATTCTGATTATTTTTAGCATTAAAAGTACATGAATGGGGGGCCGGCCCGGTGGCCCAGGGTTCGAAGGTTCAGATCTCGGGTTTGGACATGGTGCTGCTTATCAAGCCATGCTGTGGCAGGCGTCCCACATATAAAGTAGAGGAAGATGGGCATGGATGTGAGCTCAGGGCCAGTCTTCCTCAGCAAAAAGAGGAGGATTGGTAGCAGATGCTAGCTCAGGGCTCATCTTCCTCAAAAAAAAGAAAAAAGTACATGGACGAACCAGAAAGTGGCTTGAGCTATAAAACACTGAGTTAGACCTTCCACCCTCAGCCGATCTGCCTGGTTCATGAAAACGCAAGTGCTGTCCTGCACTTTTCCAGCATCCCTCAGAGTCAGGCTAATTATAGGTTTGAAACAGTTGCCTATTGCTTCTCCGCTTGACCCCCGTAAAATTTTATGAACTTTATTGATAACTATTCTAAAAATTATTGCACACTATACTCAAACTCAGAGTTAGGTCTATTGATTCTCAATCTATTTCTCCACCCTTCTACCTAATCTAATCTAATCTAATCTAATCTAATGTTTTTCCTATAGCACCTTTAAAAACCAGAAATTCATCTGAAATAGCTTCTACTGTACAGGGTTACCTCTGCAGGAGAAAAAGGGAAAGAGATGATGCTGGCTGCAGAATACAAAGATCCTGGCCGATCTAAAAGCTCAGAAGGATACAATAATTATACGTTAGATCCTTACATAGTTCTGAAAAGGTTGGCCTTTGGTTAGTAAGGAAAAAATTTCAAAAGTGCTTTTTTAGTTTTTTGAGGTGGGGGTGAGGAAGATTGACCCTGAGCCAACACCCCTTGCCAGTCGTCCTCTTTTTGCTTGAGGAAGATTGGCCCTGAGCCAAGACCCACTGCCAGTCCTCCTCTTTTTGCTTGAGGAAGATTGTCGCAGAGCCGACATCTGTGCCAGTCCTCCTCCACTCTGCATGTGGGACACTGCCACAGCATGGCTTGACAAGTGGTGTGTAGATCCGCGCCTGGGATCTGAACCTGTGAACCCTGGGTCCCTGAAGTGGAATGCGTGAACTCAACCATTATGCCCCAAGGGCGGCCCCTCACGTATTTTTGAAGTACTTTCCAGTAAAATATAGAAATACCATTGAAACATTAAAACAAGACTGAAGTAAAACCCCTCAAATACCAGTCATATAATGAAGGATTTAGTTGTACCGAAAACATAGACTACGGATAGCTACTATAACTGAGCCTAAAACTTTTAGCTCTGAGCTTCCTGGCAGCCTAAGTAAGAAGAGAAACATGATGAATTCCTTGCCCTCATTATCTAATAGAAGAATGTACATCAGCTCATCAGGAACCCCAAACTTTTTGCTAAATTGAGAACCATGGAAATGACCATGCTGCTTTTTATATGGGACATTGTGACACAGACTATTGGGCAATAAGATTAATTGTAGTTTTTGCCAAAGTTGTCCCTAGAAGTTGAAAAAATAAACAATTCAGTAGGAATGCTAAGACTGTTTATGTAGAAGTAGAAGTGGACATCTGTGGTTTTTTCTGCCCAGCTTCACGTCCCATCTTCTGGTAACAGCAGCCTGATTGCACTTTTAGGAACTATTCTTTCTCCTCTGCAGTGGGGGGACTCCATTCACTTTAGGGGGGCCTGTCAATCAGCGTGTCTTCCTTTAGCTGTGGCGTCAATGAGTGCCCCAAATGTCTGGGTTAACAAGACACTTTCTTCCAAGAGTTGGAATCCTGAGTATGGTGGAAAAAGGCTGAAAGTAGCCAAAACTCATTCTGTCCTCCAGGATCTGAAGACAGGGTGGTCCTGCTGCATGGACCTCTGGAACTGCTCAATCCTTGTCCTTTCTGAGCTTGGTCCTTCTTCCCTCTGTCTGCTCCAGTGTCACTGATTTTTTTTCCTCAAGTGAGCCAGAGTTGGTATCCATTGCTTGCAACCACGAAACTCTGATTGATATACAGGTAGAATTTTTGTTGAACCCGCCAATGTTCAGTCTTCAAATTCTATTTCACAAAAAGTAATGTGTGGAGCAGAGCATGTGTGTGGAGGAAAGTGAGGGAACCATGATGAAAGATTTCCAGGATACCAACCAGAAACCCTTGGAGGTGCACATGTCCTTCCTGAAGGGTGTATTTTCCTTGTAAAAGTGTGCGTGCTTAACTGGGGGATGAAGAAAGGATGCAAACATTCTTTCCCCTGGAATGTCTTATGCACATACTCTTACTTTAGTAAGTACCGCAGAACAAAAGTAATCCTAATTACCCTATAGTCCTGGCTCACAGCTTCTATGTTCTGGCCCATCGTTGGAGACAGACTTTTGTCCTCGTTGTTTGTAAGGGTGTAGCCCCACTATTGGCATCTGCTATAAATCTTAAGGTTTTTATAACTTGGATGTTGCTCTCACCTTCTTGCCAAATCTCTGCACTGAAAAAGCAGAGTGTCATTTTAAGTAATGATGCTTTTACTACATCCAAAACTAATAAAGTAATTTTGGTACACATGAATCCGTCTTGTTTCTGAGTCTAGGGTAGAAATGGTGTCAGAGATGCAAACAGCTGTTTTGGCCAAAATAGCCAAAAGGACATGGTCTCAGGCTGTCTAAGCCTCAGTACTTAAGAAACATTTGTAGTTGTTGGTTAAAAATGTGAATGATTCCCTAAGTTCACTCTGGGACAATGTGGGTTCTTCAGCCCAGAAAATTAAATACCTCCAACATTGGCAGTCCTGACCTTCTGGGTAGAGAATGTCGTTCCCTAGTCTTCAAGACCTGCTTTGCCACTTTGATTTAATGAGAGGCGGAAATCTTCAAAACAAAGCTCTCTGGATCCAGGAAAGTTCATCTGGCATCGGTTAGCTTGGGCACCCCCGCCCCCTCCCCGCCCCACCCCCATGTCTTTCCTCTAGGAGCTTGTTGCTTTGTAGGAAATGAATGGCTTTGCAAAAGTGCAAATTTGGAAGAGTGTTGTACAACCAAAGAAAATTCAAATTAGTATTCCCCCTGTGGGAATCCTCTTGGGGAAATTGAAATTATATTTAAATATTCATGTATAGAGTACAGCCAGTATCTGTTTTAGGATGTTGACAGCCTGCCTGAATGATACAGCTCAATGGTTTTCTGGAATAAGGCAGTCTAGAGAATGAAGAATGGAGTCTAAAAAACCCGCTAATTGATGTTTCCTTCTCTCTGCTGTGTTAATGGTAAACAGCACAGACTCAATGCTGATCTCTTTACTCCTTGGCCCAGAGAACTGACGTCTTTCTTCATAATGTAATTTAATGCCCTCGTTGAACAGAGGCTGACCCATGAGATATGTGTGTTCTCTGAACAGGAGGGGACGTGTGCTGGCACGGTAGTAAGAGCAGGGCAAGCATTCACTGAAAACTTGGAGTGAGTCTTTTGGAAATAAAACTAAATTTGGGGGGATTTCAACTCTACATGTAAAGTAGACTTGCTCTGCGATTTGGGGCCACGTCTTGTGTTTTCTCCCCTCTTTTGACCCTCTTCCTTTCTTGCTTCTCTCCTCCTTCTCTCCTCGCAATTAATGGGAGTGAAGTTCTTTCCCTTGAATTTCTTTGAACTCTCTTGCTAACTGCTGAGTCTTTTAGGCACTTTTTATAGCTTTCCCAAGGGGTGATCACCACCTCTCCTTTCCCCCATCTTCCTTTGCAGCGGCTGTAGGCTCTTGGTGGGCTGCAAGTCACAGCTGAATTGGACAAAAACAAATTTGGCTGTTGCTTCAAAGCTGTTGCTTTTCGGGGAGATTTTTTTTCTTTCTTTTCTTTCTTTTTTTGGCTTTTGGTTAAGAGGGCATTATCTTTGCATTAGATGGTCATCAAAACTCATTTCTTGGGTTGTGGCTGAAGAGAACAGATCGATTCATTTCGATCCAAGGACTGGAAGAAATTGATATATTGTTGATTTCTTATAAAAGGCACTTTAAAAAGCCTGTCTTGGAACTTAGCAGATGCCTGCTTTCATTATGTTAAGGAACTGATGCTATTTATCTTTTTCATTTCAATCATCGGCCCCTCTAAATAGGAAATATAACTTTGATTTGAAGCTATTAATGCCTACTGGTAAATAAGAAAACGTGTGATAGAGCGAATTATTTGTCATCTCTTGCATTTCTGTGGGCATCTCAGTCTCAGAGGAATTTTTATGTAGCATAACAATTTCATAAGTGTTAACATGTTTTTTTAAATTTCACATTATAAATAGGAGCAGAAGCTTGCTTCAGAAATTTGAAACCAGATTAAAGTTGGCCAAAGCAGAAGGCAAAATCGTGGCTTTGTTACAACTCACATCCTTGTGGTTCTGGGTAGTGCGCTGACAGTGGAATAGACTCAGCCAAAATGCTCTTACTATCAATTCATAATTCTTAACCTATGGATCTTGGAACTCAAGAGGGTCATGGATTATTTCAATGTGCCCTGTTTGCATTATACATTTCCTATAGACCATAAATGTGTAGCTTGCAAATATATCAACTGCTTTGCAAATCCTGTGTGCTTTATTAAAAGAAATATTTATTTAAAATTATTAGTGATGGGGCCAGCCCCGTGGCTAAGTGATTAAGTTCACACACTCCACTTCGGCAGCCCAGGGTTTGCGGGTTTGAATCCTGGGCACGGACCTACACAGTGCTCATCAAGCCATGCTGTGGTGGTGTCCCACATAGAAAAACTACGATGACTTACAATTAGGATATACAACTATATACCGGGGCTTTGGGGAGAAAAAAAGAAAAAGGAAAAGAGGAAGACCGGCAACAGATGTTAACGCAGGGCCAATTTCTCCTCACCAAAAAAAAAACCAATTGTTAGTGATTCATAATCCAATATGGCTTTTGGAATTTTGCATATTTTCAATTAGTGAGTACTGAAGTACTATGCATGGGTCAACAGCATTTTGGATTTAAAAAGGATTATGATATTTGCAAGAGTTGGGCCCTATAGATTTGATTAATGCTAATTACAGGGTGTAGAAATACACTCACTTTGGTTGAGATTTGTCCCAGTGCTTCTCATGTTCTCAAGCCTTTCTTACAGGTTTTACTTTCACCAAGTGTTTGTCGATCTTTTATTTTTGGATGAGGAGCCAGACTAAATTATAAGGCGGGTCTAAAGAAGTGGTTCCTGTGCTCAAGAAGGTTTCAATCAATTAAATATGAAGTAGATTATTGTTATCATGGAGGAAACTTCCATCCTAAGACACTACAAAGGGCAAAAGATGAGGGCCTTTGTAATCTGTCCCCTTTCATTAGGAACATCAATCTTTCCCTCAGGTCTTACCCAGGAGAATTCTAACATCTCAGGGATGAAGACTGTGGCATGTGGCCGTCTCTTGCCTGGGAGAGCAAATATTTTAACTGGGCACATGTTTGCTGCAAATTGAGTCAGAGTTCTGTTAGTAAGCCTACAGGGGAAAATGACAGGCATCGCACCATCTCTACCATAGGTGCTAAATTTAAAATAATGGCAGATGTGGACAACATGGTATCTCAGATTCTGTAAGTTTCTTTATTTGACCGAGAACCTTTTTTCCCCCATGCTTTGGTGCAGTCATGTTGAGATCGACATAGCCCTCAGACATCAACAATTACTTGATGCTGGTCTGATATGGTGTCAGATGGTTTTCTAGTTCATCTTTCAAAAAAGCATTTTGTCCAATAGCGTGTGTTGGGAATTGCCAAGAGTACTAAGAAAAGGAGACTTTTTTGGTGATTAAAATAAAAATCGCATCTGCGTGTTCAGAAGTTTAGAATTTTTGTGTTTGTTTGGACAGATGCTACTTGGCTAATTTCTTATTTGGGAAAATGTTATTTAGTTGATATCTCTTGTTCTCTTTTCTCCTCTTTCTGTAGTCTTTTGCACAGTGGATGCAAAAGGATTGTATGGAACAAGGCCAAATGAACTAAAATGTTAGTGATTAGGCAGAACCGTCCCTTTCCTCCATTTTGTGGTCAGTGTTTGTAAAGAAGCATCCTTATCAGGTGCTGAGGAGTTGTTCTGATGCTTGGGTTAAAAATCCCATCCCATCTTCACCTCTCCAAACCATCTTCATCTCTCCAAACATCTTTTAATGCACTTCGCACCAATTTCCAAATGTTTGTGTGTTTTCACGTTTGATGCCTTTGCTAATGTTGCCTTGTACATCACCCACATGCTCTGCCTGAGGGATTATACTCCTCCCATAGAATGTGAAACGGCCGCTCTTCTGCATTTCCTGATCCCCACGGCCTCTCCTCTTCCCCACGGCCTCTCCTCTTCCCCATGGCCTTTCCTGATCCCCACGGCCTTTCCTGATCCCCACGGCCTTTCCTCTTCCCCACGGCCTTTCCTGATCCCCACGGCCTCTCCTCTTCCCCACAGCCTTTCCTCTTCCCCACGGCCTTTCCTCTTCCCCATGGCCTTTCCTCTTCCCCATGGCCTTTCCTGATCCCCACGGCCTCTCCTCTTCCCCATGGCCTTTCCTGATCCCCACGGCCTTTCCTGATCCCCACGGCCTCTCCTCTTCCCCACGGCCTTTCCTGATCCCCACGGCCTTTCCTCTTCCCCACGACTTCCCCTCATCTCCAACTGTAGTGAATTATCCTTTGTTCTGAGTGTCCACAGATTGTTCGTAGATCACAGTTATACCACTTAGCTTATTCTGGTTTTCCTGTTTATTAAAATTATTTGTGGGCTTCCATCTGCCAAAAACCTCTACACCTTAGAGGATGAAGGTGGGGTTTTTATTCCTCACTGTATGTCTCATTGCACCTGGCATAATTCTTGGACTATAAAGCTGGGAACACAATTCAAGCCCAATAAATGTATTTATGGATATAGTGCTTCAGTGAACTAATGATGTTTTATAGTTTATTTGCCATCTTTCTTTTTTTCTTTTTTGAGGAAGATTAACCCTGAGCTAACATCTGCTGCCAATCCTCCTCCTTTTGCTGAGGAAGACTGGCCCTGAGCTCACATCCATGCCCATCTTCCTCTACTTTATACGTGGGATGCCTACCACAGCCTGGCTTTTGCCACGCGGTGCCGTGTCCACACCCGGGATCCGAACCGGCGAACCCTGGGCCGCCAAGAAGCGGTATGTGGGAACTTAACCGCTGTGCCACCGGGCCAGCCCCTGCATCTTTCTTAATTTCCTGGAAGGAAAGTGAGAGGTAGTGTCACATACATACCAGTGTAAATCAGTGCGGATCCCAGGAGTAGAGTTTTACTGACATATTGAGAGAGAGACAGAAAGAGAGTCTCTCGCATTTATCTCTAGAACCAGCTGTTAATGGGGAAGCACACAATTCTGTGTGTCTGTATTAAGCTCTTTGCAATGTGTCCTGGATCTCCTTGACATTTAAGTCAAAATATCATACATTCAATCTATCTTGTACCTAAGTTATTGCCTGCCTGTCATAGGTATTGTCTTTGTTATATTTAATTTCAGGAATGAGAGAGATGTCAACAGTCAGATCTATTCATAAGAAACGATAATTAATTAAAATATAAAATGTAGAATCTATGTTGTTTAGAGTTACATCTGTTTCTTGGTAATTGATTATGGTGGAGTTTTAGACGGGAGAAATTTTTATGTTGCTTTTCCTTATGTAAGAGAAAATGAACTCCTGTTGGGTATCATCAAGAAACCTGGAAGCCTCTAGGACTGCTAAACGCATTATTTGTTGTGCTATAAAGCAACAAAGTTCTCAAAAAAAGGGATTATTTCAAAAAGACACAGAAACCAGCTTGGCTTCCATTGGCCAAATATGGTACATGTTTAGCCTCGAAATAAATAACCAGTGTGTGGATTATAGCCCGTTAATAAAATAAGAATTTATGAGGCCAGACTGATATAAGCAAACTGATCAATAAGTAGGTGAGTAAGGAAAGCTCTTCCTTACTCTACAATGTCAACTAATAAATAAGGTAAGAATGATGCAGTTAGAAAATCACTATTTTGCCACCATCCTAATAATAATTGGTTGAGGCAAGGATCATTAGTGAATACCAAAACTATTGGATAGATGTTTGATGTGGAACGGGATATTTACATAATGTTGGAGTATCTCTCCACAAATTATCAATTGGAAAAGAGAAAATAGTAACTTTTCAGTGGAGAAATCAGGTGGGCATCACCTTAAACAAATAATCAAAGTTAGCATCACCCAGAATGAGCCAAACCAATATTACGTGCTTCTTGATGTGATGCACTGACAAGGACCACCTACCTCGTTTTCCTGTCCCGGGAGCATATATTCTGCAAAATAACTGGCTAGTGCTCTTCAAAAATACCAATGCCAAGAAAGGCCATGGAACGGTTCCAGACACTACAACCAAATGCAGTGCATGATCTTGAATTGGATCCTGGGCCAGGAACACAATTGCTGTGAGGGACTTCATTGAGATGGGTGGTGACATATGATTTTACTATGTTTGTGCAAGAGACTGTGGTTGTTCTTGGGAAATATATACTGAAGTTTTTAGGAGTGAAGAGGGATGAATTCTGTAGTTTGTATCTTCTGCAAATATAGGTAATTACTTTGGGAAGGGTATAACTCTTCTTACTTTGTTTTGGTAAATTTGAAATTATTTCAAAATAAAATGTTAGGAGCCAGCCCCGTAGCTGGGTGATTAAGTTCATGTGCTCTGCTTTGGCGGCCCAGGCTTTTGCCAGTTCAGTTCCTGGGCATGGACCTAGCATTGCTCATCGGGCCATGCTGAGGCAGCATCCCACATAGCAGAGCCAGAAGGACCTACAACTAGAATATACAACTATGTACGGTGGGGCTTTGGGGAGAAGAAAAACAAAAAAAGGAAGATTCGCAACAGATGTTATGTTGGCTCAAGTGCCAATCTTAAACAGAAAAATCACTTTGGGGAGTTTATTAAATAAATAAATATATATATAAAATGTTAGACACTTTGTGTATACATGTTCACACATGTCACTGAGCTGTCCAAGCATGAGGGCAGGAGCTGTTCCATATTCTTCCTCACCACACACCCAGTGCAGAGCCCTGTGCCTGGCCGAAGTAGGCAGTTTATAAAGATTTATTTATGGTTGCATGGGTCCCAGGGCCTTGAAATCTCTTGAACTGTGGAATGTTGACTTTTGCATAATTGCAAATGTCAATGGTAAGTACATATTTTGTTATTTTCAGGTTCCCTCGCAGCTAGTGATGGCCATATGACAAGTCAGTTGTAGCCAGTGGGATGTAAGCAGAAAGGATTTTAAAGCAAGGATCCCAATTCTTTGCCCTGTCTTCTTCTGTTCTGGTGGGGACGTGAATGTAATGACTGAGGGTTGAGAGGCCCTTTTAGACCATCTCGGGGGAGCTCTGTGCTAAGGATGGTGGAACAGAAAGATAGGCAGCTAGATCCTTGATGCCACGGAGCTGCTGTGCTAGCCCAGGGCTGCTTACTCCAGACTTCATTTATGTGAGAGAGAAATAAATGTCTATTTTCTTTCTCTCTCTTTTTTGGTGAGGAAGATTTGCCATGAGCTAATGTCTGTTGCCAATCCTCCTCTTTTTTGGCTTGAGGAAGATTAGCTGTGAGCTAACATCTGTGCCCATCTTTGGCTACTTTTTGTATGTGGGATGCCACCACAGCATGGCTGACAAATGAAGTAGGTCTGTGCCTGGGATCTGAACCCACGAACCTGGACTGCCAAAGCGGAGCACTCGGGACTTTAACTACTCGGCCAGCCACGGGGCCGGCCCCTAAGGTCTATTTTCTTTAGACTACTGTTATTATGTTTTTTTCTTTCATTTGCAGCCGAAGCTAATCTTAAATGGAACACTGTAATTTCTAAAAATCATCACTATTGAATCTTTCTTCCTCTATGGAGCTTCCTATTATTTGTCGTATTTACACGTTGACTATAGAACTTCTCTGATCTTTTTCTTCTTCTTCTTTCTGTTTTCCCCGAGTAGACTTTCTCTTATTGTGATCGGGGTTCTGTTTCTGTCCTTGAGTGGGTGGGTTAGTATCTGTGATTTGAGATACTTTTCATCCTGAGGGCACTCTTATTTCCCTGTCACGGCAAATCTTCTTCATTTTGCAAATTGCTAAATCGGCCTGAAAAGATCGTGAGAACTGGCCTTCCTTAGGAGATTTCTTGTCCTGACAGACCCCGCTGGAGACCGGATGTGCAGAGGTAAGCACTTGAAATAATCAGAAAATAGGAAATTTTAACTATTTCCAGTTGCCAAGAACATTTTCCTTCAGTTGAAGGAATGGGAGCAGGCTTTTAAAGTGCTTCTTCTGCCTGGTGAGTTTTGTTTAGCAAATCTTTGTACTTTTTGGAATCCACTCATGTTTTTACTTGTCCAGCAGACTCTTCTTCCTCTGGAACTATTTATTGCCACTAAGGTTTGTGGCGCATTCAGTCCCACAGATAATAAATGGGTGTGTGTGCCCACAGCACAACATAAATAGAGGAACTGACTTCCAGCTTGTTTATTGTTAGACTGGTATGTAAGCAACGGGCATAACTCCTCAATTATGTGTATGTGTGTCTGTGCAGTGAAATTCAGGAACTTGAAAATAGACCTTGTGGGGATATTACAAGCTCTTCGATTATTTCCTTTAAAGTATTTAGTTTTTGAATGTTACATGAGTGAAGATTGTATTTACTTGCATGGTTCCCATTGTAATGTTAGTTCATGACCTGGCGGCTCTGAAGTTTGAAGCATAATTTCCCTCTGGTGGGCTATATTGACTACTGGCGCCCTGGCTGATGTGAACCTGAAAGATAATTGATAATCACTTGAGCGTAAAGGATTGTATTTGAAATTGGCATGGGTGACATCTTCCAGCTCTTTAAACTCCACCTAGCCTAGACAGGTATCAGTGATTGCAATTGTATGCAAATTTTGATTTTATTCCTACAGAAAAGAGAATAACTAACTTATTTGTCCAGGGTCAACTGAAGAAGCCCCTGTCACAGTTTGGTCTGCAAAACAAAACAAACAAAACACCAAAGGAAACCAATAACCAGACAAACTAGAACCAAAATGTAGAGGGATGCATGCTAAGAATGACTTAAATATTCCACTGGCCTAAATGAGTCTGGTATAATGGGACCAGGGTAGGACTAGGAGTCAGGACATTTTGATGTAAGTTTCAGCCCTACTACGTACTCTCCCTATGACCTTGGGCAAGTTATACAAACTTCTGAGCCTCAGTTTCCCCAGTCAGTGAAATGAATCTAATAATAGAGTTCTTCTGGATGTGAAATGAGATTATATGTAAAAGTGTTTTGTAAGCTGGAAAATATGTTCAAGTGTTTTTTAGCAGTCAGCTAATTAAAGGTCTGGTATGCCCTTCCCCAGACCTCCAGTGCTGATTTTCCTGGTACAGAGCACTGTAGTTTATGCTCTAGGTAATAGTAATTATTAAGAATTTGTCAGGGGGCCAGCTCCATGGCCGAGTGGTTAAGTTCACATGCTCCGCTTTGGTGGCCCAAGGTTTCGGGGGTTCAGATCCTGGGCACGGACATGGCACTGCTCATCAACGTCAAGCCATGCTGAGGAGGCGTCCCACATGACACAAGTAGAAGGACCTACAACTAAAATATACAACTGTGTACTGGGGGGCTTTGAGGAGGAGAAGAAGAAGAAGAAGAAGAAAGAAGATTGGCAACACTTGTTAGCTCAGGTGCCAATCTTTAAAAAAAACAAAAAAGAACTTGTCAGAATTTTTATATAACGTGCAAAAACATTTGCTGACAAAAACAAGCATTTCCATACCTTGAGAATTACTGCTGTCCGTGAAAGCTTATGAGAGGGAAATTAGGCAAAGAAAAACAAGTTGCCTTTCTCGCCTGTACTTAAATGTATGTAGACAACTGTGGCGTTTACTAGGAGGCTGGGGGTGTCACAAGAAGCATCATTTTCATCTTGGCTCTGTTTGGAATAGAGAGGCATGTGTCCAAGAGAGAAGCTTTAGGAAGTCTTGTGTTCCAACTGAACACAGAGCAAGTGAAGTGCAAGAGGCTTAGTCATGCAAAAGAGTTTTGAACAACAGGTGGGTTTTTAAGAGTGTTGTCAAAGAGAGGCTGCAAATGCCATAATTAGTCTGGACAGTTCTTTTAAGTGTAAAGAAAAACATACTTACTGGCAGAGACAGGCTTTGTTACATGACAGATCTGTATGTGGGATTTAGATCTCAGACAATTGAAAAGCAAGTAACGTTCCATTTCTATCACCTGAAGCTTCTGGTTATGGAGTTTGGTTTCTCTCCTTCCCAGCAACAAAGTGGCTGGTACCATGGCAGATGCCATACCTGATGTTGCCAGAAGGAAAGCATGGGTGGCGGAGGATTATGTCGGAAACTTCTGATGGGAATTCAGAAAGCAAAGTCTGGGAAATAAGGTTCTTATGAAGAGGGGAGACAGGAAGAGTGTGTGATTTTACTTTTAAAGAGTGGAGAATTCCTTTTGGGGCTGGCCCAGTGGTGCAGCGGTTAAGTTTACATGCTCTGCTTCCGAGGCCCAGGGTTCGCCAGTTTGGATCTTGGGCGTGGACCTACTCAAGGCTCGTCAAGCCATGCTGTGGCAGCATCCCACATATAAAATAGAGGACGATGTGCAAAGATGTTAGCTGCGGGCCAATCTTCCTCAACCAAAAGAAAAAAAGAATGGAGAATTTCTTTGGCTGATTAGACAATATGTCGAAATTATGGGGATGAAAAGAGATATTTTGTGTTTGTAATAAACTCATTATTTTGGGAATACAAAATACAAACCAAACGGAGGGAAAGATAATTGGTTTTCTTAGGAGAGGCTACATAATTTTGATTGAGTTCAAATGAAGAAAAAATTAAAGCATTTTGAAGGATTGAGTTTTTTTTTTAAATAAGGCAGTCTACAGAGTTGGAATTTCGCGAAAGAGGGTCATGAATGTTGATGAAAACAGTCACGCTTGGTAGCTTTGAGGGGACCCCCTGCAGACAGTCTCGACTTCCATTTCTAGTTTTCACAGCTGGTTGCATTTGTTCAGATGACAGTAAGAATCAGGGGTACGTGGTTCTGTATTGGAAAAAATGATGCCAGACTGCTTAAAAGTTTGACAGGAAAGAGGCTGCTGAGTAGGAAGTTCTTTTGGACTATGCTGAATGCATGACAAGGAATTCTGATTTTTCTGCCTCACATTAAAATCCCAAGTCTCGTTAAAATAGTGGTTAAATGAGGTTGCACTAATTTTCTGTTGAGAACAAAAAAGTAACGTATTTTGTTTACACAATGCTGGCTTTTGTGTACTTTATTCTGATGTTTGTATTAGAAATGAGTAATTTAGTCCCAGAGAAAGTACATATGGGGCTTGCTGCCAAGACCTCATGCTAAACATGAGTTTTGTGATTAAAGTATCCAATATTAATTTTTGCTTACCAAAACCCAAGTTAAGACTTTTTAAATTTTGCTTTACATGATCTAAAAAGAAAGCATTATAATTAAAATGTATGAACTATAAACAGTTGACACTTACCAAATTGGACCTTGCCCAGTACAGACATGACCCTGATCTTGTAAAAAGAAGAGACCCTCATTTCTCTTGGTATTGGAGGAATGCAGATAAAGATGATTGTAATTAATACTAAGTCTCCTTGTTTTTTATTTTCTCTGATTATTGCCCTTGGGTGGTGGGATTTGCTGTGGGGCTAATATTTAGTTCCATTCTTGGTTCGCGTCTCTGGCCTTTAATATTTAAATGCCACATAGCTGTAGAATGTTAGCTACAGAAATGAAAAGGTGATATTCATTTATTAATTCCACAAAGGTTTATTGAGCACCTACGATGAGTCAGATACTATGCTGGGCATTGTCTTTGTCTTCTGGGAGCTCATAGTCTTGAGAATGTAATAGACATATAAACATGTAATTACAGTGCAGTGGAGTAAGTGATGTAATACAGACAGACAGAGGGCAGTTAGGAACCCTGTCCTAGATGGGAACCTTTTACAGGGGAGGGGATGTAAATTCGTCAAGGATGAGAAGGCTTTGGCTAGGTAGAGAAGATTACCCTAAGCATGGGTAAGAACATGTGCAGAGCTGTGAACTCAGGCTGGTCCAGACACGAGTGAGTGCACCATGTGAGGCTGGAGGGTGGGAGAGGGACTGGGGAGAGAGAATGTAGAAGCTAAAATGTGACTGAGGCACAATTGGGAAGGGTCTTGTATATGGGATATTGGTGAGCATGGACTTCATCTTTTAGGCATTGGGAAACCACTGGCAGCTTATAGGAGACCAATGACTGAGATATATTGGTCTTAGGAAGACCAATTGGTGGTGCATAGAAAACAAATGAAAAGCAGGGGAACAAAGAGGCTGTTGGAAAGATGCAGGAAGAAGGGGATGAAGATATCATCTAAAGCAGTGACTGTTGGGGGTGAGGAGGTGGCAGAAGGTTTAAGTGAGAGTTAAGAGGCAGAGTGGATTGACGGCAGATTAGGGAGGAGAAGCAATGTCTAGTTTAATACTGAGGTGCCTTGTCTGGGCAGCTGAGTGGAACATCATGCTACATAGGGAGCCAGCCAGGTTTTGTAGTAAAAGGCAGATTTCAGGTGGCAATGGGACAGGGTGGGGGCAGAATCACAAGTTTTCCTTTCAGACCTGTAACTAGCTATTTTAGCTTGTGGGCTTGCAGTTCTAGTGGTTATGTGGAGTGTGCTGAGTCATAGCAAGTGGTGTGAGTTTTGATTTTAGCTGGCCTCTAATTAGGCAGAACAGGAAAACTATATTTTAGTTGTTGGATTAAATTTTTTTTTCACCTCATGATGTAAAGGTGGAAGTCTCTGTCTTTAAAAATAACTGTTTACTGAACAATAGCTCTGTACCTGCCATCATGCTTAAGAGGTACCTGTTGTTACAAATATTTTACAGATGAGGAAAGAGATGCTTATAGAGGTAAGGAATTTGCCGAAAGAGATGAAGATAAAATCAAATCAGGTCTGTCCTATGTGCAAGTGTATTCTTATATTTGATTCTTGAAAAGTGATAACTTTTTTGGGAAAATTGTTAAAAAATGAGAAAGATTCTATTTTAACTGCAGCAGATATATGGTAAAATATTTTGGGTCTCATTTGGTTGTTTAGGCTGAGCATTAAAACTTTTCTGCCCATGTGGGGAAAACGATTTACACATGCTGTGATTTTTGTAGTACTTAAAAGCTCACCAATTCTTCAGAAAAAATATAGTTTGAGTACCTTCCAGAATGATAATGGACAAATTGGACACCTTGAAAATCCGTGCTCACGTAAAGAATGCTTTTTCCTTCCCTTTTATTTGTGCAATACTCAGATTTCCTGTGGCTAGGTAAACAGTATTTTGTAGGCTTTGTTTTCTGAGTAAAATAAATGTTTCCCCTGAATTGAGGGCAAAACTGAAACAGAGCCATCCTACCCAAGTGTAAAACCAAGCCTCCAGAAATTCAAGGTGATTAGTCAGTAGCTTAACTGCTTTTTGAAGCAAGAAGCAACATTCCTGTTACCGTAGAATGATAACAGAATCCAGAGTTCTAAAATGTACCATCCACCATGTTCAGTGTAAAATAAAAAATCTTGGCAGGAAAATGTAACCATACAGCCAAGAGACAAAGGAGTCAATAAAAAGAGACCCTAGAAGACATAGATGTTGGAATAGCAGAAAAAGACTTTAAAGCAGCTACTGTAAGGAGCTAAAGTTTTTGTTATAAGGAGTGAACAAATGGAGAATGTCACCAGAGAAATGGAAACTATATGAAAGGACCAAATGGAGACTCTAGAACTGAAAAGTAAAATATCTAAAAGGAAAATTTTGCTCTATGAACTTAACAGCAGATTGAAGGAGGAAGAAGAAAAGGCCAGTGAACTTGAAAACAGAGCAAAAGAAACAATCCAACTGAAGAACGCAAAAGAATAAGAAAGATTGAAAAAAATTAATAGAGCCTCAGCAACTTTGACACATCAAGTGCAGTATAGGCATGTGTAATTGCAATCCCAAAAAGAGAAGAAAGAGACTCAGCAGAAAAAAATTTTCAACAAATAATGTTTAAAAATTTCCCAAATTTAGTAAAAATATGAACTTACAGATCCAAGAACCTTAGCAAACCTCAAGTAGGAGAAACTCAAAGAAACTTACACTTAGGCAAATTATTGTAGTCAAAATGCTGAAAATCAAAATAAGGAGAAAAATCATGAAAACAGATAGAGAAAAACAATCTGTTACATACAGGGGAACAGTGATAGGAATCATCACTGACCTATCAGAAATAATGGAGGGCAGGAAACAATGGGACTGACTTCTTTTTAGTGTTGAATGAGAGAAAAGAACAATCTGTCAATCCAGAACTCTGTAGCCAGGTGAGATACACTATGTATGTGAGAATAGAATTTTCTGCTTACTTAGTTTGGGAACCTCTGAACGGAGCAAAGTTAAACAGATTTCTGTACTTTATGACTTCTCAGTAAATTGAGAAGTTCTGTGAAAAGGATATCACATTCACCAATTTCCAGATTTTTTTTTTCTCACCATAAGTCATTTCTTTTCAGAATGTCTCAGGGGATTAGCTTTATTTGTAAAATACTTCTCGAAATGCTAAACTTCAGGAATGGAGTTTGATATTATTTATTCTCCATTTTTATGTTTTTAATATCTCCAGGATGAAGTAGTTTGGGGAAATAATTGGCAGTATATCTGTCTGTATCTGTAATGTTGAAAATGTGAAGTTTTACCTACATTGCATTTTCTTCCTTCTAATAGCACGTTTTTAGGGTTGAGTGGCTTTGGGTTGTTGCCCGGTGAAATATTTTCCAGCAGGGCTAAATTGTTCAGCATTGCCTCTTTAGACTGCTTAAATATAGATGAAAATAGAACTCCCACCTAGCATTCTCAATGCATATTTTATGAGTATAATTGTGCCAGGAGTATAGGTTGAGTTGGATTACAATGAAATCATTATCTTTTGTGTCTCCGTTTGTGCGTATTTATTTGGACTCTTATGTGGAGTTTAAACACGAAGTATCGTAAACTAATGCTCCAAAAATTGACTTGTAAAGATAGTCCAGAAGTACATTGTTTGACTTAAACCATCTAGTTAAAATAAAATTTCAACTTCTTGAACTAATTCAGTGAAAGATTAAGTGACTTAAACTTCATTGTTTCTGCGCGACACGACCTTTTCTTTGAGTGTATGAGAGAGTGACGCTTAAGAGATCATCATTCAAAAGGTTTGTTTTGGATTGTTTGTCGTCTGCATCTTCTATTCCTAAGTCCAGGCACAGCTCCTCTAGAAGTCTAAACAGTCCCTTTTCTTGGCTGCCTTTGAACTCTCCACATGGACCACTTTGAGGCTCCCATTGCGTTAGCATTGATTGACAGATAGTATTGTGCTTGTCTTCTCCCTAAGGATATAATGGAAATTCATCTCTCTCTGTCTCTATTTCACTCTCTCATTTCCTCCAGGAGTTTGTGAGTCTCAGTCTCTTTTCCTTCTAAACCAAAGATTCCTAGCTAAAGATTATAAACTTCTTCTATAGCAGTGGCTCTCTAATTGGTGATCCCCAGACCTTCAGCATCGCTCACTTAGAAACTTGTTAGAAATGCATATTCTACCCCCTCCCTCTGACATACTGAATCTGAAACTCTGGCAATGGGACCCAGAAATCTGCACTTTAACAAACGCTCCCAGAGATTCTCAGGCTTGCTCAAGTTTGAGAACCGCTGCCATACCATAAGGAAACATTTTAGAATAGTTTTTCCTTCTCATTGATTATTCAACAACAAAGGTAAGCAGAACCTGAGTTCTTGGTGGTGGTAGTGGCAGGGTATTGGATGAGTCCCTTTCCATCCAAATGAAATATTTTAAATAATAACAATAACAGTAATTAGTGGTAATAATAGAGAAAGAATAGAACCTAATATTTACTAAACATTTTTCTATGGGCCAAGCCCTTTTCATGCCTTATCTCCATCAATTCTCACAATATTCCTGAGATCAGTACTAAAGTGATGGCTGTTTTACAGTGAGGAAACAGGTGTAGAGAGGAAAATGGCCAAGGTCAAGATGTTTAGGAGGATGGCTAGGATTCTGATGCTGGTCAGACTAGTACTAGCAACAACGCCACAACCCACTTGGTGATGCTATCTGAGACTTCAGACCAAGCCAGCTCCTCTCATTCCTACCCGTGTCTCCTCTGTGAGACTGGAGAGCTATTTGTAGGTGGAAGAACTGGCGCCAAAGTTCATGTCTTTGCAAAAGCTTGTGTCTTACTCCTCTGTGACTTCCTCCCTCTCCCAAATTAACATCCAAAGCTACTTTGGTCAAGGAGAGTGAATGTTTTATTTTATGCCCTGTGCAAACAAATTTTTATAGCCTGCTTTCTTTCAAAAGTTTATCTCATTCTGAAAGTAACCAATTCACTGACCTTTTATCTTTGGGCTCTAGTTTGTAGTTTTTGAGCTTTCCAAGATCAACTGAGCAGTGATGTGGTTTGGCATTTTAAACAGTTAATACAGTATCAAGCTGGATGATTTTGAAAGCAATGAATGCTTCAATGAATTCCTTATGCTACTGAGTTGTGGTCCCCCCTCTTTCAAAAAACTTTATTGGATGATTAGAGGCAGGCTTTCAAATTCCATTCCTGGTAATTGAGGAATTTGTTTTGCCTCCAAGATATTTTTGTTTTCTTGACCAACAAGGAAATAGAGTGTTTTAAAGATGTGAGACAAACCGTATTAAATAGAGAGAAATGGGCTCTCTAAATTGAAATTTAACGTCATCATTTTTAACATGAAAGTAAAAACTTAAATGAATCTTCAAAGTTACTAATTAATTTGATGCTAGCCCCACCCCTCCCACCATGTAGATTCCATTTACTAGAGGAGTCTGAGAGAAGGACATTAATTAAAATTGGAATGATTAATTTTATTATGTGTAAGTCAGAATAAATTAATTCCAATGTCAGTATAAATTAACTCCAGTGTGAATAATTCCATAGACGTCCTTTCCATGGTTTGCTTCAGTAATTGAGAATTTATCTGACATTCCTAAGAATTCAGAAAATCCTTTGTGTTGGCGAGAGGTGTAGTTGAAGGGCATACAATGTATGGTTACTTAAGAAATGTCGCTTATCCTCCAAATTCTTGTTTATGTTAGGGTAGCCTTCAATTTTAAGCAAAATATCTGTTGAGAATGATGAAAGTTTCCCTTCTTCCTCTCCTTCTGTACTTTTACATCCATTTCTCTCTCTTTTTCTCACCACGTGCAGGTGAAAACACGTGAACAGCCTTGCATTTGCCTGAGAACCAAAGACTGGGCTTTTTTTTATTGTACCAAGTGGGTCATTGCAATTATTGCCACCTCTCCAATCAAAATTCTGTGCTATCTAGAGAGTACTGCTTGTTAGGTCAGTTTGGTATGGCAGTAGTTTCAGGGAACATTCTTAAATGAATAAAAATGGTAGGTGGAAGTGTTCATGTAACATTTACTTTTCTTCTTTGCCACGCAAGTAATTCAGAACCGTGGTGCGCTTTCTTGTGCATTGACTGCTCATTCTGCAACACTGACAAGCGTTGATGACTTCGTATTTTCTCCTAAGTCCTTTAATGTATTCACGGAATGAGTGAAAGTTTGGCTTGGGTTTCTGTTCTTCTTTGGATGTAAAGGGATACCTTAGGTCCCACAGTGGATAATTTTCTTACTTACCTATGATGTATTACTGACTTCTTCAATTTCTTTTAATTTCTTCGCATTAGGGTGAGATTTTACAATATTTCAAAAACGCTTAGATCATCACCTGTATTAGGGCTCCGCAATTTATGTATGTGTGTGTGTGTCTGTGCGCACACGCCTGTGTGTGCCAGGCAGTAGTTTAGCCTTCGTGAAACATGCTCTGCCATAACTCTACTCTGATGTTATAAGGTGAAAATAGCCATAGGCAATAATCACATGGCCATGGCTGTGTTTCAATAAAATTTTATATATAAAAACAAGTGGTGGGTTGATTTGGCCTGAACTGTGGTTTGCTGACCTTTGCTCTATGTTAATAGCCGAGGATTGATCTGTCCTCTATAACTTGCCTTCTTCCATTTCAACCTATTGGCCTGTTCCTTCTGCTTGAAGAGGATCATGTGCTTTCCTTTTTCCTTTTCATCTTTTTCATCTTTCCTCTTTCATCTTTGCTCAAGCTGTTCCTCCCACCTTAGAATGCTTTCTGATCTATTCAAGTCGAATGTTCCTCCTTGAAGGTCCCGAGGATATGAAGGTGACCTGGCTTCAGCCTCCATTTCCCACTGATAACCAAGGGTTATTCCATTTGTCTGACCATCTAGAGGGGACCTCTCCTCCCTCCTTATCATGCCAAGAAGGTCCTTTCTGAAGCTGCACTCCCAGTAGAAAAGGTTGACCTTCTCAGATAAAGGGGACTATTTCTTGGGAAGGGGAGAAGCGGTGGTTTTGCTCCCTGACACCACAGGGCTTATGAGAGAACCATCTCTATGAAGCTCCGACTGACCGCTCTGTCTGGAAATGGCCTCCATCTGCCCCTCCAGGTTGCCTTGAAGCCTTTGGACCTACCACCATGATGTTCCTCTTGCTTTCCGCTCCTCTTCCTTCTGTTACTTGCTTTTCTTTGGAGTGAGTTTATGTTAGGGAGACCTCTATTCTTAAAAGAGGGCTTCTTTCTTAAAAGTTTACACCTGAATTGACCCCCTCAGTGACTGTCTAGATGCACACGGTTTTCTTAAAGACTGACGCCCATTACTGATATGTTCATAGAGTCAATTGTTTACAGCCTTGTACAGGTCATCTTTGGGGAGATGTGATGTCACCAGCTCTCGTGAGTCTTGTTCCAAAATGCTATTCAGACCTTTTTCTCCAAAATACAGGCTTTGATTTTCCACTCCATACAGGAGAACTACTGAAGAAGAAATGTCCTCAGATATTTTGCCAGCTTTGCCACAAGCTGCTTCTTGTGTCCAGCCGACCGTGAGTCATTTTTTCTCTTCCCCTCCAGATGCTTGGAAGCCATCACGTTGACTCTCTTCACAGACCGCCTTCTGGCCTGGGCTTCCTCACTTCAAACAAGAATGGCTATTAGCTGGTTTCCTTGAATGATTTTAATCCCTCATCCCTCTGGCCCATCCGTTCAAAGCCCCTAATAGGATTACAATGTCACTGTCATGACCTTATTCCCCTCCTCGAGAACAATGATCATACTGGTCATTATTGCAGCAGTGGAGGAGAATGACAATGCCAGTGTTCCAGTAGGTATTACAAGAATGAATATTATCGTTGAGAAAAAGAAGCGTTCAAAAGTCAGGAAAAGTCAGTGAAAATAAATCTTAAATTTCAAATGGAAAAGCAACCTATTAGAAAACATCCATCTGGCTGCTTTTGGCTCTACTGCATCCTCCCCTCGTGCCCTATCTCCCTGGGAGCTGCCACCTCCTGACATCCTGGTCACCCGACTTCAGGACTCCCTGCAGTTTTGCTCCCCTGAGCGTAACTTTCAGGACCACAGCCTCTGGGCAGCTCCTCTGCTCTGCCTGCTGTTCTGAGGAGAGCAGTGTTAGTTTGGACTTTTTTCTCCTCCTGAGCTCGGTCTTTCTTTTCCTTTTCTCCAGTGGACAGAGTCACTGCTTCTCAGGGCTCCTCGTGCCACAGAGGTCAACCTTTTGATGATGACAGATGGGGGGTAGAGCTCCGCACTTGTAGCAGCTGAGTGGTAAGGAGGAGCGGAGAAAGCTTAGAGTGAGGGTACTGAGGATGGAGAGAGGAGGAGACCTGGAGAGGGCAAGGAGGGAGGAAGGGAAGCTGTGGATCAGAGAATGAAATAGGAGTGTTGCAACTGGCATTCCAGTACTTAAAATAAAGCTTGGCATACTGGGTTACCGGGAGGCAGGAAACGGGACTTGCAATCACTAATAAGGTAAAAATAACAGTTAATATTTATTGAGGGTTGTTATCCGTCAGGCACTATCCTAGTTGATCAAAATGCCCAATCTGTTATAATAATGGCTTTTAAAAGTAGGTCCTTGTTTGACAGTAACATGGCTATTAGAAATTCCAGCCTTGCCTACCTGGTCCTGTTAGTTTATTTTACAGTAAAAGAGATGTGCGCACACCTGTAGCAGGCCAAATAGCACCCTCCCCTGACAAAATGTCCATATTCTAATACCTGAAGCTTGAGAATGTTATGTGTGTCAGTTTCCTCTTGCTGCTATAATAAATTATCACGTATTTAGTGGCTTAAAATAACACAGAGTCATTATCTTACTGTTCTGGAGATCTGAAGTCCAAAGTGAGTCTCATGGGGCTCAAATTAAGGTGTTTGTAGAGCTGAGGTCCTTCCGGAGGCTAGAGGGGGGAATCTGTTTCCTTGCCTTTTCTGGCTTCTAGAGACTTCCCATGTTCCTTGGCTCTTGGCTTCTTTCAGTCTTCAAAGCTGGTCAAGTGTTTCTGACACTGCATCACTCTGATGCTGACTCTTCTGCTTTCTTCCATGTTTAAAAGACCCTGGTAATTACATTGGGCCTATCTGGATAGTCCAGTATAATCTCCCCTTTTTTTTTTGGTGAGGAAGATTGGCCTTGAGCTAACCTCTGTTGCCCATCTTCCTCTTTTTGCTTGAGGAAGATTGTCACTGAGCTAACATCTGTGCCCATCTTCCTCCATTTTGTATGTGGGACACCGCCACAGCATGGCTTAGTGAGCAGTATATAGGTCTGCACCCGGGATCTGAACCTGTGAACCCCAGGCCGCTGAAGCAGAACATGTGCACTTAACCACTACACCACCAGGCCAGCCCTGATATAATCTCCCTATTTTAAAGTCAGCTGATTAGCAACCTTAATTCCATCTACAACTTTAATTCCTCCTTCTATTGTAATGTAACATATGCACAGGTCCCAGGGGTGAGGATGTGGACATCTTTGAGGGGGCATTTTTCTGCCTACCACCTTACGTTACACAGCAAGAGAAACTTTGCAGATATAATTGAGGTTACGAACCTCAAAATAGGGAGATGATCCTGGATCCTCCAGTTTTGGCCAAATGAATCAAATGAACCCTTCAGAGCAGAGAACTTTCTCTGGCTGGAGTCAGAGAGCTGTGGCAGCAGGAAGGTGTTAAATGAAAAACACGGCTTCTGATCCAACTTGTGCAATGCTGCTGGATGAATCTTTCTGAGTATTTTTATTCCATTTATTTTTTTTTGCCTAAGGACTACAGTAGCTCTCTTTTGTTTTCTTGCAAGCCCAAAGTCCAGCTTCAAAATCTACCAGTCAAAGCTCATCTGTCCAACTTTGGATCCTATACGTGATGTCTGGCCAGTCTCCTTGTCTTTCTGTCTGGGTCCTCCAAGGCTGAGTGCTCTTGCTGTGTTCTCTGACCTGTCTTTCCTCAGCATCTCAAATTCCCCTCCCATCTTTCAAAGTTAAATTTACGTCATACCTTTTCCATGAAGGTCTGGCAACTTTGGCCAATATGCTGACTTCTCCCCATAGCATTTTTAATCGTTTTTTGTGTGTGAAGAATATTGGCCATGAGCTAACATATGTTGCCAATCTTCCTCTTTTTGCTTGAGGAAGATTGGCCCTGAGCTAACATCTGTGCCCATCTTCCTCTATTTTGTATGTGGGATGCTGCCACAACATGGCTTGATGAGCATTGTGTATGTCTGTGCCTGGGATCTGAACCTGCAAACCCCAGCCTGCTGAAACAGAGTGCTGAACTAACCACTATACCACTGGGCCAGCCCCAGCATTTATAATCTTTGACATATAGTGTTCAACTTATTTATTAGACGTCATACGTTGTTTTCTGGGTGTTTCATACATAAGCCTTAGGCCTCCAAGGTATATGCTTCTTGTGAGTAAAGGCATTTTTTTTTATCTTTCAACATGATGTGCCATAGTTCATACTCAATGAATGTTTGCTCATTGACTGACTAACAGTTATTCTATAAAATAAATGAGACATGTGCTTGGTAGTAGAGGTTTCCTCATTGCATAGTAACCATCAAAAATCTAACACAGGGGGTACTTTGCTTGCCAGGACCTTGCATTTCTCTAACTCTCTTTCTCATCTTGGTCCCCATCTCCGTTCCCTCCACATCAACCCTGCTCGTGTACGTCTAGGACTAGTAAGTGGTTCAAAAACCCTTGTGATGGCATGTCAGCTGTCACCCTCCAAGAGTTCTCATATTACAAAATATATTATTCTCATTCTCTCACTGTCCTTGCACATCTAAAATCTCACATTCCACCTTTGAAAAAGTAATCTGATTAGAATAATTCATATTATATTATGAAAGACTCATAGGCAATTTTAACCATTCTGTTCTTTTGTTGTGTAACAGAAATCTTATTTTTAACAATTAAACTGAGGGATTGTGGTTTGTGAAGAAATCCACTGCCTTCTCTTCTTGCCCTTCCTGTTCATAAGAGTGTCTTGGCACTTCCCATCTGAACAATTACAGCTCAGCCTTATTGATACATGGAACACACATTTATTTTAGTGGCCGTATTATGATATTGAAAAGCAGCCTTAATAAACATATCCTGCAATCTCAGTTCGGAGTGATTTTCTGCTTTAGTTTTTATTTCGTATTTCACAGACTTTTTCCAGCTGTTTCTTCCCTGTGAGTGTGAGTAGATACGTACACGCTCACGAATGTGTGAATATATATATATGCACATTTATTCATGTTGGTGGAGTGTGGATGGGTGAGGTTAGGTATGGGGGGGAGAGGTCAGGAGGCACTACCTTCTGACTTCCATCTCCATGTATGTGATTGAGGAAGTGGGTTATGTAAAATGGCATCCCACATCTGGCCTATTGAGACACTGATGGCAACACGCATTACACCGACATGATTATGGGAGAGAACTGACAAAAGTTTGGGAATTCCAGTGCAGCTGAGAGTGTGCTGCTTTGGAGCCACACACATTTGGGTTTATTTCTGGCTCTCCTACCCGATCAGCTGAGTGACCTTGGGCAGGTTTCTCAGATGCCTGAGCTCCATTGTCTTCATTTGTGAAACGGGGCTAGTAATACTTGCCTTGAAGAGTTAGAGAAAGTAGGATGCTACCAGCTACATGGTAGGTATTAAGTAATTGGTATATATTATTTTATTTTGAAGGCTGATGTGACATAGTCATGTGACCATATATCCCAGGGTGGCAATGCACAAAGGGATCTGCCTTAAGGAGGATGGAAGCATCAGAATGTGTAATCTACATAGAAGCCTGCATTTGGGGCTTAGAGGACAGTTCCTCATAGACCAAAGGGACGGCTTGGGTCCGTGAGTTTATTGGGTTAGGGGCTGTGGGCTTTATCTGAACTAGATCTGGTCTGCTCAGGGTTTGGCCTCATTGGCTGCTGGTGATCTGAGCATCGACCACCATCTCCGTGCCGTCTAAGCCATTCGCTAGGCAGACAGGTGGGCTGAGGTGCTACGTTGTTCCTGACACTTGGTGGTTGGGGTTCTGCTGGAACACTGGCATGGGGATTCAGTGCCTCACACGGCTGTGGTTTTCCCATTTTGGGGCAGCCTTCATTGTTAAAAAAGTAAGAGGAGTTGACTCATTTTTACAGTTGTCTTGTGAGGAAGTATTAAGACCTTTCCGTTTAATAAACATTGCTGAGCGTTACCTCAAACAGAGAAACAAATCAAGAGAAATGGTAGTATATTATACATATGTGAATTATGCACAAGAAGGTCTATATATATTTATATTTCTAGAATGTATATGTTTGTGTGTGTAAAATATATCCTTTTGGAAATTATAGTTTGCTGTATTTTGAAAAGTAGAGTGTGATGTGATATGAAAAATGAAAGAATGAACTTTTTTCGTCCCCAGTAACTCACACGAGGCTTCACAAGCAGATATTACAAAAGCCCCAAGGGCAGCAATAAATTCCTCTTGTTGATTTGAATCCCATTAGGGTCCAAGCTTGTGAAACAAATGTTGAAATCTTACAGCAGACAGACCAGATGACTTAAGGGGATTTTTTACCAAAGGGGCTTGTAGAAGTTATTCAAGAAAAACCTCCAATTGTAAAAGAGGTAAACAAGCTTTGGGTCTGAGTGGTGTTTAATCTAAGTGTGCAATAAGGTTCAAGAGGGGTTCCTATTGCAAAACACAAGACTTACTAAAGAATTTCAGCGCTTTCAAACCCTAATGGTCTCTGTTTCACTGATCAGGATTGTTACTTGTGTCTTTTCTTTTCCTTTCTTTTCCTCCCTTTGTTCCTTCTTTCCTTCCTCTCTCTCTCTCTTCTTTCTTTCTGATGGTAGTACCTGCTTTTGGGGCCAAAAAACAATTCCGAACAACTTTAATTTACCCACAATACATCCCAAACTCCTTGACCGTGTATTAGAAATGATCCCTCTCGTTTAGATTGGCACCCTTTCCCAGGCCGAGGTTAAGCATTGCAATTACTCCGAGAAGGGTATAAGCAATGAATTAAAATGTCAGAAAAGTATCAAATGATTGGGTGCCCTGAGACAGTTGTTTTATTTCATAAAATCTTAGCAGAGCTTTCTCCCAGCATGCCCTGTGTCTTTATAAAAGTCTTAATATGTACCATATGTGTAAATAGAAGAGCTAAATAAAACTTAATAGATCACCTGGGTGAAGTTATTGCATAAAACATCTGCTTGAAGCCAAGTTCACATGTTCTCTTTGTGGAATCAGCATGTCGTGATATAGACAACGTGAAGCAAAGAGGGCTTTTAACTTTTGATGTTTTGAAGGTGAAATGTAGCTCCACCAGGAATGTGACATGTATAGGTGAGGTCAGCTGGTAGATAAGAGATGCCCACCTGAACATCTGTGGCTCTCTTACATTTTAGCTGTCTATATGCGGGACATTTGATATGAGGGAAATTATGTGACAATTTATTTACCACTACAGACTGACCGTAATGTTATGGTTAAACGTTACCTTTGTTGGGGACAATGCAAGAACATCCGTTCACCTTGCAAGTTGGAGTAAGAAGAAATGTGGAGCACAGCTTCCAAAAAGGCGGTGCAGTGTGAAGTCTAGGAGGCCATGGTGGCTTCAAGGTTAGCTTGCTGGCAGCAGGCTGAGATGAGGTTGTACTGATGGAGCAAGTATGTGTTCCAGAGCAAAGGGTGGGTTTTATTACTGGTCATTCATTTGTCCATTCATTTATGCACGAGTCGTTACTCAGCTCCCACTGTGAGTCAGTCTTTACTAAACACAGAAACTTAGTGATGGGCCTGGGCTGTCCTACGTGACATTGGGACTAGGTAGAAAAGGGAAGTCAGCAGAATATTTCTCCCTTATTCCATCTTGATGAGATTCCAAGCCATTGCCCTCTGGAGTGCTGGTGTTTCTTTGAGATAAGATATCTTTCTCACACCAAGTAATGTAAAGGACCAACGAGGAATGTGTTCTCTCCTCAAGGAGAATTATGTTTTTGTTTTTGTTTTTTTTTGCTTGAGGAAGATTGTCCCTGAGCTAACATCCGTGCCAGTCTTCCTCTGTTTTATATGTGGGATGCTGCCACAGCGTGGCTTCGTGAGCGGTGTTTAGGTCCGTGCCTGGGATCTGAACCCATGAACCCTGGGCTGCTGAAGTGGAGCATGTGAACTTAACTACTATGCCACTGGACTAGTCCTGAGAATTATGTTTTTAACAGGCTTCAAAACTCCTATCTTGCTTAAGCCAAAGATATTTCTTAAGTTGAGATTTCTGGCACCAGCAAATCGTATTTCTGTGTATGAGAACATCTTTCTGTTAGTCTCTGAGTTTGTTTCAGGAAAACAATTACCAACATGGTTTTAACAGATACCTTTTGGTTAAATTTGAGAGTGTGAAAATATCTATCCACTTATGTTTCCTGCGTGTTTATAAATTGCACATATGTACACAAAAGAAGTATGAGGTCATTAAAGAACACTTTTAAAGCAGAAAACTTATCCATATACTTATACTTAAGATATTTGTTAAAACTATTCCCATTGAACTATAATTTCTCATTATACTTTCAAAAATATGTTTATATATTTGCAATATATACCCATGTATTAAATAGTAAGCGTAAAATTTAATTATTGAATTTTATTTTATTTATTTATTTATTTTTAAAGATTTTATTTTTTCCTTTTTCTCCCCAAAGCCCCCCGGTACATAGTTGTGTATTCTTCGTTGTGGGTTCTTCTAGCTGTGGCATGTGGGACGCTGCCTCAGCGTGGTCTGATGAGCAGTGCCATGTCCGCGCCCAGGATTCGAACTAACGAAACACTGGGCCGCCTGCAGCGGAGCGCGCGAACTTAACCACTCGGCCACGGGGCCAGCCCCTATTGAATTTTATTTTTGTGATTATGTTATTTGCTTAAATATATGTGAGCCTTGACATAAAAGTAAATATAAGTATAAATTGTTTTAGCAGTTGGATTGTTCTGGACTTAATGATTCTAATGACTTGAATTTTCTTAGATCTTAGGACACTTAATTTACAGAACTTGACCATTGTAGACTGATGATTATAACAGGCATATGGCTGATTCTAGTAGAAACACTTCTAATAGTGGCTTAAACAAGTAGAGAGACAGGTCCTCATGTAACAAGAAGTGTAGAGAGCAGTGATGGCTGGTATTGGTTTGATTAGCTCATCAACTGTGCCATCAAAATTACAAGTTCTTTCTGTCTTTTTAGTCTATCAAATTTGATGTGTTGACCTTCTTCCTCATGAATTTGCCTTTCGGTTGCAAGATGGCTGCTGCAGCTCCAGTCATCATATTTATGTTCAACCGTGAAGGAGACGCGTGGTGCGATACCTATATGAGAAAAATAAAGGTTTCCCCAGAGTCCCCATTAGAGTTCTGTTTACATGGAATTTTATTACAAGCCTTCCAAGCCTATTTAGCATTTCCAGCCTCTGAAGCGGAAGGCTGAGAGGTAAAAGGGAATGGATGGTCGCTGCCACCAGCAGGGTCTGCAACACCAGTGAATTGGAATTGTCGCTACTGAGCAGCCATCAGTGAAAATGTAGATGTGCCTAGTGCATAGAATGAAGTAATTTGACCCATTGCTGTCCAGTAGAACTTCCTGTGATGATGAAGATGTTCAATAATCTGTGCTGTCCAGTATGGCCACATGCAGCTGTCGAGCATTTGAAAGGCAGCTATTGTGACTGAGGGGCTCATTTTTAAATTGTATTTAACTTTACTGAATTTAAATTTAAATAGTCATATGTGGTAGGCTAGTGGCTACCATATTGGGCAACACAAGTTTGACCATTAAACTTACTTGAATAATTTTGAGGAGCAATGTTAACATTTGAAAGTTCAAGTCCTTTTGTAATTGTGTGATTTTTATTAAAAAAATACCTATTGCAGGTGATTATTTCCTCATGTGTATGTCTTTATTTTGTATTTATTTATTTACTTTTGCTTTATAAAAAGTCAGCCCAAAGATCAGTTTTTCTGACCAAGAACAGATTTCTTTGAAAGAAAATTTCTACTCCGGAGATTGTTTTTTTCTAGTTAAGGGAATATAACACAACTGCCAATAAAAAAAAAAAATCTAAATAGCCCGTTTTCATCTGCATCAGCACTATTGTGGTAACAGTGGAACAAAATGATCCTTAAAAGGGGTCATTCTAATAGTTGAGATCCTTATTGTTCGCTGTTGTGTAAACTGTAAGTGTATTTTTTCCCCCTTGAGATGGTCCCACCTTCTGAAATGTGTGAGTTTATTTTGGATTTAATTTTCTTCCTGGCAAGTTTCATGAGAAAGAAATGTCAGAGAAGACCAGGGAATTTTCAGTCTTGGGAGTCCTCCTGACTCTGATTTCCTTGAACGCATGGGTGTTGGTGAGCATTCTGGCAGTGCTCTTTGGCCAAAGCTCTGATGGGATGAACTTGTCCAAGCCGGAGGAGTCCAGACCTCAGATGTGCTAATGGGAAACATCACTGGAGCTTGGAGAACTGGAATCTTGGGTGGGGTCCCGTGGATTGGGGAGATGTCATCCTGTGCTAAGTTTTGTCAGGCCATATGACAAGTCAGTTTATCCTCCAAATTAGAATGTTCGTGTTCCTTTTAGGTTGAGCAAAAATGCATCCTTTGCTTTCTGTGATATTCAGGACAAAACTAATGAAATTCTCTTTTGCGAAATTCCATATCCTTAAAAACAACCATTAATTTAATTCTAGAAAGTTTGGAAGTGTGAGAAATTCTTGCTTTTTGATGGGGCCACAGGCCTCGGTGGGATGGGGACATTGCCACAGAGATGTCAGACTTGTAGTGCTTGAAGTACTTGAAGAATTTGCTCATCCATTAAAATAAAAGCTAAGATTTCTATCAGCAGCTGGCTGAAAAGCACATGGTGTGTGAAAGTCTTAACTGAGGTGATTTTGAGAACAGATTATCTACAAAAGTGGAGAACGGGTTAAGGGGGAGCATAGGAGATGATGAAACACAGAGACCAGCATCAGTGGGATGCTGTGATGGCCTCAGTCCTGAAAAGGGCCCAGTAGAGCCCCGACTTCGAAGAGAGGCCACCGAATAGGACTTAACGTCCCTGGGTGGAGGAGAGCAGCCACTGTGAAAACTTTGGTCCTGGAAGAAGGATGAGAGAATAAATAACACCCTTATGTCTTCCTCCAGTTGCTTCCCATTTCCTTCCTCTGCTTCCCTTTGCCTGGCACCTCTCAGAAGCCTGAGGGCAAGTGAAGAACACGATCCACAGAGGGTGGAGAATGGCTCTTGAGGACCGAGCAGAAAAACCAACACGTTGCTGTGATGTATCTCATGCTACTGTGTGCATGCAGGCTGCAAACTACTTGCGTGTACATTAGCTAGCTCCGTCCTCATTACAGTCTCCATTTTATTCATGAGAAGACAGAAGCTCAGGGAAGTTATGCAGACTTCCCCAAATCCAACAACTGGTGAGTGACCAAGTCCGGAGCATGAACTGTTTTCAGAGTCTGGCGTTCAAGCTCTTAACCTCTACCTATGAGATGGACCGTGGAGATATATCAGAAGTTGAAGAAACGTGGAAACCAAACCTGATGGTAGCAGTCATAATCATGGGAAGAAGGTCCTTGCTTACATTTCCAGACATTGTCGCACTTGACTCTCACAATGTTCTTGGGGGTCAATAAGGTTAGGTGTTATGATCCTCACTTTACGAATGAAAAATCGTAAAGACTCAGGCCAGGTGACTTGCTACAAAACAGGATCTCAGAGTTGGCATTTGAATGTAGGTTTTTTGATTCTGAATCCATTGATGGATAAGTCAAGTAGACCACGTTACTAGCTAGAAAATGCGGGCAACGCGACTGTTTAGTTAAATTAAACCAAAAAACAAAACTAAACTGAAAACCAAAACCATGTTATATAGGTATTCTGCTGAAATACTACTCTCCATTTTGCCTTGTGGATCAGCATTTCGTTTTGCCCATGTTGAAAAGCCCACCCACAGTGAGGGTTAATTATAAAAGAAGTGTGTAAATAACATGTGAATGAAAAACAAGAGGAAGGAAAACAATATTTGAATAAGTGAGTAGCAATTTCTAAAAAGAAGAAAAAGGTTAAAGTCATATAATATGCCAAATACCAAAATTAATTCCAGATAAGCTCCAGAGTTTGATATAAATGCTTAATGTATGGAGAGAGGGCCAGGAGATGATGTGATGGAAGTGGGTAATGTTGTTGGATCTTATGCTTACTGGATGCCAGGTGCAATGTAGGGGCTTCACAGATGAGAAAACTGAGGTCCCCAAACCTGCCTGTGGCCCTGCGGCCAACAGTGGTACAGCCCAGAGCTGTCATCCTTCTGACTCCAAATTCAGTGCAGTTAACCACCATGGGGTCTTAGAATCATTTCCATCCTGACCATTAGGACACCATGAAGGAAGAAATTCGCAGTTTCTTTTCTAGAAAATCTGTTTGATTTCTGTAAAATGAACAATAGTATAGCTGAAAGCAAACAATGAAACAAACTGGGAGAACATTTGCCTCAAATTTGACAGTCAACGTGGCGACTTTTATCACAACTATTTTAACTGATGCATCAGAAACACCATGTAGATAAATGGATAAAGGGTATGAATAAACATTAGAATATGCTTATAAACAAATTTGAAAAAATTGTTTATTAATAATAAAAGAAATGCAAATTTAATAATGAGGTGGTGTTTTACATGTTTCAAATGAATAATAGTTTTGTTTGTTTTTTAAGACCAAAGCTAGGGAAATTACAAGGTCGTTGGTGTGGTGACAGTGGAATTTGTATGGCCTCTTTGGAAAAGCAATTTGGCAGCAATTTTAAAGAATCATAAAATTTCCACACCCTTTGACCCCGCAATCCCACTCCTGGGAGTTTATCCTGAGGCAATTATTAAAAAGACAATGAAAGCCATGTGTAAAAAAATATTCATTGCAGGACTGTTTATTATAGTAAAAACTTGGAAGCCACCTAAAGATGCTACAACAGGGAAATGAGTCAGTAAATTACGGGTCTATATAGCCATCAAATTAATTATGGAAGCTATACCGTAAATAAGGATACTAATGATGTTAGTTGGAAAAGGAAGGAAAAATTATATTTGTACCATGCCTTTAACTGCAAAAAAAGTCCACATAAGGATTAGCATTGAGGGTAGATACAGAAAAATATAAATAATGGATGTAACACGAGGGGGAGGTTAGTGGCTCATCTGAGCCCTGTGACCATGTGGCGTGTTGACCCACTAGCACGGGGAGTTCTGGGTGTGTGAAGGGGAGTGTCCCAAGATCAGGCTGAATGGGTAAGTTGAAGCCAAGTCGGGAAAAGTTTCAGATACCATCTTAAAGAGTTTGAACTTTGTCTTTAGACGCATTGGAAATCCATTGAAAATGCCATAAATAAATTTATGTTTGGGGAACTCTGACAGCATCTGAGAGCTTCAGAGTGGGAGGGAGGTACTTAGGATGCTTTTTAATGGCCTAGGCAGGAGATAAGGAGAGCCACAGTCAGCCACAGCATGGTGGGGATGGAGCGGGTGGAGGAGCAACCTGAGGTAAATGTTGGAGACAGAGACAGATGTGGGAATGTGGGAGAGAGGAGAGAAAGAGGACTACTGCTTTCTTAGCTTGGATGGGGATGCTGTTAAAGGAATGGGAAGAGAGGCAAGATGCTGGACTCCATTTTGAATGTGGTAGGAGGACAATTGTTATGAGGCATCCTGTAGTGCCTTCTACAGGCAGTTGGAAAACAGGTCTTGTCCTCAAGAGAGAGGGAATGGTTGGTGGTGGAACTTGGGCATGTTGGCTTGTTGCATAGTTGAAGTTGGAACAGTGGAGCATGCCCAGGGAATGTTTGTCTCAGGAGAAAAGAGGATGGTTGAGGGAGGAACCCTGGGAAGGACTGAGGTTTAGAGATGGATGGAAAGAAGAATTGATGAAGCAGTTGGAGAAGGGCATTTGGAGGTAAATGTGGAAATAAAACGAGGAGTCTTAAGAAGGAGAGAGTGGACAGTGGAGCCAAAGAAGACTTTGGGTCCAGAAGGCTGAAGTCCCATAGGAGTCCTTTGGTTAGGTCATTGGACCTTGGACAGTACAGGTTACTTAGAGCATAGGGTGGGGAAGGATGGGGGACAGAACCCAGATGACTGTGGAGTGAGAAGCTAAAGGGAGGTAATGAGGTAGATGCATGACCTCACAGTACTCAAGACTTTAAGAGGCTCCAAGGTAGAGTGAGCAGCCATCCCTTTTTGCCTGGGACTTGGGGCGTTCTCAGCATGCAGAACTTTCAATGCCCACTCAGGAAAATCTTTAGCCAACTGGGACAAATTGATCACCCTACTCAAAAATGTGTAAGCAAAAATATCTGTCCTCTAAGACAAATGAAAGCTGGATGAGGATACCAGATGTATATACATAATGCGGTTCAGTAGTATCACAAGGGAATAAGTCTATGCCGAGCTGCCAATTTAGTGGGACGGAGAGTTTGGAAATATTTTTGGGTTTAAGAAAACTGGTGAAATTTCGGGAAAAATAAGTTGTTTTTCTCCTTAATTTTTAGTTAAAAAAAATCAAGTAAGAGTGGTACAATACAACCGTAGAAAGTAAAGCACTGTGTAAACATTGACGGTTTTACACTAAATGGCTTCCTCATTTGAGTTTTCCAATTACCGTTTATTTATTTAGTTTTAATTTTCACCAAGGGGAATAAAAACCCTATAAGAACACCTCATTAATTTGCATTAGTGGGGAAGTGGTGTGCTGTTTGATAAGTGAAAGTGCTGAGTTTAAAGACACAGAGGACTAACAGACTCTTGGTCCTAGAAAAGACCCAGGTTGTCTCGTGGAGCCGACTGTATGTATGGAATCATTGTTTGCCAGGCTGGGTCCTGACTGCTGCCACCTGCTGTGTGTTGGCGTTCCAGACCCCTGGGCCAGCTCCCAGCCTCATTACCTGCTGGTTCACTGGAGAGCATAGGCCATTGGAATCCTGGTGTGAGCCCTGTGGGCTTGGGGCCAGCTTCTGGTTCTTTGTGACTCATTTTCCTTATCACTTGTCCAATCCTTTTGTTAGAATGAAGTACCATGTTTGTGAATAAAAGATGCATTTCTGTGCCTCAGTTTCCTCTATTAAAGAGATTTCAAGCCATCCTGGGGTTTAAAGTCGATCACATATGTAGAGTGATTAGCACAGTCTCTGGCCTGCATTTTTATTATTATTATTTGTGGCCCCATCACTTTTAGCCACATGACCGTAGACTAGTCTGTCACCATAGATTTTCTTATCTACAGAAAAAGGTCTGAACTAGACGTTCTCCAGGATTCTGTCCAGCTCTTGAATAATGCATTTTCTCTAGTGTTGTTTGAAGCTTGGACTGAGGATTAATAATTGTGTGTTTATATGGCGATTTGAGAGACTGACTTCAAGAGAAGGTTTCAGTTTAACACATCCTGACATTTGAAAATGAGAATTTAGTCGAGGGAGAAAGACTTTAAGAAGGCTGCAAAGAAGGGAGTGTGGATCAAGATAAGTTAGATCCATGCAGAGAGCTTCTGTTGAGCACAGCAGTATATTGGGCAAAATTTGGGCTTGTTTGCCTGCATCCTTGCTCCCCATCTTTCCGTTTGTTACTGTAGCTTCCCCTCTCCCACTCCTGAATGGACCTCGGCCATCTGTCCACTCCTCTCTTCTCCCCTGAATCCCAGGCCTCTAGACCTGGCCTCTGTATATAGAATCTCCTTCCATCCTGGACCCGTCCACTTTGTCCCAAATCCTGGACGTCCAGTCTGTCTGCTCATCTGTCCTCCACGACCCGTCTGCACCATCCTGCCTTTGGTTAACATTTCTGCCCTCCACATATTGCTGATCCTGATCTTGGCCTCTACCCTGCCCTATTCTGTTCCTGCCTCAGCTTCAGCTTGGTTCCATTATTGATTTCTGAATTATGTGCAGCAAGAGTTACCCTGGGATTACAACTTGTTCAACAATGTGTGGACATGGGATGTATGAGAACAAAGGAAATGAATCAGAAGATTGTCAGCAATTTTTTTTATATTTCTTTTCATGTCATGATTTTTTTTCTTTTTGCCCAGGAAACAAATTGTGGGGAAGTTCATATCAAGCATAAGCATTTCAGGAGAGAATCTATACCAGTGTGTCATGAACTTTTGTATTAATATTTGTTTGTCAAGCACCTGCTATATTCCAGGCACTGTCTCAGGCTCCCTTTTGGCCACAGAGAAGGAATTAGTACTTTAGTGGAGGAGAGAATAATATTCAGGGAATGAAGATAAAGGGCTATTATGGAGGAGGTTTTGGAGTGCACAGTGGGGGAAACAACCAACAGTCTACAGTGGGGCTTGAGGACTATTCCCAGACCGTGTGACACTGAGGCCAAATGTCGAGGGATGTTGTAGGTAGAGGAAAAAGCAGAGTCCAAGGCTTGGAGGAATGAAAGACTGCCTGTTATGTTTAGAAAAGGAGCTGGATTGGGGTGACTGGAGGGTACCTGAGGACACGTGGAAGATGAAGCTGTAAAGATGGAGCCAGGACCGTGTTTAGAAGTCCCTTGCAATGCTAACATAAGGAGATTGGTGGTGATAGGGAATTATTGCAAAATCTGAATGAGTTAAGTCCAAATTAATGAGATTTGACCATGAGGAGCTTGGGCAATAACTCTTGGTAGTTTCATGTTGGGTATCTCGGTATTATTTTGAAGCTTTTGGAGGTCTTGTTTATAAGACCAGTAATTCTGGCTCCTTTCCACAATTACCAACCGTATATTGACCTCGTCCAGCGGGGCCGCCACCTGGGTGGGGTCTCATCTTTTCTTTGGCAGCCTGCCTATCTTCAGGTGCAGCCACCTGCTGCCTGCTCCTCCCATTCTCTGAGTCCCAGTGAGATTAAGGAATCGTGTTCATTTCAGAGCCGGGGCTGGAGGAGAGGCTTTGCATAGATCATTTCTGACAGTATTTCTTCTCCGTGCTGTTTTCTCTGCAGAAAGGCGCTATCATTAATTAAAACAAAACAAACAAAGCAAATCCTAAACAGCTGAGCTTCATATTTTCTAAGACTCATAAACCTCATCAGCATAAAATAAATTAAATTTGGAGCTTACCTGGTGCAGACATTCATTTTGATGGAGTGCTCCATGCTCTCCCTTACTGTCTGGTTTAGAGTTCTTTGGAGTCATCCCGGAGTTCTCATGGGTTGCCCTGTGGATCCTGGATATCAATGTGCTCTGTCTCCAGGGGACTGCTCTGGCACAGAGGCTAATGGAAAGTAAAGGACATTGTGGCCACCCTGTGCCAGGACCTGGGGTATGGAGCTCTGGGCTGTGGTTATATAGGGTTTTATGTTTTTATCTATTTAAAAGTTGATCTATTTTTTCTTGAGATTTGTACATTTCACTCTGTGTAAATTATAACTCAAAAATTCTAAGTAAAAAAAGGGTATTTAGAAAATCATTTTTTTTTTTTAATGAGAACTTTGAGATGCCTCTTTCAGGAGAGGACTTTGACAATCAAAGGGACAATGACAGTGATAATATCATTTGTGCCTCTGGGCCAGTTGCTTCTATTTTCTGTATATCAGTTTCCTCATTTGAAAAGTGGCGTGCGAGGTTTTTGGGTTTACTTCTGGGTCTTGTTTCTGGTGTGTTTTTCCTCCATAGTTGAATAATATTTAATAAACACTTTGTTTAAAAAAACCAGTTTAAGATATCAACAGCAGCAAGAGTTATAGTTATTTACCTTTTAACAACTTGACAACTTGAGGATTTCCACACATTTTTTGAAAGATCAAAACCCTAAGGCCTTAATCTACCAAGTCTTTAATTCATAGCATCTCCATCAGTTTTCTGATCCTTTCTCTGGGTCATACGGTTATTGAGATGCTGGCCTTCGTGGTGGGATAGTCTTCTTCCTTGAGTCCCTGTGTTGCTTTCTTCCATCGTTTTGGGAGCTAAAGCCACAAGAAGCCATCAGGCACAAGGATGCTGCATGTTGGGACTGAGAAACAGACTGGCAGTGTCATGATCTGAATTTGGAGGAGAAACCTTCAGATAAATATGAGTGTCTGCTTCTCCTCCACACCTGCTTATGAGCATAGCCCCTGGGCATGTTGAGCGGGACCCCATGACAGGCAGCATATTTGCTGTTAGCCGTTTTTTAAAAGCTGTCTTTGTATTTTGTTCTTCTGCTGCCTAGGATCCTGCTATCAGGGTCACAAGGCCAAGTTTTAAAGACTTCCCCTTTAGAGAGCTCTTCTTAAAGCCAAGTATCTGGCTGTCAAAACTGGAAAGAGACTGGTCACTGAGGGGCACATCCTCTTCCTTTCCACATAGGAAAAGTGGCATTCTGTTGGCCTCTTCCTGGTGGTCTGTGATTTCCAAACCATGTTCAGTAGAGGTCATTCAGGTGTCCCACAGATGATTTTGATTTGGATTATATTTTTAAAGTATATTTTCACTTCTTAGAAACCGTAATCACAAAGGAGTACAAATGGTCGACTGTGTTACGGAATATATTCTAACACATTGGAGACCATGTACGTTAATTGGAGGCCAGCACATTAATTGGAGACTACAAGTACAATCCAATTTTTTAATTTAATTTTTTTTCTGATTTTACGATAAAATTTCTCCTGTCCTGTCTGTGAACATATCTGGACTTACGATAAAACATGTGCCTGATTAGAAGTTAGCTCTAATGGTTCTTTTTTGAATTTAAGCTTGCACTCATCCATATACACCTGTCCATATGCCTTGGCATGAGGTCCACCTGACTGTGACATGACTGAGTCCTGAACCGAATGCTAGGAGAGCCCAGGTGCACCTGCCTGGTCCCTGCTCTGCTCATGGTCACATGGTTTTGTGAGTGTGAAGAAGCATGCTGTAATCTAGCATGCTTGAGTAGGTGAGCATTTAAAACTTTAAGGCAGAATTACTCTAAACACCACCAAAAGATAAATGACACATTGGGGAAAATGTAGTGTAAAACATTTGCCCAACAAAGGGTCTATCTGGTTAATATTCAAAGCACTTTCACAATCAATAGGGAGATGACAAACACTCCAGTAGAAAAATGGGCAAGAGACTTAAGTAAATAGGGTCAGAGAAAGAAAGTATAAATTTCCAGTAAACGTGCAAAAAGATGTCCAGCCTCATTGAGTTAAAAAACTAGAAAATGTAGCAATAGCAAGAATGTTTTTCCCCCTGTCTGGTGGGTAATGGTTAAAAAGTACGATAAAGCTCAGTGCTGTTGGAACAAGGGATAATAGTCACTTTTCTACTTTATTGTTGTTTGTAGGAGTGTAAATTGCTGTTGAGATCCCTTTTTGGAGGGTTTGGGTGATATGTATTAAGAAAAATAAGGCACACTTTTGACACAGCAGTTTCCTTTCTACGACTTTATCCCAAGGTTACTCAAAATATGTGAAATTTTGTTTGTAATAATAACAACGACAATATACCTGGACTGCTAGAAACAACCTAAATATCCATATATGATTAGTAGAATTATGGTACCATGCTACAATTTAATGCAACAGTATAGAGCTTGAAGAAAAGAAAGAGAGAGAGGGTGAGAGGGAGAAGGTGGGCGTGGAGGGCGGGTAGAGAGTGATTAGATGTGCTGTGTGCTACTATGAGGGGAAAATGTTCAATATATAGTAAGAAAAAAAAAGTAAGCGGTAAAATAGTACTATGATATAATCACATTTATATAAAAACAGGAAAGAAGAAAAGAAAAATCTCTTTATGCTTATAACTGCATTGAAAATTTCTGGAAAGAGATGCCAAAGATAAAACAAAAAATAAAACAAAACAACAAAAACTCTGCTAATAGTGGCTGACTCCAGGATTTGACACTGAAATTCGGAGAATGAGGAGGGGTCTTTTATAAAATTTCACTAGATGCTCTTCTGTGTCAGTTCAATTTCCGTTTTCACACTGTGCGGGTGGATCTTTAGTGATAGGAAAACTTTCATAAAAAAGCCCTCCATTTTTTCTCAATCATTTTCTAATAATGCCCTAATCCTTCCCCAGATCTGATTCTAGGATTCTTTTTTTTAAAACTTGAATACTTGTAGATTTGTTTTTAATTGACCAAGGCTTCAATAGCCTTTGGATGTACTTACTTCTTAAGAAGTAATTACATTGTGACTGACTTGCCCTGACAGGTCGCTTGGCAGCAGGTTGGGTTGGGATATAAGGACACTGAGGTTATTTTCTGATGGAGGAATCCACACTCCAGGTTTTCACTTAAGAACAATGGTCATGAAAGTGGTCCTTAGAGTCAGATGACTTGGGTTTAAGTCTTGGCTCTACTCCTTGCTAGAGATAAACCATCAGACGGATTATTTAACCCCTTTCAGCCTCTGCTCTGCATCTGTAAAATGGGGCTGTTAGTAATACCAACCGCAGTGGGTTGTATGAATGAACAGTCATCCCACTTATAAAACACTTAGAAGGGAGCCTGGAATGTAGAGCTGATCACACCGGATATTGTTCTTTCATTTGGTGTTTATAGGCATGTCCACCTTACCTCTGTTTAGGTGTTTTCACCTTTAATTTAAGACCATTGGACAGGATGAAATGGAATGCCTCTTCCGGTTCAAAATACACCAATTTATTACCTGGGTTTCTGGCTTTCTCTTTAAGTCTTCAGTGGCTGAAGATCGTGTAGAGCTGTTTGTGGTATCTTATAGTGAATTTACTTCTGACTTGATTTTTTGATCAAGTGTCCTTGGTGAGTCTAAGTGATGGCACATTACATGATTTATGGGGATTTTTAATTGACAGAAATCATATATGTTCTGTACCCGGTAGTGTCAAGTATTTGTTGTGCTGAGGACTAAGAATGGAAGGAAGCATGATGTCTACCCTTGAGAGGCACTGGGGCATGTGACTTGTAGAATTTTGGGGAAAGGGCTGCCTGTTAAATGGACTATGTCAGTCAACATGTTATTGACTGAGAAGGCGGTCAGAGGAAAAATTGTGAGCAATTTGTTATTCTTGCGAGGGGCCCTAGCGCTTAAGATGTGGAAATTGCCCTTCCCTGAATCAACACTTTCTCTACCTTTCTGGATTCTATGTTTTCCTTTGTGTTTGGCTCAGATCTCTGAATTTCATTTTCCTAATTGAAAAGCGCCAACTCTTGATGCAGATGGGTGGTATGGACAGACATATCCCTCTGGAGAAGTGATGCTCGGAATGGCTGGAGAGTCTGATCGGGTGAATGAGGGCTGTCGTTGGGTCAGGTGTGGAGATTGGGGGGACGAAGGCTGGTCCCTGCCTGCTGGGCCCCTGCACCTGGCTTATATACCTCACTTAATTCTCACAGATACCTTGGAAGTTGGGCATTTCACCCATGAAGAGTGGAGGCTTAGAAGGGTTAATTTACTTGCCCAAAGTTACAAAGTTGGTAAGTCACAGAGCCTGGATTGGATGGAGCCCAGCTCTGATGTACTCCTTAACTCACGTATTTTTTTCTCGCTCCCTCTAGTCTCCTTAGTTAACTTTGTTTTATTTCATGAACCATGGTGTGTAGACTTAATCCCTTCCCCTGGAGTCATGAATTTGTGTTGTTGGTTACGAAGGGGATTAGATTTGAGTGCGAGTTTGGAAAAGGAGCTCAAGGTCATGGGGCAGGATGAGGTGTGAGCGTACTTACTGGTGGGTCAACTGGGAAGCACAGGCAAGGAGAATGACTGGGATCTGGGCTTGGAAATCCTGCCTTCTCATTCTCTCTCTCTTTCACTTGCCTTGCTGTGCTCTGGGGTAAGTAACTAAGCCTCAGTTTTCTCATATGTAAAATGGGAATAATATTACCTGTCTGGCAGGGTACAGAAAAGCCTGTACCATGCCCCGTGTAGTTTCTGGCCCTATACTTGCACCCCTACTCTGCTGTGTAAGCCTTCAGATGGCAGCAATGAGCATGAGATCCAGCCCTTGAAAAGGAAACCTTCTGGTGTATCTTTGTGGTCAATTCTTATTAGCATTTTTACTAGGATATCTTTGCATGGAAATACACTTAAAATCACACGTTGGAAGGGACGCTTCTGCAAATTTAGCCCTCCTTTCCAGCTCTGGGTAGAACCCAGAGAGCTTCTCAGGTCTTGTGTTCAATTCTTAGTGACATTCTCATGGGAGTTTCCTTTGTCCACCCGATGGGAACCAGAGCTGGGTTTCTTTTGACAGAGGAGGGAACAAAGAAATCTGACAACATGTGACAGCTATAAAACATCTCTCTGTGATGGCTTCCTGCCTAATCTCCAGGTGAACTTCAAAAAGTTGTTCTTTGAAAAGGAATTATAAATTTCTCCAGAAGCAGCTTTTGGACACCTGATTCAAGGGCATGAAGGGCAAATCTATTTTAAGCATGACCTAAGAAGCACACTGTTACAGGAAAAAGAAACCGAGCAGGTTGAACTCTGAACCAGATCTTCCTTGGTTTTCCATTTTTTCCCCCAGAAAATGCAAATTCAAAGAAAAAGAGGCCATAATAAAGGCCTGACTTTAAATCACAAGCTTAGTGGGTCTGAGGTTGTTATACATTAAGCCAGTCTGACAATTTCTATATTTGTGAAACTGTAAAGTTAAAATTTCTTTCAGAAGAATGACCGTGAGGCCCACTAATTTTTTTGTTAGTTAGAGAAGTCTTCAGTTGTTTTCCAAATTGTATTCAATGTCAAGTTGACTGTGATAATTTTCTTAAAATTCTGATTAAGCAAAATTTGGTAATAGTGCCAAACATTTCACTAGGTGTTGCTAGTGGAAGGTATGGATAATGCTGCATTGTGATGCTTGCTTTCTTGAAAAATTACTTTCCTGACAACCTCATCCATCCATGTGTCTGGCCAGAAGCAGGTAAGACAGCCCCCTGGGACTCAAACAGCTGCCACAAAGGCCATGCGTCATAATCTGTGGAAGCCATAGAGACCTCACCAATGTATATCGAAAATATGACTTGGTACTATTCTATGTAGGGACAGAGAATCATACATATGTTTCTCAATGGCCTGTGAGAGCGTTTCTCCATTTAAGCCCAGGAATATAATTAATGTTCACATCGGTAATAAGTGTGATCAATAAACAGCTCAATTTTACTCATACCCTCTGTTGAGGAAAATCACAAGTATGCAAATAAAGATTTTTCATTCATCACAGTCAACTAAAGATTTGGCACTTGGGGACATGCTTTGTATTTAGACTGCTATCCCCAAACAGTTCCTGCCATAAATACATTGAATGAACAAATGAACAATGGGCAGAAGAAATACAGACATTAGGTTATGCAGGACAACTCATTTCTCAGTAGTTGCATTAATGAAGCATTATTGTAATTTTGAATCTAGCAAATGCTCCTCTGCTCAAACCTCTGATTAATGGAGAACGTTTTCCCCCCAAACCAGCCTCCTGTATTTTTTCACACATTTCATTGTGTGATCTCTTTTATATAGTCATTTCACCGCCCCCTAGTCTCCCTCTTCCATTTTTGAGGAGAGAATACAATATCACCACAATAAATATTTCTTCATGATAAGGCAGCTTTATTTGGAAAGGGGTTTTAGAAAATGCTAGATAATGAAATTTTCAGTGGAGGCTCTCTGTAGCTGCAGAAAGCATGATTAAATTTTAATTAAAGTATACTTAATTAAATCCTATTGGCGGAAAGTAAATGGAAAAAATGATTAACTGTCTTTAACTATTTTCGCCAGGCTTTTAGCTACCCTGCCTGGAGGGGTTGCTGCTGCAGGCAGATACAGGAGTCTATCTGGAGGGATGGAGCTTATTTCCTGACCAGCCATGGTTCACTGTTGGCTTCTAGCGCCATATTGGTACATGGCATTCAGTCCTTTTTCTCACCTGTTCCAACAGAATATCTACCTGTAAAGAAATAAAATTATAAGAAATAAAATTATAAGAGAAAAAGCTACATTCTTTGAATTTCATCTTTACTTCTATAGCAAAAGATGTTGGGAACAGTGCCTTGAAGTCTTCTCACTTCTCCCACTCTGGATTTTTGTGGCACACCATTTCCTCTAATCTAGAATGCTCATCCTTTCAATACTTTCCATAGTTTTACCATTTTTTTTAAAGTTTATTAATACCCTTTCTGATACAAAACTTTCTGGGAGGTCATCTCAAGTAGAAGAAAGGACAATAGGTAAAAATTTAGGGAAGGGGACTACGTAAAACGTAATCACCTTGTCCTTAGGACGTATTTTGTAGTTTGAAAAAAAAAGTGATGATGTGGGAGGATTTTCAAAATGTCTGTACGTTTCTTCCTGTGGTAACCTTCTCTTAATAGAAATGTCATGATCATTCTCTTACTGAATCTAATCCCAAGTACCTTTCTGAATGCTCTGGAAAATCATAATTTCTGCCGTTAAGCAATCAACAAATAAAAACTAAATTTATCTGAATAGGCATGGAGGGCCTATTGTACTCAGAATTAGAGATAAACATATCTAGGAGAGAAAAATGAATAGCCTTCCATTAACAAACATTTGAAGTAAGGACATCTCAAGGATGATGAGCAATCATGTGTTTCAAAGCCAAAGGTGACAGATCCCATAGACTGTGTTAAATAAGTCAGGCTATGTCAGGCTAGGTCACAGTAACCAATAGGCCTTGAAATATAGCATACATATACACTGTAGATGTTTGTTTTTCCTAGTCACAGGCAAAGCTGTGTTGGTGGCTCTCTTCCATGTGGTGATTCGGGGACCCAGGCTTTTTCCCTGCCCCTGTGGGCTCGTTGTTGGTTGTATAAGTGGAAAGAGAGCGTGAGGAGGCACAGCTGCTTCTTTAAAGTCTTTGCTCATAAGAGGTACATATTCTTTCTGCTCACCTTCCAGTGGCTAGAACTCAATCTTTGGAACATACCTAATTCTAAGGAAGATGGAGAAATGTGATCCAGCTGAATACCCAGGAAGGAGGGGAAACAGATTCTGGTGACCAGCCAGCATCCCTGCCACAGAGACTATCTAGGTGAAGATTTGCAAGTGACTGGCCAGTGAGCCACACTGCCTCGCTGGTATATTTCCTTAGACCAGTACAGTGTTGGTATAATTTGAAACTTGTAGCAAACACTAAAAGATCAGGAGATTTCACGTAAATATCTGGTCTTCTGACTTCTCCTGGAAAATGTGACTACCTGGCAGTGTTCATATCTTATTGTTGCTTGCCTCTCGTGTCTAGAGTTGAGCGGTGGCGCCACCTTTAGAGCAGACATGTATTCTTTTTTTTTTTTTTACCACAGTTCTGGCCACTCCCTGTCATCCTCCAATAAGGCCAAGCATCGGTTGTCACTTATCTTCTTATACCAGGCCTGCTTCTCTAATTCTTGCATGACTTCAGAGCACTAATTCACAGCCCTGATAGCTTACCTCTCTCTCTCTCTCTCCCTCTTATTATACCATACTAGAGGGTTAAGGGAGACGCTCACCTATAAGGTAGATAAGTTTAAGAAATAATATTCTGGTTGGTGGTTAGGAAGGATTTCAGTGAGTTTACAGAATTGCAAATGCTATTGGAAGGAAGAAAGGGAGGGAGGGGGAAGGAGGGAGGGAGAGAAATGAAGGAAACAGTGAAGGGAGTGCATTCTATGTTTTTGAAAAAAACTTCCAGGTCTCTGTGTGAAAACCTCACTGCTTTCTGCATAAATATGTTTTATAAGCCCTATTCTGTTCTAGCGAAGATTTGTAATTGGAAGTGGGATCGTTATCATCTAAAACCAGAGTGTAGGAATGTGTGTTTCTTTTTGTGGCAGTTGTTACGGGGACCAATTATATACACAGATGGGAAGTGGTAAATGAGACAAGACATAGCAGTGAGCTGAGCGAAAATCCTTCTCTTCTGATGAAAAGGCTGTTCATGGGGATTTATGGGGCTGCTGCACTAGAGATGCACTTAGTGATTGGGTAGTGATGGGGCTCTTGTCCTTCTACTTTGCAAACAAGTGTTAGAGAAAGCCAGAGTCGGAGGTCACCTGGCAGGGACTCACTCGTTAGACTCGCAGGTGGGAAGACTCAGTGAAGTCATCTCCATCAGGACCCAGTTTGTGGCAGAGATTAAAAGAGAAAAACATCAGGAACTGGAGCTTGCAAGTGTTTTGATCAAGATATGGCGAGGGTTGTGAAATGGAGGACACATTCAGGGGACGCGATCCCCGCAGCTAAGGGAAGTCACTGTGAGTTAATCCCTGTGTCCGTATATGAGGGCAATAATAACAACACAGTCTTCTGTCCTGTAGAGTTTGCTGTTTACTAAGCCCTGTTACTAGAGCCTCAGTGGTAGGGGTTTGGCACTGTTGCCATACTCAAGGTATCTGAAGCTCTAAAGATGGAGGCAGTGGTTTCCAGTCCTCCCTACAGATCAGAATCACTAAGAAAGTATTGAATAATACACATTGCAAGGTTCCATCTCAGACATGTTATATGAAAACAGTTTTGCCCAGCTGGCAAGCAGAGGAATCTGAATTTTTATCAAGTGATTATTACATAACCAGCTTGGTGCAGGTGCAGCAATCCACATCTGAGAACCACGGGCAAGGTGATTTGCCAAAGGATGAATAGCTGATAAATAACAGAGCCAGGTCCAGACCCAGCTGTGTCTTTTCCTCCAGACTGAGTTCATTCTACTGGAGCCAGGGTTAGACTGTTTGATAATGTTTGATGATAATCAAAGACAGCAAGAAAAGGAACTTCATATTTGTTGAGGACCTCCTGTGCTAAAGCACTATTCGTATGTTTTTATTTCATCCTCTGTTAGTACCACGAAGTGAGTATTTTCCATTCGTGTTTTGCAGATCGGTATACTGAGGCCAAGAGAAGTTCAGTACCGCATTTATGGCCCCATGGTTTTGTTTAATGAAAGAGCAGAATAAGATTCAAATCAGGTCACCAGTAGGGTGACCTCACACCAATGCCATACAAGTATGTCTCTAGATTTCTGCAGTTTCAATCTTACTCTAAATTGAGCGTCATGTAAAACATGGCGTTAAATTTTATATTTATTGATCTAAATTAATAATTATGTTCATAATGGGGAAAGCAAAATTAAACAGAAGAGTTTCCATTTCATGCCTAAAGAGAACCAAGCTGTTGGTCTACTAAGGCATAATCAAAATATGGTCCTCTCCCACCTTGCTTCTTTAAGTATGGGTCATGGACCGCGGTGTCAGCATCACTTGGGAGCTTGATAAAAATACAGACTCTTAGGTGCCGCCCCACCCCTGTTGACCCAGAATCTGCGCTTGAACAGAATCCCCAGGTGATTTCTATACACATAAAGTTTGAGAAGCACTGTGCTACCCAACAGCTGTTGGAAGCCAGAAACCTTGTGAAGTAAGCAGGCTCATAGTCTTGTCCCTGCCCATGCAAACGTGTAAAGTGACGTTTGACCGGGCGCAAGGCTGGGGCTTAGCCAGCAGACAGTTTGTAGGGTAGAATTAGGGGTACCGCTATGGAAGATAAAGTGTTTGATTTGGTTGCTTTTGTAGAATTGTCAGCATATTTATTTAACTAATGATGTCAGGGTTAAAGAGCTAGAATTGGATCCATTTAACTTGGAACATAAAAGCCTACAGGAGGGTACTTCTTATGTATGGGTTCGTATCCAGTGCTTTTTGATCACGAAGAGGATTACTGTTGACAGCTCTGCTGGGAAAATTTATAAACTGGATTTAAGAGACTTGTCAGGTTATAGTCTATTTAACTTAAATAAGTCTCTTATACCCTGATTATTATTTCTCTGTTACTCAGATCCCTTTCCTGATAACTCTTATACAGAATATAATAAACACTGAAATGCTAAAAAGCCATGTTAAATATTGGTCATTATAGTCGTTAGGATCTTTGGTATTTTTTGTGTTATATGAGTAATAACTTATTAGCAATAGTTATTTCCTTAAGCAATAATTAATTTTTAATTTGCTTTTATGAGGAATGTCCCCAGAGGGTGGCTTGCAGATCAATCTGAGCAACAAAAATCACCTTGGCAAATGGATTTGTATATACTTGTATTTTTTGGTCTGAGTAAGAAAAATCTACATTTCACCCAAAGCACACAGGATCTATTTCGGCGTCAGCCTGATAATGAGACAGTAATTGGTGTGTAAGCCGTTCATTCTCCAAGTTTTCTCACGGGGCATAATTTGTCTCTTATTTGTCAGAGATGGGTTCTGGGAAACAACACTCTCATTCATGATGGGCAGAGCAAATGTACTGAAACATTATCATAGCTGGGATTAATGGTCCACTATGGATTTATGTCAAGAATGTTAATGATTTGTTTATGAATAAGTGGGCCTGTCGCATGGTGAAACAGTAGCCTGCAGAATTGCTGAATGGACAGTTGGCTTGCAGAGGGTTCTTGGAGGAAATAAATACTCTTGCCAGGCCTTTAGCATCTCTTAAATCGCTACTGTGAATTGACTTTGGGATTTGAAATGGTGGCATTTACCTTATAAAATCCTGTGCTCGCTATTGCTGATCTTAGAACTCTAAATTTTCTTGGTATAATATGGAGAAAGAATATCTTTTCAGCATTGAATCTAATTTGCTTTTTTGTGAAAGATTGTAAGAGTGATTTAATTAAATCTCTTATTGAGCAAAATCTCCCCACCTCCCCACCCACCAGATTGTGTGTGTTCTTTTTTGAAGTGCATGTTAATCTGTGGAAGACGTGAATTTGCAGTAGATTTTAATTAGTAGATAAAAGTCAATTATTGCCAGGTAGACTACAAGAAATGAAAAATAAATCAACATTATGCGATGCTTCATATATACACAGATAGATTGATGTAAAAAAGTATATATGTATGTATATGTGTGTGTATAGTATGTGTGTGTGATGTGTGTGTGTGGCTTGCAGTGTAAATGTTTACGATGTAATTTAATGGTATGTATTCTAGCTACTTTTTAAACATTCACCTTTTTATGAATGATGATGTTGGCTTTCTCTTAAAAAGAAACTTAAACGTTTTTCTATTTATGTAAAAAAGATTAATTTCTTCTTTTTGCTTTGCGATAGAATTAGTATAGTCAAGTTTTTCTTGGCTTATGTTCAAACAGTCTTAATAACTTAAATACCAAGATAATTTGATGTAAAGTTCTGATTGTAATCTGAGAAATTTCATACCACAAATATGACCCAAAGAATATTAACATCTAGGTTTCTACATAATCAGAAAAAATGTATACTATTTGTATAATAAACGTGACTTCTGCATTTAGTAGCCAGAGAGCACCCGTAATGGTTAATTCACTTGATCCTTACAGCAGTCCTGGCTGTTCTGTGGTTGTAATGCTGTGAAGTCGTGGAGACCCATTTGGGTCCAGACCTCACGTTCTTTTCATTGTACAATATCACAGGATCAAAGCCCATGTGACTTCCCTTTTCGTGGCCCTCACCCCCTCAGTATTGCCATCATGCTTGTCTAGGTAGGTGGGTGGATGAACATAGCGAATGCTATTGAAACAAAATGGTGGGGACGGATGACCTTCCAGGGATCAGAGAACTCCTTGACACAATATGAAAAGCTTGTGTGAATCTTGTGCTTCTTGGGTATTATCTGATTCTTCAAGGGGTCTGTGATATCACAAAAGATCATTTTTCCATATGCCAAATTATTAACTCAGGGTGTGTCTGATCATACTGGAGTGGATGAACGTGTTGTTTTTCATCATCACCGTCATTGTTTTGTATAGTAAACGTGATTCTGATGTTAGGAAATTGACCTTGCTGAGTGTTCACTCCCCAGTTGCTCTCATCCCTCTCTGGTCACACTCTACGTAAACTGTACTCCACCCCTAACCAAGCTCTGGCCATAAGCAACAGATATGGAGACTTGACCTCTGACCATTCCAAAGTTCATCCCTTTAGAAGGGACTGAGTATCGACGAGTATTTATTGATCAAGTCTCTTCCAGAATTGAGAAGAACAAGTACGGTTTGTCAAATTTTCAGCTTTCTTAAATTCCATTTTAATGCTGTAATGTACCTCAATAAGGTCTGTTATCATTAAGCGAAGAGTTGGATTTGGAATAGAGTTGTCAGCAGAGACAGATTAAAATGAAATCCAAAGTGTGTGTGTTGAGCATCGACCATGACCAGGGCATTATTCTCCATGCTTGGGGACCAGAAGATGTACAAGGCCTGGGACGGATGCTCAGGGAACTGAGTGTGTGCACCCATGTGTGGATTGTGATCGGGGTTCACCTCTGTGCATGTCTCCTTCGTATTCCACTACTCACATTGCCATCCTTTGAAGGTTAGCACATTAAACATTTCAAGGTAAGAACACTTACTCGAAATGTTAAATTGTAGTGGTATAGCATACTATGCATGGTATAGAATGTATATGTAGTCATATTATTTATTTTTCTTATATTCCTATAATTTGGCTTTAGGATTTCCTTGTCTCACTCCCTCCACAGATGTAATTATAATAAAATTGATTCTGCGGAGAGCTAAAAACCTGTATCATTAGCCTGTAGCCTCACCTTCTGTATCAGGAGTTTTTCACCTGGCTCTGTGAACCTCAAATTCTGTAACCCTCAGAACACTAGCTCTCCACACTCGTGTTCATTAGAGTCACCAAGGGCTTTTGTTAAAAATGGAGATACCTTTCTCCTAGTCATGAATCTTGTATTGTAACCATCACCCCAAAGGATTCTGACGCAGAATGTGCTGTGTACGTGGACTTTATAGAGGAATGACCACAACCCCTGAAACCATTTTCTACACTTGGATTCTGCTGATTTTTCGGGAGACAGGACCCATCATTTTATTTAGATTCTCAAGGGGATCTGAAATCCAAAAAGAGTTTATGAGCCACTGTTCTTGTGGCTGGAATGGAGGATGTTAATTGTAACCACACTCCTGTTACTTTTTGAGCTCCGGAGGTAAATGGAGTGGATTCACAAGCAGTGTGATGAAATCATAGTGTAATTGGAACATCATTAGAATAAACTGTTTTGACTTTTGCACTAAAAAAAGTACTACTTTTGGGATCCCATTTTATGTACTTTGCTAATAGCTTTTAAAAGAGATTAGTAGTGGATGACCAGGTGACATTAACAGAAAGATTAAGCTGAGGTTATAGATGCAGAAGTACATTACTGAACCCTCACCTGAGGCAGGTGTGGTAGCATGTGCAGACAACCTAATGTTCTTTTAGTAGAACAGGTGACCTGAAGACCCTTTCAGCCAATTGGCCAGCCCCGTCCAATACCCCTGGGAGTTTTGTGCTCATGCCAAACGCCTCATCTGCCATTCATTTTCGTAGAAATAGAATGGTTGGAAGGTATTAATAATGCAGAGCGAACACAGTGCTAGTGTAGATGAAATAATCATGTTATCAAAGTAATTGACTTGAATTCCAGGAAAAATTTTACTTTGAGCTTCAAAGAGAGAATTGAATAAAAGTCAAATTGATGCCTGCCCTGGATTCGTAGCCTCGTCAGTTCTCTAAAACTTCTTGGTAATGAGGAATTTTTTTGCAGAGTAGTGATAAGAACCTGATATTCTTCAGACATGTTTTCTGTGCTTCCAGACAGTCAAATTATTAGCTAGTTTTTCTTTAGGGATTAGATGCACTTTTCTCTTTAAGAAATATTTGACAATTGTTCCCTGAAATTGTCAGGGTACTCTCTGGGAGTGAAGATACAAATAATTTAAGACTAGCTTCACTTCTACTCTTTTCACATAATAGCAGGTGGCAGGGCGGAAGCATAGGCCTAAAAATACTGTGGGAGCTGCAGTGGCTCTTTAAGATGGGAAAGATTTTTCATCTTCAGTGTCGGAAAAAAATACCATTGATGAAAAGTGAATATGATTTATCATCAGGGAAATGCAAATCAAAACTATGAGATCCCTACCACCTTACGCCCATTAGGATGGCTACTATCTAAAAAACAGAAAGTAACAAGTGTTGGTGAGGATGTGGAGAAACTGGAACCCTTGTGCCCTGTTTATGGAAATGCAAAATGATGCAGCTGCTGTGGAAAACAGTGTGACAGCTCCTCAAAAATTAAAAATAGAATGACCATATTATCTAGCAATTCCATTTCTGGGTCTATACCCAAAAGAATTGAAAACAGAGTCTCAGAGATATTTGTGCATTTGTTTTTATTACAGCATTATTCACAGCAGCTAAAATGTGGAAGCAACCCAAGTGTCCATTGATGGACAAATGGATAAATAAAATGCGGCATGTACATATGGAATATTATTCCACCTCAAAAAGGAAAAGAATTCTGACATATGCTACAACATGGACAGACCTTGAGGACATTATGCTAAATGAAATAAGTCAGTCACCAAAAGACAAATACTGTATGATTCTATTCATATGAGGTACTTAGAATAGTCAAAATCATAGAGACGGAACATAGAATGGTGGTTGCCAGAGGCTGGGAGGAGGGAAAAATGGGGAGTTATAGTTTAATGGGTACAGAGTTTCAGGTTTTTAGGATGAAGAGTTTTGTAGATGGATGATGGTGATGGTTGCTACTTAAGGCAGCATACCCTAATTAATCCTAATTTTTACTTTATTATCCGTGTCCTTGTTATTTGAAAAATTTAACTTTGTTGTTTTATTATAGTCACCCACAAAAATGCCTGTTTATTAAAACTCTGCTCTGAGCCAGGCACTGTTGTAGGTACTAGCACAATGGTACCAATACAGTTGTGATGGAGAGTGAGAGAGTTCCTGCTTTCCAGGACTGATATTCCCATGTTGAGAAACAAACAGTAAATATACTAACAAATATTGAAAATGTAATCTAAGATAGTATAATAATATAGTGTAACCTAACATCAGGTGTGCTAGTACTGTGTAGAAGATAAAATGAGGTGACATGATACTTGGTGGGGGGCTGCTTTAGCTCGGGAGGAGAAGCAAGGCCTCTCTGAGAAGATGCCCTCTGAACTTGAATGATGGAAAGGCGGTTGTCTCATGAATATTTGGGGCAGGGACATTGCAGGCAAAAGGAACAGCACCTGCAAGGGCTTTAGGTTGGGAACTAGCTTGGTCACAGTGTCTAGAATATTGAGAAGGAACAGGATAGAAAAGGAAAATGAGGTTCGAAAAGGAATCAGGAGTTAGACTTTGCCTGCCATGGTAGGGAATTTGGAATTTTATCCTATGAGTGACAGGGAGCTGGTGTTGAGTCTTAAAAGAGAGTTGATATATGATCTATTTTTTCAGAAAGAGCATTGTCTGACTGTTGTTTTGGAGGATGGATTGTAGCAAACAAAAGTGGAGGCAGGGAGGCCAGTCATGAGGCTGTTGCCCTAAGTCTAGGGGAGAAGTGATGCTCTATTGGGAGATGGCAAGCAATGGTTGTATTTGGGATCTATTTTGAGTGTACCTCTAATAGAATTATCAACAGGTAGGGAGAGGACTCTCAGAGAAAGAGAGAAATCAAGAGTGTCTCCTAGGATTTTAGCTTAAACAGGTAGGTGAATGGTGGTACCATTAACTGAGATGGAACGGTTTCCAGGAAGGAGAGGGTGACATATTTTTAGAGAAAAAACTGTGTATTCTGTTTTGGCCATATTGATTTTGAGATACTGGTTCAGACATCAAATTCAAGGTACTGAGAAGGCAAGTGTATATACAAATGTGGCTCCCAGGGGAGTGGTCTTGTCTAGGTATATGTGTTTGAGAGTTATTGGAATATAGCTGAGATTTGAAACCATAGAGGAGAATGAGATTACCCAGGAGAGAGCGTGAGCAGAGGTGGTCTGAGAACAGAGCTCCTTAGCTGTCTACTAGATTAGACCTTGAAACGTTGTCCTACCATGTTCAACTGCTGGTGAGGAGAGATGTTGAGAACAGATTATTGCCTTACACTTTGTGAATGTTTGAAAGCTATTTATGCTGCATATATAAGTCCCTAATGAATTATGAAATCATCAGGCAAAAATCTCATCTGTTTTATTTTGTATCTTCCTAGTATGATGGGAAGGATAATAAATTTGGGGGGGATTTGTGCATATAGTTTCCAAGAAATCTTTGTTTGAAAAGTGAAGATTGCTTTCTCAGTGTGCCAGTATTTTATAGCCTCCTGTTGCTTTAAATCTGAAAGCTATCGGGATTTTTATTTGTTATTGGTTGGATTTGCACCAAAAACTCAGAAAAATTTCATTTCAGTTGTTCAGTGCTACCACCACTTTATAACCCTGGGTTTTGAGCGAATACTAGTTGTTGAATTGATAGAGTTTTTCAGAGTGCTTTTTTGTTTTTTAGTAAAGAGCATGAAACACATTTGAAATGGTTATAAAAGAATCATAAAAGGAAAAACAATGATTCATATCAACATTCCATTATTTGAAGAATTACAAAAAAAATCTAGAGCCTCGGCAAGGCATTGGTGTTCTCCCCCCCTCCCCAATTATGAATCTCAGAAATAAAAGTAAGATGAATTATTAGTTGTTTTCTGTTACGGTTTGGTAAGAAATTTTTATCTTATCATGGTACCAGGTTGTAATTGTTTACCACCCGACACAATACATTTAACACTAAATGTTCATTGTTTCTATAATGTTAATTATGTTGTGTTTGAAATGTATAATGGCAAATTTTGTTTTATCTGTTCCTTAAAAAAGAAATATATGATCTATAGCATAATCCTTAATTATTATGTTAAGTGGGTGCCACATTCTTAGAATGTATCTTTTCTTTTTTGAGTTTGTTAGAATCAGATTAGTGTAATATTAGTACCTAATGATTTTTCACTGGATAGTGGGTGTAATTTTGCAGGGGCTTTCAAACCAAAAATAATTTCCAAAAGCTTTTTCTTTTCCTTCGTAATTTTATTGTAATTTTTTTGCAAAGGTTCCATGTACCATTGAAGGCTACCAATTTTGATTTTTATCAGTTAAACCAACATTATTATTTGTATAATTCAAATTCTCTGTTTGCTTTTTTTCTACTTGATTCCTCAATTTCTGAAAGTGTTTTGTTAGTGGTTCATAGTATTAATTGTCTGTCATTTTTCTTTTACATGCTAATGTATTTTGTGTTACATTTTTTCATTGGATGTTATTTGACACATAAAGATACATGATTATTTCAGTTTAATTAAAAATTATGCTCTTTGTTAATATACAGTAATAAATGTGTTTGTCATGTATCCTACAATTGATGTTGTCTTACTTTTTGTCTATTTGCTCATCCCTTTATTTTTAACTCATTTGTATAATAGTATATCAATGTTACCTACTTACTATAATGTTCTAATAGTAAGGATTCAATAAAAGATCTATATCAACCCTAAACAAAACATATAATATACATACTTTCTAATTCTGTCAGAAACTTTGAGAGATAGGTATTAGTTCCATTTTATGGGTAAAGGAAGTGAAACCCAAAGTGTGAACATGACTTGTACAGAATTAAATAATTAATAATGGTGGAGCTGGGGTTTTAAATCAAGTCTGTTTGACCTCAAAGTCTGCCCTGCGTTGTCTCTGCAGGCAGTTTTATAAGGAGTGTGATACCGAATTTTATGTAGCCCAATCTGAGGAACTTTATCAAGGTGTTTTATCCATTTATAATTATTGTTACAACTGGTGTACCTATAACCATTCCAATCATCTTACTTTGAAATTTGTTTTTTTATGCTTCCTTCTACTGCATGTTTTGATTAATTATGTTTAATTTTGTTTTCTCCAGTGATTTGGAAAATATGGATTTTTTTTTTTATCTTTGAAATATTGATCCTTTGGTTATCTTTGAAGAATGTTTTTGAAAAGCTTAATGTGTATTTCTTTTCTTACCAAAGTTAACAATGACACTGTATGTTTTTACTCCAAGTATAAAATGGAATTTAGCAAACTTCTGTTTTCTTCTCCCTTTCTACTTTCCAATTTGAAAATGTAACCTAAGGATTTTATACCCAGGCTATTATTATTGAATTCTCATTTTTGCATTGAAAATGTTCACTTTTAAGAAATAGTTTTGATTTTTACCTTTGGTGTTGTATCTATATATTAATAAATCTTTAGATTCACCTTCTCAGAACTATTTATTGCAACACTGTATTAGCGAAAGCCTGGGAATATCTCAAAATCCATAAGGAGAGGACCAGTTTAATAAAGTATGGAACACCTGTGCTCTCTCTGAGTACTATGCCGTTAAGAAAAGAAATTAAGAATCATCTCTAGGGCATATTGCTAAGCTGAAAAAAACTAAAGTGGGGAATATTGTGTATACTATCCTATCTTTTAGGGAAATAATGGAGAAATATGAATATATGTGTGTATGTGTTTATATATGTGTATATATATGTATATATGTATTAATGTATGTATAATGTATACATATATATACATATATATGTATTAAACCAAAGAACTAAAAAAATGGGGTTACTATGGGGGAGGAGGGATAGGATAGGGAGCCAGGCATAGAAACTAGAATTTTCTAAATATAGAAAAATTTGTGGAACCGTGTAAATATTTTACATAATTACAGATAAAATTAAAGCAAAATAAAACATATAATTTCTAAAAACTGAAAGCAAAATTTAAGCAATGAAGGTAACTCTGTATAAAGTTGGTGATTTAACCTCGTGGAGAAGAATTGTTTCAAATGACTGTAAAACACGTTCATTCGACCGTCCATCACTAGTGAGATGTAACCTAAAGAGAAAGAAGAAAATCCGCAAGGTATCTTAAAATGTCATTAGTAATCATTTACTTTTACTGATCTTTTTGTAGTAATGATTTTTGCATTGTTATTCCGAGCTGATTCCACATATATGTATATTTGTGTGTGTCTGTGTAATGTTTACATGTATATATGTATAATATATATGCATGTGCATATTCATAATACATGTTTAAATAATCAGTTTTATTCTAATATATCCTATCATGTAATATCCTGTCATCTATTATTTACTTTATCCTGGGTGTTCGCACTCTTGCACTCACAATACACCAACAGATATGTAATAGGATATATATTCTATTATATATATTCTGTATACTTTACCAAATAAAGCACATTAGTTACTTGTCACTAAGGAACCAAGATGTTAGTAAATATGCATTCAAATAATTAAATGTAAACCCTGTAATCTTAAATTTGAATGGGAGATATCACTGTGTTTGAAGTAATCCTGTTGTCATTCCATTTCAATTCACATTCTCCTTGGTTTTTAAATTCTCTGTTTCTTATAGGTGACGTCATCTTATATACTGTTGAACTTGCCAAATGGTTTTCTAAATTTTTTTCCAAGTTTTATAGTAAATAATGTATGAAAACCTGCCTCTTCATCTAAGTTTTTAGAATGATATTCTCTTTCTCTTGTTCCAGAATATTTTTCAAAGGCTCTGTGTTGCTTTATTCTCCTTCTTTTTTTAGGAAAAATGCCTAAATTCATAACAATTGAGCTAGTAAGAAATCTTAGATCTTCTGTTGCTTTAATCCAATTAGTTATTTGTGTATATCATTTTTTTTTCTTTTCTGACCTTGAGATTAACTAGCTATTTTGAAATTATATTTTGAAAACTCAGAAGGTTTAATATTCCCTTGGAAGAGTTGTGGGTCTGCTCTAAGCCCAGAAGAGCAAATTAAATTTAATTCCCTCTTAGAATTTTCATTAGGTTTCCTGGACTGTAGCACAGTGGAAGGACCTGGAGGTTATCCTTGTTATGCATGGAGGTAATAAGTCCTCTTTGACAAAATCTTTCCATTCTGCGACTTCATACTTCTTCACAATATCGCTTCCCTCTTGGGAAGCCATTTTGAAAATAACATATGGCTTCCCTTTCATTTTGTGAAACCAGTGTTTAATTTGGCTGGGAACAAACAGTACTTGCCATCAATTGTAGCTTGTTTTTATTTCTGGAAAAACCTACTCTGAAAGGTCGTTTTCCAGTAAGGTTACAATATCATTTTATTAAGTGCATAATATTTATTTATTCCATGCTAATTAAGTTCTTCGCACATGTGCACACAACATGACAAATAACAAAACACAACGCTTTTCTGTAATACCCCAAAGATTTGACTCACCAGAACAGCGATATTATCATTTGTGTTTCCATGGGGTTTATGTGGTAGACTAACAATGGCTGCAAATGTGTTGCTATTTTCTCCCATGGGGAGATAGAATCTAATTCCTCTCCCCTTGAATCTGAGTTGGCTTTGTTGACTTGACCAACAGGACATGATAGAAGTAACTTTTTGAGACTCTGACGCTGGGTCAGAAGTTGTACAGCAGCAGCTTCTACTCAGGCCTTTTGGAACAAGCTCTCTGGGAGCTCTGGGCCACCAGGTAGGAAGGCTGACTACCCTGAATGCATTCTGGAGAAGCCACGTGCAAGAGTTCTAGCCGACATGCCCGCTTGAAGCCAGCCTCCTAGCCATCCCTGCTACGGCACCAGACATGTGAACGAAGCCGTCTTGACCAGCCTGTCCACCTGCTGAATATCACTGCGCCATCCTGGTCTCCATCTTCTAGAACAAAAGCATCACCCAGCTGAACCCTGGTCCAATTCCTGGTCCAGCAAATTGTGAGATTTATTTTAAAAGGGATGTTGTTTTAAGCCAGTAAATTTTAGAGTAATTTGTTATGCAGTAAGAGACAACCAGGATAGAAAATATACACTGATCTCTTAAATACGGTTTGAATGTGGTGAATATAGCATATTGAAGAAGCAGCATGGAGTTAGGAATGGGGAGAGGTAGGTCTAAGTTCCAGTTTTTTCCTGCTAACCTGTGGGTCTGGGAGCAAATTACCTGGTCTCTATAAACTTTATTTTTTCAGATATAAAAGAAGAGAATCACCCTAAGTAATAGTAATAACAACAACAATAAGAATAATAAATCTCAATGTAACTCTGTGTAATAAAAGCAAACACTTATTGCATGCAGTTGTGCAAGGCACTGCCCTGAGTGTTTTAATGCATTATCTAATTTAATCCCCACACCAACCCTGTAAATTATCAGTATTATTATTATCAATTCCAGTTTACAGATGGGGAGACAGGCTTAGAGAAATCAGGAAACTGCTCATATATGCACTATAAAATATTTTTAACCTCTAGTCTTCTATATTCTAAGATTCCTTGAATTATTGCTTGTGAATTAGTGTTTCCCATTTGTGATAGTTCAAGAATCATTTCCTTTTTATTGTACCAAAACACATTTCATAGTTATAAAGCAGTACAAAATAACTTCTATAAGGAGACTGCAAGAGTCTTCAGTGCAGTTTATTCTGGTACTGGTGATATAGTGAGACAATGGAAAGAACCAGAAACATCAAAAGGTGCTTCTTCTTCTTCTTCTTTTTGGTGAGGAACATTGGCCCTGAGCTAACATCTGCCACCAATCCTCTTCTTTTTGTGTGAGGAAGATTATTGCTGAGCTAACGTCTGTGGCAATCCTCCTCTATTTGGTATGTGGGTGACGCCACAGCGTGACTTGATGAGTGGTATGTAGGTCCATGCCCAGGATCCAAACCTGCAAACCCCAGGCTGCCAAAGCAGAATGTGAGAACTTAGCCACTAGGCCACCGGGCAGGCCCCAAAAGATTCTTCTTCTGGTCTTCAGTCATGTTGTGAGGAAGTCACGCTAGAAAGTGTGGGGTGCACCTTACAAATAGAAACCTGTCAGTTAGAGCAGTTGACACACAGTCCATAGAAACGGCTCTTGGCAGAGAGAGTAAATAAGATACTCCAAGGACAGTTGGTGAACTGTCTTGTATATAGAAAGAACTATGTCCTTGTCTTCATGATTAGTGAAAAATAAATTACCTGTACATTTTTTGTAGTTTTTCTGTTTTGATTTTTTTTATGTCCCCTATTTTTTTGTAATGATTTTTTCTTTCTCTTTGTTCTTGTAGTTTTAAAGAGTGTGTGTTCATGCTCACTGAAGGGAGGAAGGATGAAAAGAAGGAAGGAAGGTAGAAAGGAAGGTAGGAAGGAAGGAAATCAGGAAAACTGTAATATTCGTTGGGTAACTAATTTGTCAGGCATTCTGCTAGGTGCTAGCCCTTATGCTATTCGCATAGCACGTATGCTATTTCAGGTTTAAATTTTAAAACACTTAACATTTAAAGTTTTGAGATTGATTTGATTTTCCAGATCCATATGGCTGGTAAAAGGTGGAACTGGAGTTTGAATCCATCTTCTAAAGCCCTCTTTCTGATGCACAATATGCCTCGCTATCTCTCCTAAGCCGGCTCTTTAGTTGGGGAGATTTATTTTACTTACATTTGACTTACCAATTCTTTTAAAAATCTTAATCCAATTTAAGAGTGCTGATTCACATATTGCATAGCATTCCCTGGTGCTCTGAACCTATTAATTTCGGTTGAAGTATTAAGAGTGTCTAAATATAAGCTCATGAATGAATTTGCTGAGTGGATTGAAAAATACCCTTAAGCCTTTTAGGCCTTAGTTGCAGGGTATGTATTAGCTGTTGAACTCACATTTATTCATGGGGAAGATCTCTTTGAAGCACTGATGGATGTATCATTTCATGTGATTTAGTGGAAATTGCTTTGTGCATGGAGCTGGACTCTGCACCATGCCACATGAGCCCTGGGAGGGGAACCTGGTTATATAAGAATTTCCTTCCGTTCTCTTGAGAGAGGATGTTCACATCCTTGGAAGTTCCCTCTTCTCAGAGCAGTGGGCCATGGTGAATTGTTGTCTGTCTTCATTTGATACCTGTGAACGGTTTCCTCCAGCCAGTTGTTCTGGAATGGAGGGAGGCAGTTTTGCCTTCTTCCCAGGAGATATTTGGCAGTTCTGGAGACAACTGGGAGATGCAATGATTGTCTAGTGGGTAGAGGCCGGGGGTGCTGCCAAGAAACCAGCAACTCCAGGACAGCCCCCACAACAAAGAATTATGTGGCCCAAATGTCAGTAGTGCTGAGGCTGAGAAACTAGAGTAGGGTTTCTCAACCTTTTTCTTTTTTTCATTATGCCCCCCCAAAGAGTCTTTTTGGGCATTTTTTTCCTAATAATCCTCTCTCCAATGAATTTTAATATATTATATTATATAATGGTTTGTGTACTGTAGTTACGTCTATAGTTTATACATAAAAAGACTAAGATGTTTTTTCAGCCACAAAAAACAGTTTTTGCCCCCTGGGGTAGTATGGCCCCCAATGAGAGTACGTGTCCCAGTGGACCACCTTGGGAAGTGTGAGGCTTGTGAAGAACCCAATCCACAATAAATCCTTGACTGAGACGGAACAAGAAACAAACCAAGCAGAACAAAACAAGAAGAACCGATATGCCTAGGAAATTAACGGGAATGCTTGGAAGAAAAATGTCCGCTCAATGAGGTATCGTCAACAGTCAATTGTGACCGGTAGATAGTTGCGTAAAACAGATTCTCACTTTCTCTTGCTCCAGCCTCTCAACAGGCGACAGGGCCCCCCAATTCCCCCTCCACACAGTCTACAGACAGAAACTCTATGTTCATCTCCTCTCTCTACATGCCCATCTCCCCTGTAGTTGGCCAATGAGTGAGCATCTCTGTTTCCCTTAGTTCATTTTAATAGCACTTAGCGATGCCTGATATGTGTCTGACAATGTGTCAAATGCTGAGGTTGCCACCGGGGCAGAAGACATGGACCTGCTCCTCCTGCAGCCTGTGGTGTAGCCCAGTGCTGGTCGGGCTCTGGTCATTTGCATAACATAGCCAACAGCATTTTGATACCCTATGATCCTCCACAGTTTTTACATAACTGGAGGCTCACTGAAATATTTACACCCTATTGTCATTCAATTGACAAATCTTATTAGGTGATAAGTTTATTTAAAAAGAAATATTTGTGTCATTGCCTTATATGAGAAACCAATATCACAGCCATAAATACATGGAAACAATAAAAATAAATGAAGTGGGGAGAATTTCATGAGGTGTTGCTTCCTGAATACTCTGAGGTTGGAGCTGGGACCCTCTGGGCTAAAAAGGAAGATCAGCGTGTAAGAAAGGTGTTCAAGATACACTGGCACCAAACTGAGACTTTCCCCCTCATATTATTTGAAAGAGAACTGAAGTGGGCATAACTTTGTCAGGTGATTGAATACTGTGTAATACTGTATCTGCCTACACCTAAAATCATCTCATGTACCCCAGGGATCTCTCCCATATTTTGGGATCACTGGTCAGGCTAAGCCTAGTTAACTTAGTGCCCCCCGCCTTTCCTCCCCTTGACTGTCTGCCCCATGTGGTGTCCTCCTCAGTCAACTATAACCATCTGAGGTTTCTTATTTCCCTTTGGGTTCCTAATGCCGAGGACCGTGCCTGGCACAGAGCAGCAGCTTAGGGTTTATCTCTCACTTGCATGATCAAATGAAGATGTGTCCTCATTGACTGTCCATAGGTCCCATTGGTGTGAACTAGGGTTGGTATGAGTAGGGTGGCTCCGTGGGTGTGTGCTTGGTGAGGAGAGCTTTGAGTGGATTTCATCTACCTCCTGCTGTTGGCTGAGCGATGCTTCTGCATAACCACATCCAGCTGCTCTGTCTAAAGGTCAAGGAGATGCGGGTTAATAGATAAGGCAGGGACTTTTGCAGGTTCTTCTCATGTTTTAGGGGTAAGCAGAGAAGCCCAAACTTTTCAGTATGCCTTTGATGTATTCTCTTGGTTCTGAGGAGCACTGAAGGAGCAGTTCCCAGTAATTATCACTGAGAGAAATTTAATATAGAAGAAAAATAGACTCTACATAAATATTTAAAAACATGCTTACTAAAGACCAAGGAGATTTAAAGAGCAATTACTTCATATAATCGTTTCTTGTTGTAGGAAAGGATATAAAAATCAACATTTGTTTAACAGAATGGTGTTCGGAGTGGTGCTCCTTCCTTCCTTTGCCTTCCTCTTCTCTCTCCCTCATCCCTCCTCAGCTCTCCCCTCTCCTCTCCTTTCTCAGAGGAGGAGTAAATGCACCCCAACGTCTCCAGTCATACACATGTTTCCCCTATGGGTCAAGGTGCTGGTGGACCAGAGCTGACCACCAGGGAGTGAACGGAAGCCATTCGTAGAACATTAAAGCAAGAAGGATTCAGTGTCAGCTCTTAACTTCTCTGTCTTAAAGATGAATAAACCTAGAGAGAATGAATGACTTATCTCAGTCGCTCTGCTTGTGTGGTTGTGATGATGTATAATTTGTGGTGTGTGTCACGATTGATGGGGTAATATGGTTTTAAAAGCCAATAGGAATTAATAGGAATAGGAACGTGAAGGGTAAAAAGATTCCCAGGGATGGAACAGTACCAGTTTGTCATTCAGCAAATATTTTTTGAGCCATTTCAGTGGAGTGATGGGGTCAAAACTGATTAGAGTGGGTTTAAGAGAGGTTGGAAGGAGTGGAACTGGAAATGAGGGGAAACGGAACTTAGGAAACTGAGTTTTTCTGTAGAGCGGATGAGAGAAATGGGAAAATAGCTGGTGGGAGAAGAAGCGATTGGTATGAGAGGATTTTTTTTTTTTTCTTTTTAGCCAGGGAAAATTCTAGCTTGCTTTGTGCTTATGGAATGATCCTGTAGTGAGAGGAACATAATGATGTAAGTGGAGGAGAGATCCTGGAATGATGTCTCTGAGCAGATAGGAAGGGATGGGATCAGGGTGCAATGCCTAGATGTATAGGCGGGACATCTATAGAAACATGAGGCGAGGCAGGGTCTCAGAGGACAGATTCTGAGGGCCGCGAGCTTGGAGAGATTCTCTTCTGTGTGCATCGACTTCCTTGAAGAAATAGGAAGTGTATGAGTTTCCTAGGGCTTCTGTAACCAGGTACCACAAACTAGGTGGCTGTATTCGTCAGGATTCTCCAGGGAAACAGAAACAATAGGATGTATATAGATATAGAAAGATTCATTGTAAGAAATTGGTTCAGGCAATTATGGAGGCTGAGAAGTCCCAAGATCTGCAGTCAGCAAGCTAGAGACCCGGGAGAGCTGATATTTCACTTTGAGCCCAAAGGCAGGAAAAGATCAATGTCCTAGCTCAGTACCTTGGTCCTCCAGGTGGAATTCCCTCTTACTCAAGGGAGGGTCAGCCTTTTTGTTGTCTTCAGCCCTTCAAGTGATTGGATGATGTCCACCTTCATCGGGAAGAACAGTCTGCTCAGTCTACCGCTTTAAATGTTAATCTCATCTAGAAACACCCTTAAAGAAATACATGGAATAATGTTTGACCAAATATCTGGGCACTCCATGGCCCAGTCAAGTTGACACATAATATTAACCACCATAGTGGCTTAAAACAATGAAAATTTTCTCTTAGAGTTCTGGAGGCTAGAAATCTGAAATTCAGCTGTCAGCAGAGTTGGTTCCTTCTGGTGGTTCTGAGAGAATATCTTTTCCATGCCTCTTCCTTCCCTGGCTTTTGGTGGTTGCCAGAAATCCTTGGCATTTCTTGGCTTGTAGACATATCACCCCAAACTCTAACTCTATTGTCACCTGGCATACTCCCATGTGTCTGTGCCTGAATTTCCTTTTTCTTAGAAGGACACCAGTTGTTGGATTGGGACCCACTCTAATCCAGTGTAATTTTGCCTTAACTTGATTACATATGCAAAGACCCTATTTCCAAATGAGGTCACATGCACACATTCCAGGGGTTAGGACTTCAATCATATCTTTTTGGGGGATCCAATCCAACCCATAACAGGAAGCAAGACCCTCAACTGAGGATGAGGATGGGGAAGAGGAGAGAAGTTGTAAAGTGGTCGTATGAGAGAGTGGGAGAGTAAAAGATTAATGAAGTGCAGAGAGAATGCTGACAGTCAGAGCTGCCTGTTTGGGGTTTATGGTCAGGAATTGCAAGTGAGACCAGCCAGCTTGGTCATGTGGGTTTTCCTAGCCATGTGCATCTCTCTGTGTGCAGCCATAACTTGAGCAGAAAGTTAGTTTTACTAGAGTTGATTTTCCAAGAGAGTTTGATGAAGTGGTCATTAAAGGTGTATGAAAAGGAGTTGTTATGATGTCTGATCTTGGATATCAAGCTGAGTAAGGAAGGCTGTGAAGATGTGAGAGAGTGGGTCATAGGGCGCAGATGGTAGATGAATGGGTTGAGGTCCTTGTCTGGTTGAAGATGGTGGGAGTCCAAGGTATTCATGGGATTGAGCTGAAGAAATAAGAGCTTAAAATGGAGCTGTGGACTAGTGGCCTCCAAGTCCCTAAGATTTTTAATGCATTTCCTAAAATCTCTCCACTATTGTTCTAGGGAGCCTCTTTGATTACTTTTAACTATGGCAGTCAATCTCCTTGCCCTAGGCAAATTCAGAGGTTTACTAATTTTCATTACAAAAAAGTAATCTGGGGGCTGGCTCCGTGGCCAAGTGGTTAAGTTCGCGTGCTCCGCTGCGGCAGCCCAGGGTTTGGATCCTGGGCGCGGACATGGCACCGCTCGTCGGGCCACGTTGAGGCAGCGTCCCACAACAACCCACAACTGGAAGGACCTGCAACTAAGATATACAACTATGTACAGGGGAGTTTTGGGGAGATAAAGCAGGAAAAAAAAAAAAAAGATAGGCAACAGTTGTTAGCTCAGGTGCCAATCCTTAAAAAAAAAAAAGGGAAGATTGGCAACAATTGCCAATCTTTGAAAAAAAAAGTAATCTGTTCACACTGCTTGCTGTATTGTCTTCCTCATTTAGGTAAGAGACATTGCTGGTCATGTCTACAAAAAGAAAGAAAGCAGAATGCCATTGCTGAGCTCTTCCCTTGCAGTTCAATGGTTCATGACCGCTAAATGCAAAATTAAGATGCTAGGAATATTGTAATTATGCATTGGAATCCTTTGGTTATCAGTGGAGATGCCTTCCTCAGAGGAATATTTGGGGGTATGGCATCAGTGTAACTTTCTGGCTTCACTGTCATCTTTTGCTATTTATAATGTGGTAGCAAATCTGATTTCCAAAGATATTTACTGATGGGTAGATTTGCTCTTGTCATACTCATTGATTCCTCATGGTCTGCAGAATATAGTCTTTCCTGACCTGACCCATATCTGTTTTTTCCAGCATCATCTTCTGCTGTTCACCTTTTTGTGCCATATATTTCAGCTAAACTAGACAACTTGTTGGTTCTCAAATACAAGGTTTGCTTCCTGCTGCCAGGTTTGACCTCTTCCTGTCCTTGGTCTTGGTCTATTAACATCCTGTTATCTCGCCTAACCTTCAAGGCCCTGATCAGAGGATGCCTCTTTATGAGGCTTCCCTTTAGTCTTGTCATTCTCAAACATTGGCACATATCCGAATCACCTGGAGAGGTTGCTAGAAGGCAGATGACCAGGCCCCATCCCCGGAATTTCTGATTCAGCAGGTCCAAGGTGGGGCCTGAGACCCTGCAATGCCAATGAGTTCCCAGGTGATGCTCATGCTGTGAACCTGCGATCCACACTTTGAGAACCCATGTGCTAGAGGTTTAAAGTCTTTTTCTTAATTACATTGACATTTTTGAGACTCTTTTTCCTTAAAGCTTCATTCTGTCACACTGCAAACATAATGTTAGCACATAGTTATTAAGCAATAATTATTTATCTGATGCCTTCTATAGGCACACAGATTATGCACTTTCGATGGATTGCTCATTTCCAACAAACTACAATATTTACAGCAGTCGAAATTATATTGAACATAATTTAATATTGGATGAGTCACAAGCATCTCTGTTCTAGGCATTGCCTAAGGTGTATCATTATGAATGTCAATCACGATTTTACGGTACGCTAGAAAAAATTAGGTCATTTGAACTTCCCGTAAAAGTGATATGGCAGAGATTTAAAAGACGAAGGTGGCTTCAGATTTGGAACATGTGTACAAAGTGCATGTGGATGTAACTCTTGGCATTTATTAGAACTACAGGAGATTTAGCCAGTCCTTTGGACCCGGCTCTTGTGTTTGGTTTCAGATTTGGACTGGTCTTGGGTTACGGGCATGTCCTGTGAAGAGAGTAGGGATAAGGTGAACCCAGGCAGACTGGGCTGATTCTGAGCAAAGGTCCCTGTGGTCAAGAAGGGTCCAGCCTCTTTTGTGGCTTTATGCTGCTCTGTTCAGGGCTAAGTCCAAGACAAACAAATGACTTACACGCAGCTGTCTTTGCTTAAATCAGCTCAGCAGACTGTATTCTCATACAGCCAGATAAAATCTGGCATTTACTTTGTATCTAGTGACCTTTGCTTTTAGGAGAGTCAAAGAACAAAAAAGCTGGGACCCTTGCATGATTGAGTTTTATAATAATGTTGCATTAAAGGGAAAATACAATTTCCAATAGATTAGTAATGAGAGTGGTTGGGGTTTTTAAAAGGGATGCTGTCATCTGTGTATAAATCTTGTAAAAATTTAAGGGAATCTTTCACTTAAAACTTCCTTTTGAGGCATTTGTCTTTCCCAACTTCTTTCTCTTTTTGGTGTTTCTTGTTCATCACTCCATTTGGCTTTATAGCTTTGGCTAGGGAACATTTTTCTAATGAGGCATAAGATTGGCAGCCCAAGGAGCCCAGACTTCTGCTCATGTCTTAGAAGAGATGTAAGTGACTTAGCTCTGAAGACCCAGTGTGGGCTGATAGGAGCCATGAGGGTCCCCAGTCTGCGGGCTCTGTGTTCGAGAACCAGCCATTCTTGACCAATGCCCTCCTTTTTGCCTTGGTTGTGGGGGAAACCCTGGACTTGCAAACCATCCCTGGGAGAATAGGGTGGAATATTTGGGGATGTCTGAGGCTGAGGAGAGGCCAAATTGAGCTCAGGGGTGGCAAGAGTTGCTGAAGGTCATGGGACCAAGTGGGGAGTGATTTTTCACTCTTTCTTTCCAAACATGTGCAAACCAGAGGTGAGTGTGTGAATGGGCCAGCGGTTAAAGGGATTCCATGCCATTCCTTTGGACAGAGTTTTCGCATCTGACCTTTACAGAGAGAGTCTAGCTTTGAGTTGGGGTCTTACTCTCTGTAAAGTCAAATTGAGCCTCATCCTGAATTGGCTCAGCTATTTGTGTGGTCAATGCACGTGTCCTGCCGTCCTGCCCTGTCCTGACTTGTGCTCAATGCACATGGATGACCCTGCTTCCCTCTCACATCTTTTTCTGGTGCCTCCAGACCACAAGAGATCCTTCACTCTGAATTTTTAGAGCAAGCATAGTTTCAACCACATAGTTTGGCTTTATATATTTGAAATGGAAATAGTAAAAATTAATTTCAATTTGGGCAATTCAAAATGCCTTTATAAATAATAAAATACATTTAATTGAATATAATCAATAAACATACACACAAAATGAATAGAATGTTTTTATCATGGCCAATTATAGAAAATGAACCATGGAACTTAGGGCCTGATTTTAAGGAGGATTTGAGTAACTGAGAAGGATGGGTATACAATACAATAAAAATTAAAATGAGGAAATAGAATAATCACCAACAAAAGAATTAATATCTGTGTTTTTTTCTTCACAAAACCTAATTGAAGCAAATATGGTAAAACCTTTACATACCACTGTTTAAGCAAGATGCCTTTTGAGATCATCAGCTCGCTAGTTTGGGCTGGACAAGGACTAATGTTTGCTAGAAGGGGCATGACACAGAGACGGCCCTCGTGAGCCACTACAGGACCAGCCTTCCCACTGTGATGTTTTGATTCCGTGTGATCACTCTCCTTAGGATAGAGAACCCAGAGGGAGAAATCAGTATGTAAATTTGTGATCCCCTCAAGTAGGAGAGGTTCTATCTTCTTCCCTTAGCTTCTGATAAAATAAAAGCATAGTAGTGGAGGAATTTCAAAAAAAAAAGGATTGGTTGGATATTTTGATTGAGTGGATAAGCAGTTTAAGAAAGAGGGAAAAGTAAAAATGCAGCCCTAGTCTCCGACTTTGACCTTTACATTGATGCTGGGGCTGAGATGGGCACCCTGGAGAGAGGAGAAGGTTCCTGGGGAGGGGCCCTGGAGAAGACAAGTAGCCCAGTTTTGGGCATTTTGACTTTGGGCTGCATGTGGGCTATGTTATTTAACCTCTTTATTCCTCAGTTTTGAGCTCTGCAAAGTGGGCTTAATTATAATTTCCTCTTCAGATGGTTGTTGTCAGCATTTCCTGAGTCATTACACCTAAAACAACACCTATGGGACAGCTCAGTAAGTGTGAGACAAGATAATGGCGATGATGCTGAGGCTGATGATGATGCTGTAAGATGTCAGGAGTTTAATTGGGTAGTCATTCCCCCTAGCCTATCTGATCAGTTTCTTTTCATGTTCAGTCTTTTCTTACCGGGAGTTAGAAACAGCAATCTGCAGAATTCATCCGTCAATAAATAGGTCAGTAGTGGGATAGGTCACTTGGTGTTTCAGAGAGATGAAAAGAAGAAATGTTGCAGTCCGTGCAATAAGGAAGGGGAGAAAGGTAACGTGTTGAAGAATTGAGAGAATGAGAAAAGCAAAAAACAAAAGCAAAACAAAGCAAAAACCAAAGGAAGAACAGAAGAAAAGAACAATCCTAATAGTGAGTGTCATTAATTATGTAGTGATGATTGACATTACAGTTGCTCTTCTGTGCCAGCTGCTCTGCCTGTTTTACCCAGTTCATTCTTATGCTGCCCTGTGAAGTGTAGGGACTATAACTGTCCCCATCTACAGAGGAGCAAACTGTAGCTTATGAGGTCAAGTGAAGGCCCAAGTTCGTGCATCTCGTAAGAGGTGGGACCAGGATTCAAATTCAGGTAACCCTCACTGTCGTGGCGGAAGTGGAGCTTCTTAAATGCACTCTGGACCTACTAGTGGATTCTTCCTGGCCTGCAATAGGTTATTTTGCTGCTTCTTGTTATTTGCATGGTTAGGAAGAAAGCACATGAAAATGTCCGTCATATAAATGAAATATTTAGGTGCTTAGGGCTTATACAGTTCCTTTCTCTTTTTCATAGTAGGGTTGAATAAAACGTTAATGGCAACAGATGACATAGTAGACGTAGACATCCATCAAAAACTGTTGAAGCCAAGCATGGCTAATTTCCAGACTTCATTTTATAGGAAAAGATCTTGTATTAGTAAGTATCTTCAGAGTTTTCATTGTCAACTGGAGTTTTCTAAACTTGCCGGACTACAGGCTTTTGAATTTGGGGGCCTAGTTATCTAATAGAAGCAATGTATAGCACAAGCTATATTAGGAATGTGTGCTGAATCCAGGAACTAAAAATCGTATGCCCCCAGGGCAGAGTCTGCTGGGTGTGAGGCTATGAACTGAGGCAAGACAGGGGAGCTCTGAGCCAAATGGACCCAATTAACGTACGCTTGGATGCGGACCTAAGGTTGTTTACCAAGCCCATTCACTGGTAGAGAGTCAAATTTCTTTATCCTTCTTGTTTGTAATTTACTTTACTAATTGTCTTTAAAAAAAAAAAAAAGATTGTAGGAACTTTGGACTGAACTGCAAAAATCCAGATTTTATGGGCATGTTGAATGCGGCAAAGGAAATATAAAGTTGTTCTAAATTTACATGCTAAATAGGCACCTGTTTTGAATTTGTAGCTCTGATAAGTATTATTTCTGGAATAAGTGTAGGGAGCCCATGTTGAGCTTGAGGCAGATGATGGAAGGCAGCCGGCATGGGGCTAGTGAAATCCATCTTAAGCAATCCCAGAATTCCCCTCTCCCCAGCAAAGTCCAGTTGGCATCAGTAGGAGAATTTATGGGAGAAATTGCAGCCGACTTTCCCCAAATTACCTTTGGGGCTGCAAATACGGAAAAGTCCATTTGAGTCTGTGGCCTGAGAGAGGAAATGAGTGAAATGTGTGTCATTTATATCACGTAGTTGTACCGTGATTATTCATGTTAGCACTGTAAAAGTATCTTTTCTAGTAACTCTGAATCATAATATTGAGTGACCCGTGTTCAGGTCAATATTTGATTGCACGTGGCGTGGAAGCAATGGTAAGAAATGGTCTTATTTGTTTTAGATGAAAAGATAATTTAAGACCAGCGGTCCTCAGAGAGAGATTAGCATAGATGGGTGTGGGAGTGTGTTAAAATCACTTATTTACTCCTTTCCTTCATCCTCATCCTGTTGTCTTCCAGGCTGAGGGTGGGGACAGTTTGCCCACCACATATGTTTGAAGACAATTTTCCACTTGATTCTGTCCTGTCCCGAACTACTCTTTTAGGACTGGCTGTTTATTTTCTTTATTATTTGAAAGTATTTAAGTGTCTTCCTGCTTCTTGGAAATACAGTTACGTTGTTCTTCACAGAGACTTGCGATAGTTTTTATTGACAAGCTAATTGCCTCATAAACAAGAACAGCCTTACTTAAAATAAAAAAAACAATAATTGTATTTGACGAGCAAAGCATGACCTGTGACCCTATTAACGAATGAGTCACTTAAGAACAACTTGTTTACCCAATGTTTGCTTGAGTTTCTTGTTAAGCAACGCAGTCAAAAGCAGTGAATAAAGCCCGGTTAAGACTGTGGTGTATGAATTTTTAGTGACTTTGCTTTGCGATTTGGTAGCTTTGAGTAGTGTCCACAAGCATTGGGTTCCGGTCATTTATTGCTGTATAACAAATCACCTCCAAAATTAACCGTGTCAATCAAAAACAGTAATTTATTTTGCTCATAAATCTGCAGTTTGGACAGGGCTCTGTGACGTCAGCTGAGGCAGCTCAAGTGAGGCTGAAGGATCCACTCCAAGATGGCTTATTCATATGGCTGGCAAGTTGGTACTGGTTGTCAGCTAGGAGCTGAGCTGGGTTGTCCTGTTTTCTTGCCACATGTACCTCTCCTTGGGGCTGTTTGAGCTTCCTCACAGAGTGGCAGCTGGGTTCCAAGACTTATTGTTGCAAGAGACAGCAACTGGAAGCTGCCAATCTCTTTTTCTTTTTGAGGAAGATTAGCCCTGAGCTAACATCTGCTGCCAATCCTCCCCTTTTTGCTGAGGAAGACTGGCCCTGAGCTAACATCCGTGCCCATCTTCCTCTACTTTATATGTGGGACACGTGCCATGGCATGGCTTGCCAAGCGGTGCCATGTCCACACCCAGGATCCTAACTGGCGAATCCTGGGCCACTGAAGTGGAACGTGTGAACTTAACAGCTGTGCCACCTGGCTGGCGCCTGCCAGTCTCTTAAAGGTTGAACTGGAAGGGACACAGAGCTTTCCTCTTGAGCTGAGGGGTGTCAAAGAATTTGCAGTCATCTTTAATCTACCACAGGCCATGTTGGACTACTTGCCTTTGCCTCTATAACGTGTTCACTTTCATATCTTTTAACATTTCTCAAGATATTTCTTTACCTGTATTGTCTTCTCTTCCTTTTTTTTTTCCATGCATTTTCATTGGGGGCAAAAATTGGTTTTTGGAGGGGGGGGCAAAAAAATCTTAGATATTACAATGGAAATATCTCTATCACAGGGTGTAAACAGATGCACAGTATATCTGTGGTATTAAAATTTCATTGGGGTCGCAGAGGCAATTAGGGAAGCAAAAGGCTCCTTAGAGGGGGCAGTAATCTAAAAATCTTTGGGAAACACTGCTGTGCATCAGCCCACATCTGTTATCCTTTCTTCCATAAAGCCTATCCCAGCAAACTTAATTGTTCCCTTCTGATACACTTACAAACATTTCATTTGTGTATCTGCAACGTGTTTAAGCTGGTTGTACACTGCCTCCTTCTGCCTTATCTGACTGTGAGCTTCTCACATACATAGTACCATGTACCCATAGAATGCCTATAACTGGTGTTTGGTGAACTGAGTTACAGTGGACTAAGGGGAAATTACATTTTGTCTTAGTTTGAATTCTTCCACAAACAGACCCTGAGATAAGGATTTAAGTGCAAGTAGCCTTTTGCAGAAAACACTGATGGGGAGCAGGGAAGTGGGAGTGGGAAGGAGAGAAAGCCAATGAAGGGGTTGCCAGCAAGCTAGCTACCACATGTGAATGGAACTTAGTCCTGCAGGGAAATTCTCAGAAATTAAAGAAAGAAAAAGAAAACAAAACAGAAAAAAAAAAAAACCCAACAGCTCAGAGTTAAACCACTTGTAGGGCTGGAGAGCTGGGGTATTTATACTCTAACTCTCCATCATTCATTGATTGAGAGCTTCCAGGGGTGTTAACTCCACTGCAGTTTGCTTCTGTGGCTTTAGGAAAAGCCCCAGGCAGAGAGAAGCAAGTAGTGATGGTGGAAGTCACTGGGGCACCCAGAAGTGGGAAGGCCTGATGGCTAAGGGCGGAGCACCAATAGCATCAGCTCTAGACTTCCTCAGCACTTATGACTAAAATTGTCAAGTGAAAGGAATGAATGGTCTTTGTTTGAAATGGGGGAACTCTTAACTTTCTCAATGTCAGTCTCCTTGGTTGAAGTTCAGCTCCATGAAGACAGGATACATGCCTGTCTTAGTCAACACTGTTTACCCAGCAGAGTCTCTGACTCAGTAAATAAGAAGATTAATGAGTAAATGGCTGGATAAACCAGTACTAGGATTTAAGAGGTGTGTTCTTTATTGTGTTCCAATTCAAGGGAGGTCAGAGCAGGTAAGACTCAAGGTGGTAATGAAAGCTGACAAGTGTCAGGTGCTGTTGGCCTTCAAGAACTCTTCGAAACAGACTAACCACAAGGTGGATTTGCTCCTGTGATGGCCCGGGCTGCTTATTGAACCATTGGCATTTTTATGACTGTGCAGCCTAAAGTCAAATTCAGGTCCACTGAACTCAGACAAGCCCAGGCCATGTCCTGCCCTCTCACTTTGATGTCTAGTCCTGAGGCATTTAACATTATCTTGGGTTCAGGTGCAGTGAAAACAATATTACTGGCAGTGGCCAGTGAAATATCTGTGCTAGGATCATCTTGCGACCATGGAGAGTCCACATGGTAACTTTCCTCTTCATGACAGACTGAATTGTGCCTGCCCAACCCCCCGCCCACCCACATCACCCCCGAAAAAGATATGTTGAAGTCCTAACCCCCACTGCCTCAGAATGTCACCTGGTTGGGAAATAGGGTCTTTGCAGAGGCAATCAAATTAAAATGAGGTCATTAGGGTGGGACCTAATCCAATATGGGTACAAAAATGGGGAATTTGGATCGGAGACAGACAGACAGAGAGAAGAGATGTCAAGACACAGAGAAAAGACAGCCATGTGCCTGGAGTGATGCATCTACAAGCCGTGGATGCCCAGGATTGCTGGCAGACACCAGAAGCTAGAAGAGGCAAGGAAGGCTTCTCCCCTAGAGCCGTCAAAGAGGGCATGGCCCTGCTGACACCTTGATTTCAGACTTCTAGCTTCCAGAACTGGTAGACAATAAATTTGTGTTCTTGCAACCCACCCAGTTTTTGGTACTTTGTTACAGCAGCCCTAGGAAAGGAAAGGAATACACTTTCCTTTCTTTTTTTTTGGCAAAGTCTTTCCCTAATGGTTGTCCCCTCCCTCTCTCTCTTCTTCCTACTTTTTGCTTGTTTTCCTATGTATGCTGCATTGATGAATATTTGACATTGCCTGTGGGTTCCCTTGGGCTGGAAGGATGTTCCCTTCCTAAACCACTTGAAGAGGGCTGGGCAGCTCTTCTTCAGATCTTTGGACCTTCTGGCTGTTACTCAAAAGGGAGTCATTTTCCTCATTGCAGTGGTTTGCCGTCTATGCTACGGTTAAGTGGGAATGAGCCTTTTCTGCTGTTGTAGTTTGGTGAGACTGGCCTGCGAGATGGCCCACATCTCCTACATATTACTTCCCATGGGGCCGCAGGCACGGAGCCCTTTCCTTCTAGGGAAATTCGTGCGATTTCAGTGAACCCAAGTGTGACCATTAGTCATAGTCCTCATGGCTGAGAGTTGTCAGCAACCTGGTGAGGTTGGATATTTGTCTGATTGTGGACTTGGACCAGAGCTCATTGCCAAGGTGATTTCCAGAATGGAGCAGTCTAGTTGATGGCAGCAGGTAGTGGTACGTAGGCAAGGAATGCAAGGGAGTAAGATAAGTTGAGAAGAGTGCAACTCAGGGGTGTGCTTAGTTTGAAGGCATTGTTTTTTAAGTCCAATAATGTTTTTCTTCACTCAATCATTCGTTTATTCATTCAACATTCATTTAGTGGCTACTCTGTGTCATGTGCCTTGCTAGGGACTAGAGATACAAAGAAGAGACAACATGTAAACAATACATTTAGGTGTTATGGGTGGTATGAAATACTGATTATTGTACCAGGTATGGTTCAGGCATAAAGCCAGTGTCGAGAGGTTAGTTCCACCCGAGGTGGGAGGTGAGTTTCAGAAAACCCTGTATAGGTGTGATCATAACTGAGAAGAACGTCAACAAAATAGCATTGCTGTCTCCCTTAGGTGGATGACTTTTTATTCTTTTTTTTAAAAACTCTCCTAAAGGTGTCATGTGTAGCAAATGAATTCTCTGTCCTGTCTGGGTGACTTTGCAGCCTAGTGCTCTCCTCTGAGCCCTGATCAAAGAGAACTCTGGCTTGCCAAAACTCTGGCATGTCACCTTCCTGACCACTTGAAGCTCGGGGACAAAATTCTTTTTAGTTTTCTTCCAACCTGGCAAGTTAATGTTCAATCCTGCATCAACCAAAACATAGTCCTGCAGAAGAATTTTGTCTAAGCAAAAGTGAAGTGAAAATAAAACCAAATGTGTGAAGACGTAAATATATGTGTGTTTATAACGTATCGGCTAAGTCCTGATGAACAAACCATTCATTGGCCCCATGGAGTCCAGCATTCCAAACTGGGGCTATCCTGAGGGACTGAATGAAGTTCCTGGGGGGGAAGATGAGAAACAGTCTTTGGAATCTTAAACTCATAACATTTAGTTTGGTTTCCAAATCTTTCATTGTTTTGTCTGATTGCTTTTCATTCTTTGAAAAGTGTATTTACTCTGTTTTGCTTCTGTTCTCTGCTCTGTGCGCTCATTTATTGCTTTGGAGAAAGATAAGCGCTCAGTGTTTCTTGCTGTGTACTTGCTGTGCTCATGTTTTTAAAGGCTGCCTTGTGTTTCACACGTGTGCGTGTGTGCATCAAAGAATGACATGAATAGGCTTCTGCTTGATCTGTACCTCATGTGCTATTTAATTACAAATGACTTACATTAAACTTTACATAAAATGAGTACAAGTTGGCTTCTTAAATGGTAGAACATACAAATTAGCAAAAAGAAAGAGAACAAAGGAAAGAAAAACATGTAATTCAACAACCTGGAAATGGGTATTATTAACAATTTTATGTATATGCTTCCAGACATTTTTAAATGGTTGTCTGAATTTAAATGGTAGAAAATAGGGAGGGAAAAGAATAAAGATAATGTGTGTGCGTGTGTGTGTGTGTGTGTGTACATATGACACTCTCTCTTCTGTGTATTTAACGTATGTTATGGGGAGAATGTCGCTGGATGTTAGAGAAGCTGGGATCTGATATCAGAACGCCTTAGAGTGAATCTACCTTGCTTTTTGTAGAATATTATTGGAAGGTAAATGAGAGAATTCTGTAAAGTGCCTGGCACTTCATGAGAGATGTGGATCTCTCTCTCTCTCTCTCTCTCTCACACACACACACACATATACACATTTATGTCAATTATTGGTCCTGTTTTATGATGAGTCATTTATTTAGACTCACGATTGAACCTAGGTTTTTCTGATTCTAAAGCCTTCCATTTCATTAGATGCCTTATACTATCTGTTACAAAATTAAGTCCATTATGCAGTTCTAAAAGATGATATAATAGCTACCTTATCAGTTCTAGACAGGGGTGTGGAAGTCATCTGGAATGGCGTGCTGGGTGGAGAAGTGAACCAGTCATCGGATGGCTGGGCTTCTGGGCCTGGGTGTCTTTGAAGCCTGTAGCTTGGGGTGACTTTAGACACTTGCTTCTCTTCTCTGGGCTTCAGTTTCATCATCTGTGAGATGAGGTAGTTGGTCCAGGTCATCTGGAAGGTTGCTTCTATTCTTAATATTCCGTATTTCTGGGTAGTTTTTCCTACAGAGTGTTTCAGGGTTTATGTTTCTACATCTAGTCGTGAAGGAAGATAGGCCAATATATTTGTAAAAGGAGGTGTCTGAGAAGGAAAATAGGAACTAACTGTAACCAGATAGTAGTCAGCATCCATGAAGACCTAAGTATCTGAGCTGGAAAGAAAGAGGGTTTGGAGGAAAGGACCTTTGGAAATGACAGATAATGCTAATATGCACTTCATAACATTTTTTGTGTATTTTCCAAACACGAAGCATTCTTCGGTGCACTTGGTTCGTAACTGACTAAAAATATGAATTTGACTTCTTCCTTTTGCCTAGGATATAGACAACTGGAAAGAACATCACTTTCATCCCATCAACAAGAAAAAGCTAGATAATTTACAAAATCATAACTTTGCTTGAACTCATCGAAGAGCTAAGGTCATAGTATATCCAACTAGCCTGAAATATATTGAGAACAAGGCCTTCAAAAAGACACCACATGTGAGTCTCCATACCCTCTAATACGAGAGGGTAAGAAAAATTCAGCTAAAATTATTAACAAATTTCTAAAGGTCACTGGTGGACTAGCATGAGAATATAGAACCCATGGTGGCCATCTACCCAAAGGGAATTCTCACCAACTCAAAGGCTCTTCTAAGCAGCCTGTGACTGAGGCTTAGGAGAAAGATTGGGAGCCAGGCCAGAGACCACAGCAAGCCTCCTTTGATGGTATGGGCCTGGAGGAGGAGGGTAGTTACCACGCATGGAGTCCCACCTGGACTCTTCTCCCCTAAGGAACGTAAGACTTCACACCTGAGACCTGAGGTAGAGTGTCAAATCCTGTTGCTCTCAGGGCCCAGCTGAAGACCCATTGTAACTTGTGGAGTGGAAAAGAAAAAAAGATCCTCTACATCCGAGGGAAAGGTAGGAAACCACCCTGGGTTCAGACCGGTAGAGGTCTCTTATAGCGAAGTCAAGATCGCTGAGAAAGCCTGACTGCGAGACTAAAGGACACAAGACCTGCCCTGGAAAGCACTTAGTATTACTGAGTTGCAATCAACCTTTGGGGACGGGGAAAGAGTAAGGAGAGAGAGCCTCTCTGAGTCCCAGGGGTACAGAGCCGTCTGAAAGCTTGGGGTGGAGCAGGAATATTGAGATAGACCTTCCAGCAAACCAGACCCCACCCTAAAGATGAAGTAATGCTGGAGGAATTGAAGTCTGCGGCACGGCAATAAAACTCAAACCCAGATCCATTCCAAACTTGATTTACTTGACACACCACGCTCATGCCTGAGCAGAAGAAGGGATGTGGTCCATTTCAGATATAAATGCTATACATACCTGAGGTTTTACTGCACATGATGTCCAGAATTCAGTAAACAAATATGAGACACACAAAAATCGAGAGAAAAACAATCCAGTGTGAGGAGACAAAGCTATTAACAGAACCAGAGTCACAGATGACTCCAGTATGGAAATTTAAGTAACCATGATTAATATAGTAAAACCTCTACTGGAAAAAGTGCAGAGCATGCATGAACCTATGGGCAATTTCAGCAAAGAAGTAGAAACTATAGAAAAGAATCAAGAGAAACTGCTAGGGAACAAGAACAAGGACAAAAACAACAGAGTAACAGAGATGAAGATGGCCTTTAATGAGCTCTTCAGTAGGCTCAACACAGCTGAAGGAAGAATAAGTGAACTTGAAGATAGGCCAGTGTATTGGCTGTATTGATTTTCTGTGTTCGTTGATTTCTCCTCTGATCTTTATTATTTGGTTTCTTCTACTCTGGGTTTCTTTTATTCCTCTTTTTTTTTTTTTTCAAGGTTGAAGCTGAGTTTATTGAATGGAGAACTTTCTACTATATTTCTAATATTGGCATTTTGTGCTATAAGATTTCCCTTAAGTACTGTTTTAGTGGCATCTCAGAAATTTTGATATGTTTTCAATTGCATTCAGTTCAAAATAATTTCCATTTTACCTTTTGATTTATTATTTCATCTATGAGTTATTTAGAAGCGTGCTATTTAGTTTCCATATATTTGAAAAATTTACAGAGGTTTCTCTGTTGTTACTTTGTATAACTTGGATCCTAAATTTGCTGAGTTATTTTATGGCCCAGAATTTGATCTTTCTTGGTAAATGTTCTATGTACACTTGAATTCTGTTGTTTTTGAGTGGAGCAATCTATAAATATCAATCATGTCAGACTGGTTGGTGGTTTTATTCAAACCTATATCCTTGCTGATTTTCTGTCAACTCCATCTGTCAGTTTTGGAGAGGGACTGGCAGCATAGAGTTGTTTTGTTTTTTATTGAATCTCACTCTATCTGCCTTTTATTTGGGTATTTAAGGTTTATATAATTTTGATATGTTTAATTTTAAATCTGTCATCTTAATTATTTGTTTTCTGTTTGTCTCATCTTTTTTTTGGTTAACTTTTCTCTCTATTTCTGCCTTCTTTTTGTCTGATTCTATTTTACCTTCTTTGTTGTTTTATATAACTCTTTGGTTTGTTGTGTTTTATACTATATTTTGTAACTATAAACCATTGTTCTATGGTTTATAGTATACAGCTTTAACTTATCACAACCTATTTTCAAATGATACTAAACCATGTTACATATACTTTTAGGACTTTACATAGTATCCTTCCATTTTACCTTTTCTGATCTTTGTATTAGTGTTGCCATACATCTTTATATATGCTAAAACCCCATACAATGTTATTATTTTTAATAATTTTTTTAGTCAATTATCTTTCATTGAATTTTAAATAATAAGAAAAAACTTATTAATCCATGTATTTACCCTTTTCTGTGCTCTTCACTCCCTTGTGCAGATCCATATTTTCATCTTTTCTTTCTGCCTGATTGACTTCCTTCAACATTTTTTGTGGGAAAGGTTCACTGGTAATGAATTGTTTCAAGTTTCATATGTCTGGAAAAGTATTTATTTCACCTTCATTCTATCCCCAGAATTCTGAGTACAGAATTCTAGGTTCACTTTTAAAATTTTCTTTTAGTATTTTAAAGATGTTATTCTACTGTCTTCTCTCTTGTGTTATTTTCGATGAGAAATCAAGCTATCATCTTTATCTTTGTTCCTTTGATTATGATTTTGGAATTTGATTATGATGCACCTTGATGTAACTTCCTTCATATTTCTTGTGCTTGAGCCTTGTTGAGATTCTTGTATATGTGGCTTTATAATTTTCTCCAATTTGGAAAATTTCCGGCTATTATTTCCTCAGTTATTTTTTCTGTTCCTCCCTACTTCTCCATTTCGGACTCCAATTTTACATATATCAGGATATTTGAAGTTATCTCTTAGCTTGTTGATACATTTTTTTCCCTCTTTTTCGCTCTCTTTTCTTTTGAATAGTTTCTGTTATGTTTTTAAGTTCACCAATTTTTTTCTATAATGAAATCTGTTATTAATCTCTGATATTGTGGTTTTGTCATTAGAAAGTAGATTTGGATCTTTTTATACCTTCAATGTCTCTACTTACTTTTGGAACATATGAAATACAGTTTTAATGTCCTTGCCTGGTCGTTGTAACATCTGTGTCAGTTCTTGGTTTGTTTTGATTAACTGATTTGTCTCTTCATTATGGATTCTATTTTCCTGCCTTTTTGCACATCTAGTGATTTTTGATTGGGTGTCAGACATTTTGAATTTTGCCTTCTTGGTTGCTGGATATTTTTCTATTCCTATAAATATCCTTCAGCTATCTTTGTGGAATTCAGTTAGGTATCTTTGAAGCACTTTGATGCTCTTAGATCTTCTTTTAAAGATTTGCAGGTGGAACCAGAGTGGTACTTAGTCTGATGCTGGTTCTTCCCGACACTGAGACTAGACCTCCTTGAGAACTCTACCCAGAGCCTGTGACTCATGAGTTTCTCCAGTCTGATTGGTGGGAACAGGCAACATTGCTGGCCCACGTGTGCACCTGTGCTCTAATCTCTAATACTTTCCAGTGGTTCTTTCCCAGCATTGGTTAGTTTCCTTTCAAGCTGATTAATACTCAGCTGAGTATTTAACGGGATTCTGCATATTTCCAGAGTTCTCTCTCTGAGCAAATTTATCCTTTTTTGCCTCCCCAAGCTTTCATCTGTCTCCTTAGCTCAGGGACTCTGCTGGGCCCCGTCTGTTTTCTTCCTCCCTGCACCACAGCCTGCAAACTCTCTCAAGGTGGTCCACTGGGCAGGCGTACCTCTACCTCATTTATTTCACGTCTTTCAGGGGTCACTGTCCTTCATTGCCTGATATCCAGTGTCTTGCAAACTGTTGTTTCATAATTTTTTTCCAGTTTGTTTGGTTGTTTCTAGTGGCAGAGTCAATTTGCTCCCTGTTATTCCATCTCGATTGAAAGTGGAAGTCAGAAATACTGATCTTTAGCAGTTTGGTTATATTCAGCACAATAAGTTACACCACCAGGGGCATGTGGGAATAACTTACTCAGAGAAGATTTGGTTCTTAAATGCTATTCCTGGCCCATAGTCATTGTGTGAAATGACAAGACAGACATGTTGGCCTATTTATATTATTGCTTCTCTCAATAATTCCCTCACCCACACTCTCTTACTTGAATATTTAAAATTTAAATATTGGTATGAGTTAATTCAGCTGTACTTGAATTTTTTTCACGAGTGGGTAAAGTTTTTGTTCTATACTCCTAGCATTTGTCACTTTACATCAGGGGTTGAACATTCAAATGCCTGTAAGGGTCAAGTGAGTCATGTATGAGCGTGAAGTTGGTAAGGCATAAAATGAGTATAAAAATAGTCACTGGTATTTAGTTCAATCATGCACTACGTAGCATTTCAGTCAACGACAGACCGCATAGATGAGTGGTCCCATAAGATTAGTACCATAGAGCCTGGGTGTGTAGTAGACTATACTATCTAGATTTGTGTATGTACACTCTATGATGTTTGCACAACAACGGTGAAATCACCTAATGATGCGTTTCTCAGAACATATCCCTGATATTAAGCGACGAATGGCTGTATAGAAGTGAAAGCTGTCAGGGGGAGAAAGAGAGATTATGCAGAGGAATTGCAGAGGAAAATACCTAAGTAAATAAGGGCAGTTGCAACAACCAGCTGGAGCTAACTGTTGCCCTGAGGGAATGCAAGTTGCTTTTGTAGCTCTTCTGATCTTTCAAGAGAAATAGAAATTCAAATTTTAATCACATGTATCTCAATTTTTGAATACTACTTCAAATTTTAATCATAAAGTGGTCTGTGAATCAAATAAAACATATATATAGGCCAGATGTGCCTTTAGGCTGAGAGCTTGCAACCTGTGTTTAACAATCAATTGTTTAACTATTAACTTATAGAAAAATAGTTCAGAAGATGACAGAAACTACTTAAGCTAGGAATACAGTGTGTGCATGTGTATTTTGGATCAGTAACAAAAATAAATACATAAGTGAATATACACACACAAAATCCCCTGAGTGAACCTTTCACGAGCCTCGGGGGCTTTTCGCATACTCTGTGGGCATGGAGTGATTTCTGTGCCTCTCCCACATAATCAAGCTTGAGAGGATCTGTGATGTTCAAAAGAAATGCTTCCATAATTAAGACTGCATGAATAAATATGGATGTGTGAACACAAGTATTTTCAGTTAGTTTAATAATAGCTGTCACTTTAATAGATATAGATAGCCTTTTAAATTTATGAGTGTCTGAATATAGGCCTTTAAAGTTAAGCTGTAACTTTTTTGAATAAGGCAGTTACTAGGATAATTTGCAGCAAGAAGATTAATGCCAAATTGGTGTAGGTCTTTCTTTCCTCTAAATACCAGATCAACATAAACTGCATTAAAAAGTTAGCTTTTGAGGGGCTGGCCCTGTGGCCGAGTGGTTAAGTTCGAGTGCTCTGCTTCAGTGGCCCAGGGTTTCGCTGGTTCGGATCCTGCGCACAGACATGGCACCGCTCATCAAGCCACACTGAGGTGGCATCCCACATGCCACAACTAGAAGGACCCACCACAAAAAATACACAACTATGTACAGGGGTGCTTTGGGAGAAAATAAAATCTTTAAAAAAAAAAGTTAGCTTTTGAAATCAAGTAGTGCAATTTTGTATATATGTGCTAAATTTGGGGAGGCTATCCAACTCTGTCCTGCTTTTAAAAAGACAAAACCAACCAAACAAGATACTTTGCATTAAAAAATGTTTAATTAAAAGCTGAATTTAATTAAGTAGACTTTTATTCACTCATAATTACTCTTAATCATATAACGAATCATTTGCTGTTTATTTAACAAAAAAATATTTTTCTTGCTTTTATTTTTTGTGTGTGGAAATGCTAGAATAAATATTTACAAGCAGAAATCTAAGAATTTACATTAAAAACGATAAGCAAAAGATCTTATGAAAGGTCACAAAAGGATGTCACAATTATTTCTTGTCTCATATTTGGGGCCTGAATATACTTTTTTTAAAATAAGTGGTATAAAATGTAAGAAAATGACAACTGAGTTCCATTATTTATTTATTTATGTTTTGCTTTTTTCTCCCCAAATCCCTCCTGGTAGATAGTTGTATACTTTCAGTTGTGGGTCCTTCTAGTTGTGGCATGTGGGACGCCGCCTGAGCATGGCCTGATGAGTGGTGCCATGTCCGCACCCAGGATCCTAACCAGTGAATCCCTGGGCCGCTGAAGCGGAGCTCGCGAACTTAACCACTCGGCCACAGGGCTGGTCCCCCATTATTTCTTACAAACCCCCAAAGTAATAAAATGCAGTGTGTTTATGAATGCCAAGCTCTACGGGTTTTTGCACACTTGTGCAAATTAACATTTGTTTGGGGTCCTGAAGTCTTCCCTTCATTTGATTCACCCACTTGTTCCTTGTGGTTCTCTTAAGTAGAACATTTGCACTATTTTTGAAGCTTGATGAGGGCATTACTGAATCCGTAATTTGCAAGTTAAAACTGACCATTATTGTCAGCCTTCAAAATGCAAGGATGAACCAGGGATTAAAACCTTAATGCCTTCCCTTTAGTTTGAGTGAGGATAGTGTTCTGTTTATCTTAGAAAAAGAGGAAGCAGCATTTGCCTTCCAAAGATGCTTTATATTTTGGATACAGCATCAATACAAAGGTGAGATACACTCGATTTGAATTGGTAAAATATGTAAATCCTCACCCTCTAAACTGTCAGAGATTAGTGTCTGAATAGGAGTCGGAAGGCCAACTGTAAAAAGGGCATGGCGATTACCCATCTACATAATGGGGCTTGATTTAGAGGCTCTATTCTAGGATCACACATAAAGCACCAAATGCAGAAAGCTGATCTTTGTTGAATTTGTCCCGGGCGGTTCTCTAATTTTCTACAACACTATTCACTTCCCTTCTTTAAGAATGAATCACACATTTTCTTTATGGAACCCTGTGCATCTTTCATTTGGAAGCTGTAGCTTTTCCAAACTCCTCTATTAGATTTTCTTTTGTTGCCTTTTTATAATGCTATGGATTATGTTATTTTAAATTGCATTGTCTTTATTGCACCTGTTTGTCAAAGAACAAGCCATATCATTTTTGACATGGTATAACATAGCATTTTAAAGTTGACAGATGAAATAAAACTGTCACAATTTCCAGATGACATGATTTTATATATAGAAAACTCTAAAGAATCCACTAGAAAACTATTAGAAATAATAAATGAATGCAGTTAAGTTGCAGGATACAAAATCAACATACAAAAATCACTTGCATTCTATACACTAACAATGAAGTAGCAGAAAGAGAAATTAAGAATACACTCTCATTTACAATTGCAACAAAAAGAATAAAATGCCTACATGTAAATTTAACTTAAGTGATAGACCTGTACACCAAAAACTGTGAAACATTGTTGAAAGAAATAGAAGAAGACACAAAGAAATGAAAAGATATTCCATGCTTTTGGATTGGAAGAACTAACATAATGAAAAGGTCCATACTTCCTAAAGCAATCTACAGAGTCAGTACAATCTCTATGAAAGTCCCAACAACATTTTTCACAGGAATAGAACAAAGAATCTTAAAGTTTATATGGAACAACAAAAGACCCCGAATAGCCAAAGGATTTCTGAGGAAAAATAACAAAGCTGGAGGTTGCATACTCCTTAATTTCAAAATATACTAGAAAGCTATAGTAATCAAAACAGCATGGCATTGGCACAAAAACAGACACACAGATCAATGGAACAGAATCTAGAGCTCAGAAATAAACCCACACATCTATGGACAGCTAATATTCGACAAGGGAGCCAAGAGCATACGATGGAGAAAGGAAAGACTCTTCAATAACTGGTTCAGGGAAAACTGGGAAGCCGCATGCAAAAGAATGGAAGTAGACTATTATCTTACATAATACAAAAAATTAACTCAGGGTGGATTAAAGACTTGAATGTAAGACCTGAAATCATAAAACATCTGGAAGAAAACATAGAAGGTATGCTCTTTGACATATCAGTCTTAGCAGCATATTTTCCAACACCATGTCTCACCGGGCAAGGGAAACAAAAGAAAAACAAATGGGACTACCTTAAAGTAAAAAGCTTCTGCACAACAAAGGAAACCATCAACAAAATGAAAAGACAACCTAACAATTTGGAGAGGATATTTGCAAACCGTATGTCTGATAAGGGGTTAATATCCAAAATATATAAAGAACTCATTTATATCAACAGCAAGAAAACAAACAACCCAATTAAAAATGGGAAAGAGATCTGAACAGACGTTCTTCCAAAGAAGATATACAGATGCCCAACAGGCACATGAAAAGGTATTCAACATCACTAATTATTAGGGAAATGCAAATCAAAACTACAATGAGATATCACCTCACGCCTGTCAGAATGGCTATAATTAACAAGACAAAAAATAACGTGTGTTGGAGAGGATGTGGAGGAAAGGGAACTCTCATACACTGTTGGTGGGAGTGCAAATTTGTGCAGCCACTATGGAAAACAGTACGGAGATTCTGCAAAACATTAAGAATAGAGCTACCATAAGATCCAGCTATTCCTCTGCTGAGTATTTATCCAAAGACATGAAAACACAAATGTATGAAGATGTATGCACCCCATGTTCATTGCAGCATTATTCGCAATAGCCAAGACTTGGAAACAACCTAAGTGTTCATCAATGAATGAATGGATAAAGAAGATGTGGTATATATACACAATGGAATACTACTCAGCCATAAAAAAGATAAAATCTTGCCATTTGCAACAACATGAGTGGAACTTGAGGGTATGTGCTAAGTAAAATAAGTTAGAATGAGAAAGTCAAATACCTTATGATCTCACTCATAAATAGAAGATAAACATAACAACAACAACAATAAACAAACACATAGATAACAGAGATTAGATTAGTGGTTACCAGAGGGGAATGGCAGAGAGAGGAGGGTGAAAGGGGAGACTGGGCACCTGTGTATGGTGATGGATGGTAATTAGCCTTTGGATAGTGAACATGGTGTAGTCTGCACAGAAATTGAAATATAATGATGTACACCTGAAATTTACATGTTATAAACCAATGTTACCTGCATAAAAAAAAAATCCCCCCAACAACAAAGCTTGACTGGAGAAAAAAATAAAGTTGACGTGTGAGAAAATGGAGGCACAGGCAGTGCAAGATCTTCTGGGTCTTTTCTACTCAGTAAGGGTGCTTGCTGCCCTAATTGGGTGTCTTTGCAAGTACAATCTTTGGCTATCTCTTGAGATTTGGAATTAATCTCATTTTGACAGTAGCTCAGAGGGTTTTATCTTAGACATGAATGACCTGGGGACTATAATACCTTCTTAGATTATTATTTGGTGCTTTATCATTAAGGCTCAGCCTGTTCAAATAACTAAGTGCAAGACTCACTGGTTTTTTATTTTAAAGATAATCTTGTATTCATTCCTGCAGTGTAACATTTATGCAGTCCTTTTCAAATTTTCCTTAGCAAGTCCATTTTATTTTCACAGACTATTTTTCATTAAAAAGTAATTCGTATTGGCGACACTCTTTTAGTTGCAAGGATCAGACACCTAACTCAAGCTCCCTTAAGCATAAAAGGGAATGTATTGGTTCCTATTCTTGGTAAGTCCATGGATGGATCTGAATCAGATGCAGCTGGATCCAGGGGTTCTGCAGTGTCGAGTTTGTGACTCTCCATTTCTCAGCTCTCCTTGTCTCTGTGTGGTCTCATTCTCAGACTGACCTTGGTGAGTAAGGTCAGCAGCAACTTTGTACTGACATCACCCCTGTCTACAACAACCCCATGTCAATTTCCCAGAAGAGTCTGTTCAGCCAATCCTGAGTTTCCTTGGAACCAATACCTTTGGCCAGGGACGTGAGGTACTCAGATGGCCAACCTGTGTCATATTCTTGCCCAGTGTCAGAGAATGGGGAATTGTGACTGACAACCCCATTCCACAAACCAGCATATGATAGTGGAGATGTTTCATCATAGGGGGCAGAAGAGTGTTCTTATCAGACACAGCTATAACTATCACACCTCTACCCCCCAGAGATTTACAAGAGCAACTCAGAGTTACATAAAATGTTAATTTTCAACCAATAAATGTATTATTTTAGACCCAATGATTCATCAAATAACCCACATTTTATTTCCCTCCTTACCTTCATCCTTTCACAGTGGGCAAAAAGGACAAAACCATTAAAGAAGAAAAATACTTTTTTTCTTTTAAAAAGAAATCATTTTCTCTACTTTGCTTTCAAATATTGTCTTAGCCTCTCTCTTTAGCTCTTCTGACGAACTTCTCACATGGATTCGCCGTTGTTGTTTGATTTAACATTCTCCACCTACTGTGAGAAACCCTTTCAAGCAGAGACTAACATTTTATTTCTGTTCCAGCTGTGCCTCCCACAGTGGCTGGCTGAATGGAGGTGTTTAGTAAAGGTGTTTGGAGTGAATTGGCGAGTGAATGCATGGCACACACCTGCCTGGGTGGAGATGCCAAAGCTTTGAAGTGTTAGGTCACTGAGGTTCCACAACACATTGTAATGAGGTTAGAATTGGAACTCCGTTATCTTCCTATCCCCAATTTAGGGGTTTTTAAAATGTTTATTTGTTTATTTCTTTTACTTGGCTCCCCAGCCAAGTAATCAAGGGTGCCTATGTGTGCCAGTTGGCAACTTCCAGTCTTTCTGTGTGCTTAGTGACTGAACCGATGGCTATGACATTTGGTCCCACAATGAGGACGGGAAGACAATCTCAGAACTTCTGGGCAGTGAGGTTGTCCAACCCTCATGAGAATGGAGTCATGTGCCATCTTCAGGAACATACTGTGTGGCAGAAGTCAGGCTGAGCTGAGCTGTGGTTTCATGTGCTTCTCATAGAACCCCAGCAAAATGGCAGCCTGGGGAGAGTGTCGTCGCTTGTTCATTCTTCATCTTCTGAGACCCTCTCCCCTTTATCTTCTTCATTCTGTGGCCTCAGCTGCTTTCCCACAGAGGCAAACCAACTTTGGCTCTCACTGTTGGTGATCCAGCATTGCTCCTTCCAGACACTTGACAACCCCCAACCCCACACCCTCTGATGGACTGGAATCAACTAAGAACAAAGACAGAAACTTCCAGATTAATATGAAAACTTTCCCTTATGTTTTTAAAAAATACAGATCAATACTCACTGGGCAAATCTCTCATTTAAAAAAGTATCAGGGCTGGCGATTTCATATCCTAAGAGGTGGCTGTATCAGTCAAGGTTGAATCAGAGAGGCAGAAGTGGAAGGAGATAGATACTGAGATTTACTCAAGGAATTGGCTTATGCACTCGTGGGGGCTGGCTAGGCAACTCTGAAATCCTTAGGATAGACTGTCAGGAAGGGTGAGCTGGAATTCCTGGGCATGGACCGAAGCTGCTGTCCACAGGTGGGATTTCTTCTTCAGAGAAGCCTCAGCTCACCTGTTAAGGTGTTTCAGTTGGTTGACTCAAACCCACCCAGCTTATCTAGGATAACCTCCCTTCAATTCAGCTGATTATGGACTTTAATCACATATACAAAATCTCTTCACAGCAACACCTAGATTAGTGTTTCATTGAATAACTGAGCTTGGTAGCCTAGCCAAGCTGACATGTAAAACTGACCATTAGGGTGGCCAGTTGGAGTTCTAGTAGATTCTATGTGGACTTGTGAAACAGTTTTAGACCCTTGGGATACTTCATTGGATGAAATAGTTTCTGCTCCTAAGGCATTTATATTCTAGTGGAAGATGACAGACGATAAAATAAACAAAATAACTACATAATTTTATAGAGGTGATAAGAATAATGAAGCAGAGGAAGGTAATAAACAATGATGAGTGTCTATGTGTGCAGAGCTAGCTACATAATTTGCAGGGCCCAGTGCAAAATGAAAATTCACTGTCCTCTGTTCAAAAAGTGGGAAAAAAGTGCTCGCCATGAAAGGTACTAAAATATAAAGCTTTTTCCTTTCTTCCATGAATCTCTCTCTGGAATAGTCATGGTGGCTTTTTGTTCGTTTGCTTGCTTATCTGTTTTTTGCTGTTTAATCCTGTCCTAAGTAAAGAAAAGTGAAAAATTTAGATTATTAACATGAATTTACCATTTATCATTATACTGTGCAATGCCCACTTTAAATACAAATATAGGAGCTGAATCATTGAAATTACACAGTTTGCATTTCCTGGTTCATACGTGTGTTTCAATTTTGTTTTTACCCGAACGGTGGAAGCACGCCACAAAATGAACTCACCTGTTTTTGTTTGACTTCTAAAACACGCACATTCTGCCAACACTTTACCTTTGGTTTACTGATTAGTGAGGGGGCACTGAGAGGAGGAGGAGCTGTGGTTGCTTCCTCTGTCCCTTTCCTTCTATGTTATCATTTTCACCATGTTGCCTGATTCAGGAAAGTCATGCAAGCGAAAAGGATATGATAGGGCTCCTTGATCATTCATGTTTCTTAGAACGCAACTGACTTCTTTCTGCATTTGAAGCAAATTCTAGTTCTAAAGGGTGGCCACTTGGGGCTGTCAGTGCATCTGCTTACTGAATCATAGACTTCACATGCTTACCTTGTACTCACTTTGCGTCTTGGTGAGTTCCTACACATCGGGGGATGCATATATTGTGCGTCTCCTCTACTCACGCATGTACTCTGCTGACCCATTGGACTTAACTTACAAAACACAAGTCCAAAGGTAAAGTTATTAAGGATTTCAAGGTGGTGACATTAAACCAAGCATAGAGCCCGCCTGAGCACAGGACCCTGTGTGACTGCACAGGTTGCATGCCCATGAAGTCAGCTGTGTGCGTATGTGTGTGTGTGCATGCTATTTTAGATAACACTGATAAGGAAGTTCTGTCTTATAATGTGATGTTTGATCAGGGTACCCAAGAAGGTGAGGCAGTGAGGCTTCAGATACCTAGGGCAGGAGTAGCATCTTCATAGGTTCCTAGGCACATGTGTCTTCATCTTATTCTGAGAAGGGTAAGGAGGCTACTGTGGCTGTATCCAAGTAAGTGAGGGGATGAGGGAGAGGAGATGAGATCAGGAAGGCAGCAGGTCCCTGAATTGTACATGGACTGGAAGGTCAAGGTGAGAACTTGGAATTTTTCTGTGAGAAGAGGAGACGACTTGGGAGAGTTTTAGCAGAGGGATAACGGACCATAATTAGATTTTAGAAGGATCTCTCTGCTGCTGTGTCAGTACTCTGGTACAGGGGCAAGGTTGGAAGTGGTGGGAGTAGCTGCTATCGTAGACCAAAGATGGGGCCTGAACGGGGTGTCTGGGTAGTGGTGATTAAATATGGTTGGATTCTGGGTATATTCTCGTCATATTTCAAAACTAGTGCCAACAGGAATTGCATATAGAGTGGATATTTACCTAGGGTCCTGGCCTGAGACAGTAGATAAATTGGTGTGTCTAGAAGTAGTGAGTTTCCTAAACTTCTACAGCCAATGCTTGGCTGAACTGGCAAAGGGAGAGAACAGAAATCTTGCATTCTTTTTCATCCATTCTTCTCCTTTTTCATTATCTTAGACTTTCACCAGAATAGCTCCTATAACATCCTCTTCAAACATCTTCACTTATTTAGCTGAACTCAGCATGGATTACATCTCTAGAATTTTGTTTGTATTTATCACCGTGTAAGAACTCCTTAGACCAAGGTCCTGGGTAACTCTCCCATCAGCCCATATATTCCTCGTATCTGCGTAGAGGTTGCCTGTCTCACAGAGTTTCATTCTGGGAGTGTCCTGGAAGGTTTTTTTCCCCTGCATTTTACTAAACACTCCTTGCCTCCCCCGGTAAGTCAGAGTTAATAATACAAAGATTTTGCTATTGGGTTTGCTGGACAGTTGTGCCATGTATAATTCCAAATGATTTAACCGTATTTGGCTTATTTTGTTCTGCTTTTCAGCACTTTCAGACCATGCTGAAGTCTAAATTGAATGTGCTAACACTGAAAAAGGAACCTCTCCCAACAGTCATCTTCCATGAGCCGGAGGCCATCGAGCTGTGCACCACCACGCCGCTGATGAAGGCCAGGACTCACAGTGGCTGCAAGGTATGTGGCACCTGGCCAGCAAGGCTCCTCTTGGTGGGAGACACAAAAGGATGTTTAGCCTTAAGGCACTTGTTTCACAATGATAACTTTTTTAAAGAGTGAAAATATAAAATGATGATAAAAATAAGCTCAGTGAGTAGTGGTAGTATGAATCCATATCCTGCTTTATTTTTCTTAATGATATAGCGCTCTTCATCGTTACACATTTAAGACATAAGTTTTAGTGGGTGTGAATAAAATCCTATTCTTGCCGTATTTTCTGTAGGCCTATGGAACTTTGGGCTTCTTCACAAGAAAAATTCTGTCCTTAATGAGAATTCCTCCCTTTGTATTTGCAATCTGGATAAAACATATCTTAAAGAATAAAAAACAAAACAAGTTTCTCAACAGTTGTACTCTCTGGGTCCTTTGGGGGTAATTTTGCATTTTTGTTTTGCTTCAGCTCTCAAAATTTATACCAATATTCATGCCTCAGAATCCATTACAAAAAGCATTTTTCATTTATGTAAACTATAATGCTGACATGGAAAGAAAACTAGAAATGAAATGCATAATTTTGGTAAGCTTTTGGATTCCGTCTCACGTGATATTCTTTACATGAGTTGGTGAGTATAGTAATTGGTTTAGAGGGAACTAAGAAAATATGTCGTATGCATATTTTGTCATCAGAAATTTGTTTTGAGTAGTGAAAATAAAATAAAAATGCATATTTGCATGTGGGTTTCTTTTATAACCTTGCAGATGCATCCCTTCCTTATGCTTTCCAGGCTAGGGAAGTAAAGATCCATTGATCTTTTTTGCCAGAATGTTCCGTTCCCTCCCCAGTTCTTGCATACCTGTGGTCAGATTGGAGCCTACAGTAATCTTGAGTGCTGGTGGTGTACACAAAACCTCACACACGTCCATTCATTGCACGAATACTCATTGGGGGCTCACTCTCTGCCTGGCACAGCGGGCTGTGTGAGCAAGACCCACCAGCATCTTTATGGGGTTTAACTGCTTGTTGAGGGAGAGGGCGGAGAAAATACAGGTAAACAAGCATTGGCTGGTGGCAAAGCTAGTCTGTGAAGAACTTATGGAAGAATCTTTTGGGCAGAAGGAACAGGGAGTGGTACTTTTCTGAGGTGGATGTAGTCTTGGTGTGTTTTGGAATGGAAAGGAATGGGCCAGTGTAACTGGGAGGCTGAGAAGGTGGTAGTGAGTGGTGGGGTCTGGCGGGGGTCCAGGTATAGAGAGCCTTGTCTTCATGCCAAGGAATTTAGATTTTGTTCCAATTAGTATGGAGAACCATCTGAGAGATTTAGGCAAGTGGGTTATATGACTCCATTTTAAAAAACAGTGGCTCTGCCTCAACTGGAGAGAGCGAATCCACACAGCTAGGCTTAGGTCCCATTGTATGCAATGCTTTTGGTGAGTTGATAATGTAAAGGAATTATAAAAGTACTCATTAAATTTGAAAGTGATATGAGATCAAATGGGGTTGTGCATCCTTTAGAGATTTCCTAAAGTCATTTTGAATTCCGTTCCTGTTGGAGAAAATGATTCCTCAAAAGCAAGATGAAGTCAGTAGGGACAAGTATAAGGAGAATTTAGTTTGATAAAGTCTACGGAGTATTTGAAATGAGAGAGGAAAAAAATACAGAATAAAAAGAGCTAGCAATCCAATCCAGATATGAAAGAGGTGTGTGTGTGTGTGTGTGTGTGTGTGTGTAAAGACAGTGAAAGAGAGGGAGAGAGAGATTTGCTAGGAGAATAAAAACCATCATTTTTCTGAAAAGGAGTATAGGGTTCAAGATTCATGGAGTAATTTTTTTCTGTGTACCGCCTTAGGTCATGTTCATTTATTTCACTGCTAAAAGGATGTTGAAAAAAATAGAAGGAATTCAGAAGAGCAGGCCAAAGAGAGCGAGGGGTGCCCTGGCGTCAGTCCGCGGGGCCAGCTAGACAGAGGGAAATCAGCAATGATTTCAGCTGGACACAGGGAAGAACTTCTGATTCAAGGTGAAAAATACATTCCACCGGGCTATAAAAAATTTATGAACTCTTCATCCCTAGAAATCTTGAAGAGGAGATTTCCAGGCGTAGATAATCATAATCCTGGAATCAGGGATCTGGGCCAACACCCCTTGAAGTACTTTCCAGCTCTATGATTCTATTTGAAGGAAGAAAACCGCCCATATATCAATCTTTGAATTGTATACTGTAGTACACTTTATACATTTAAATTTGCACTGTAAACGTCCTAGGGTCACAGTCTTTAATTCTCAAGGACACTGTCACATTTGTGTTAAGAGTCATATTCTTTTGTTAAAAAACAAAATAAAGTTAGAGTTTTGAGCCTCGAAATTTCTATTTAGAATCTCCAGACCTCCCCCGTTTTTTTCCAATCATCCACAGGAACAAAGTGCAGTGTCTCCTCTCTGATTCTTGCAAGTAACTTAGCTCACAAAATGCCAGCTGCAGAAGGAACTCTCTCTCTCGGGCTCAGGCCTGCCAGGAATAATGAGCACATGCAGCCCGGGCCCAGCTGCAGGGCCAGCCTACGGGACCCTCCATCTTTACACAGCGCTAGTTCTTTTTTGCCTGACAGCTCTCAAGTTGTGTTTGCATAACTTTGGGTTTGGAGAGAGGGAGTGAGAGGCAGAGGAAGCAAAGGAAAAGGGAGCTGAAAATGGATTATGGTTAGCACTGTCGAAGCCCTGGTGCATCTCAGATTTCCCATTTCCCTCTGATCTGTATTCTCTGTGGGTCCTGATGGGATTGCCCTGCCAGGCTATTCATGTTGCAGGCAGCTGGGTCTTTGTGTGTTCTCCTCTATTGCTGCCACTTTTTTTCCTGGAGTGGAGTTATTTAACTGTACAACCCACTGGACACCGTTAGAAAGCTCCCACCAGGACCTTTGTTGGAGCTATTCGGAGTATCAGATGCTGTGTTCAATTTTGCAGCGGTAATGATGGCTTGTCATTTCTCCTCCTGCCCAGCATGATGGAATCCTAGGTGCCTTCAGGTTGTTGGCAAACATTTAATTAATAGTCATCGAAAAGCTACTGTGTACCTGGACTTGTGAAGAAAGGAATCAAAGTAGGTGTTGTGGGTAATGGAACTTAGAGTCAAATAGAACGAATAAGACGAGTGCCCGAATCAAATAAATCACTCGCGTGTGTATCAGAAACTCTTAGAGGGCAAATTTTGGGACCTTCCTTCCAGAGATTTTTATTCAGGGGCACACCTTAGTGGTGGGGAGCAAGAGCCTGCAGTTTACAATAGACCATATAATTTACATGAAAGTGGTGCCTGGACCATGCTTTGAGCTTGAGGATGTGGACCACAGAGTGGTGTGTGATGAAACCAATGCTAAGTGACATAAATGGACACACAGCCTGAGGAGGTGGGAGATGGGGTGGAAAATGGTATGCGGGGGCTGGCTGGCACTTGTATGGTCACAGCTGAGCAGGAGGCTCACGTCTAAGCAAGAAATGGGCTCTGTAATGTCCATATCTGCCACCTTGTCCTACAGGAAGCACTGTCTTATTTGGATTGACTCACTTCCAGGCTACTCGCCAAAGTTCTCAAAGCCTTCAAGAAATGGTGATAATAGTGATGATGATGATCATGATCAAAAATAGTAATAAAATACTAATAATACAGAAATAATGATCGTAATAAAGAGCTGTTGTTTATTAATAAAATATGCAGGCACTCATCTATGCACTTTTGATGACATAGAACTGTTTAGTTCTCACGATGAACCAATGGTTCATCTGTAGTGCCATCTGTAGCCCTATAGCCCGGTAGCCGTATTAGTCACTTGAGCTGCTTGAGGCATAAGGAGGTTCATAAGCGTTTCCCAGGGTATCCAGTGAGTAATTGGCAGTGTAGCTGGACAGAGCCAGGGTCCTGAGCTCCATCCTTGGGGATGGTCTCCAGGGGTGATGCTTGGAGACGAAGGCCACCAGGGAGCTGTGGGAGTTGCTGGTGAGGAGGGCTAATTAAGCGTGTGATATTTCTTTCTACTCCTCTTCCTTTCCCTTTCCTCATTGCTCATGCCGAGGGTGCCCTTGTCATCATTCTGCAGCCTGCTGGGTATACAGCTACCTCTGTCCCTTCACCCTTTACTGCAGGCCCCGCCAGCACCTCACCTGGGCCTGCTGTCACCCAGGATGCTCTAGTTCTGAATCTCACCTCCTCCTGAGTAAGTCACTTGGCCTGGCATTGTGTGAAGCCCCCTCTAAAAGCCTTGGCTGTCCTCTTCCCATCTCTGAGGGTAGAAACCATCGCATAATCTAGTGTCCAAGAAGGAGTTCATTATTCATAAACCATAGCATGTTTATATTAGTCTTTTTGAGATTCTTTGCATTCAAGAGTGGCAGTAGAGCTCCCTTAACTCTCAGGAAAGATGTGGTTGATTTATAGCTCATGGGACGGAGAAGAGAAGTTTCTGAGCTGAAGTCTTGGCAGACGATCATCCAATCCTGCCATTTGGCACACGTGTGAAGTGCCCAGTCTTAGAAGTGAATCCCATTTATCTTATGATAAGAGCTCCCGATCTGAATTTAAATATATTTAAAACTAGCATCACATGCATCTATTTTCTACACTTATATCTTTGTGTTTATTTGATCAGTTATGTATTTAATTAGAAACATAGTCATGTTTTGTCATTTTTGTCTCATTTTAGCCAAAGGCCCATTTTTTTAACCCATTAACAAAAGGGAGAAACGTTGATTGTATTATGTTGTCATCCTCATCAAATGCATTTTCCAGCTCTGTCTTGGTGTCGTCATTTTGCATGAAACCAATTATGCCGACTTTCTCCCGCAAAATAAATTTCTGATTTTGATACCAAGACAGAATGCAAATAAAATAAGATAGTAATACATGAAGTAAGATTCAGTCCCCTGGTCTTTATTGGTTATTTTCCTCTAAATTCAGAGTGGATGATATCTAATTCTAATTTACTTTCTCTTCATTCTTTCTCAGACTTCTCTATAAACAAATCAAAGCGCATTCACGTCTGCTCGTCTCCCCAAATCTAGGAAGGTAAAACATGATATGAGCTCACAGCTGTTGTTTGAGACACAAGATTTTATTTTTCTGCAATTTTTACTCTGTCGATTTGTAAATTTTCTAACTTTCTCTCCCCTCCTACATTTTAAGTGGAGCATTTTGGAAAAAAGCTCCCTCTAAGCCACCAACTTAGACATTTGTTTCTTCTCTTTGCCCAAATCAGAATTTCCATAGCTTTAGGGAAGTGACATTTTTCCATGACCCTGTGACTCGTCTGGTGTCAGGCTTGTCTGGTGTGCTCAGTGTGATAATTGTAGACCTACTCAAATGCATTTGGAAGATGGTGTGTTGGTTTCCTGAGTCCTACTTAGTGGCAACCTTAGTGCTTAAAATAGCAGAAGTTTATTCTCTTACAGATCTAGAGATCAGAAGTCTAAAATCCATCTCAGTGGGCAGAAACCAAGTTGTCAGCAGGGCCACGCTCCCCCTGGAGGCTCTAGAGCAGAGCTGGCTCCTTGCCTCTTCCAGTTTATGGTGCCTACAGGCATTCCTTGGCTTGTGGCCACATCACTCCAGTCTCTGCCTCTGTGGCCACATTGCCTTCTCCTCTTGCATCTGTATCAAATCTCCCTCTGCTTTTTTCGTATAAGGCCACTTGTGATTAGATTTAGAGCCCATGGGATAATCCAGAATAATGTCCTCATCTCAAAATCATTAATTTAATCAAATCTGCCAAGACTGTTTTTCCTTATAAGGTAGAATTTACAGGTTGCAGGAATTAGCATCTCCTATCTTTGGGTAGCTATTATTCAGCCTACTATGGATGGTTTCCTTATAAATGGGGATTTCTAGAAATGTAAGAATTTCCAAGCAAAAATGAATATAATGCATATAGTAAATCAGTTGTTTAGGTTGAGTTTATTATTCTTTCATTGGAATTTAGAAAACTACTTAAAAAATAGAAAACTGAGGAGGATTGGTCTGTAGAAGTATCTTGCTCCTGTGTTGAGCCACATTTCTTTATCTTATTTACTTCTTTATCAGAATTCCTCAAAAAGAAGTGATATCTTAAAATTTGAAGTGGAATCATAGGTTTCTCCTACAAAGTCATGAGCACCTGCGGTTTGTTATGGTCCAGTGTAGTGGGCATATTAAACAATGTTTGTAAAAACGTCCACAATTCTGCCATAGGGAATATGAATGATGTTTTCCCCCATTCCCAGTAAAGCTTTAAGAATAATTTCGAAAATGATATGGAAAATATTATGAGTAAAACCTGTGTCTGAGAGAGGTATCTTGTTGTAAAGTTATTTTTCCCTCGTGATTTCCTGTTTAGACAGTTTGTCTTTGAAACAATTTCTTGGTTTCGTTCTGAAAATTTAGTTTAATCTTTATCTGAATTTAGGGTTCATTTATTTAGAAAATATGTTAGTTATTCTTTATGTCTTCCTGGATTTCTTCTGTGGATAAAATATAGTTCCTCCGTGGTAGACTTCATTTGCCAGACAACCTACAGAAATACCACATAGCAAACCAATTAAGTTGGTAAAAACTCATTAACATATGCTTTGTGTTTCCAGCAGAGATTGTACATCTTGTTAGAGATGGTTACAAGGTTATGATAATTTAAAAAAAAAAAAATCTGGTTTCTGCAAATAGAATGCTTAAATATAAGATGTTAATGTTTAAAAGACTTTCTCCAGTTTTTATGTATTTTTTCTTCTTAACATTATTTATGTCATTTTTTCCTGGTGTTTTATTCACCTTTTACATTAGAGAGATCTGTACTGAGGAAATAAAATGTTATAACGATGGTCTATCTGCTACTCTAACTATATAGTTACTTCTGAAATTTTAGTTAATATCTGAGTGATAACTGAAGGGTCCATCAGTGCACCAAGATTTCATTTCCTTTCTTGTTCAATATTTTTTTGAATTAATAATTTATTACTTTTACATTTGCTATAGTTTTATAGACACTTATAGTTAATTTTCCCCAAATGCTCTATCGGATTTGGCATATACCTATCAATATTTTGCTCAACCACAATCACAGAGATAGTGTATTCTTTTTAATCTCCTTCTGGGCTTCTCTCCCCTGGAGTCCTTTGTCCTTCTGCACCAGATTAGACTATTTGTCTCCTGGGCATCTTCACTTCTGTAACTCTGGGACTTCTCTCTCCTGTGGTGGATACTTCTGTTTTCTTCTTCTTCTTTTGATTTACTCCTTTGTTTTGCTGGAGCACGTACTGCAGAAGTCAAAACTGTGTGCCTTGCGTGTCTAAAAATTTCTTTATTCTCCCCTCACCTTTTTGAAAGTTTGGATGAGTATAGAAATACAGATTGGAAGTAATTTCTGCTGAAAGCTGCCAAGGCACTGCCCACGAACTTCTACTATCCCGTGTTACTGTGGAGGAATCTGATCCCATTTGATTCAGATTCCAAGGTTCTTTTGTATGTGTGAGTTTTTTTCTTGTCCACTCTCTGAAGGCTTTTAGGATTTTCTTTTTGTTCTTGGTCCTTTGAAGTTTCATGACTGTGTGTCTTGGTGTGAATTTTCTCCCCAGTTCATCCAGTGGGAAGGTGGTGGGTCTTTTCAATTTGAAGACTCTTATTTCTGGGTATTTTAGGGAACTTTAAGTAAAATTCTTACTTTCTTTACCAATTTTGGAACCATTTGAGAAATAAGAAACCTGATACAGATAGATAAGAAAATAATATCAGTTTTATAAAACTTATTTTGGAGGATGTAGCTTAGAGGTATAGATTCATTAGGTTTTCTAAAGCCTCCAAATCTTTGTTGAAAATTCTGGTACATTAGTGTCTCCTCTCCCATTCATTTTGTGCTTTTGTACTTTGAACTTAAGAAGGTCCATGATGATCAATTTAGTGGGGTTTAAAGAGGAGATAAATATTTAAGGTCAACTTGCCATCTTTATCCAGAAATCCTCTCTGAATTGTTAAACCCTCTCTAAATTGCTAATTTTAGCTATTTGAACTTTCCTCGTTTTATATCTTTATTGAAGATGGAAATGGTGGTCCTTAACTTACTTTCAAGTTTAAAGAGATATTTATAAAGTGCTTTGAACTTTTCACGAGAGCAGAGCTATATAAATAAAATACTGCTGTTATTCAAATGCACCTCCCCTTGGTTTGAATGGAAAGGTCAATGAACTGTAGACAGAATGGTAGCAGACAAGGTATGGATGTCAAAGTGGCAATAAATAACCCAGATCATAAAAAGGTCATAAGCTGCTGTCTTAAATGTGAACAGCTATTTCTTATTACATCTCTGCGTATTTCAACTCCTGACTGTCCAGCAAGTAAATTATAAAAACCGCTGTGACAACAGGTGCAGATGTGTTCCTCGGTGTGCTGGCTGTTCATTTCTTTGTTTTTACTGAAAATATTATACATTCATTTCTTGGCGAGAGAAATAATGTCTGGGCTTCTCTGCATACTGACTTCTCTAAATGAGACATTAGTCAGATTGGCGTTTATGAGTCACCAGGCATCTTCATAAGCCAAATCCAGGAATTATAAAATAATTTACTCAGGAAGTAATGGGGATAAATGAAGTTTATCATCCTGGGAAATAGGAAAGCTACCTTGTGAGCTAAAGATCCTACTGAAAATAATTTTTGCCCCCACATTGATGGATTCATGCATTCTCTTTAAAACTTGTTTTTGTGACACTTGTGAGCAGTGCTAGAATTCTCATCTGTCATCATCTGCCTATAATATTTGTCAGGGCAGGAAAGGTGCTGTCTGTTATCACAAAGACATTTTGCTGTTAGTCAATTCATGGGATGTCACAAAACAGGTATTTCCTTTTCTCCTCAGGGAGCTCACTGGTTCATTCAGAGCCCACCGTTCTCGTGTATAAAGGTCCCTTCTCCTCTGTTCTCTCTTCCTCATTCTCATTCCAAAGGTTTCCTAGAGACCTTTTACTCCTTGCCTCTTCTTTACTGCTCCATCCCCCAATGGTCCTGGCCAATCAGAAGCATCTGGTTTGGGGGAGGAGAAGGGGTGCTAGAGGGGGCTTCTGGGTCCTCCACATAAATCTTTTACAAGACAGACAAACCTTTATCTTATGATAAAAATGGACTCTTTCCTATCGCAAAAACCTGGTTCATTCATAATTATTATGTCAACAGAATCTCGATTTCATTTCTCCTTCTTTGCAAGGGTCACCTCTCAGAAAAGAGGAAGAACGGTGAGGGAGATAACTCATCCTGCCACACGCATGCTAGAGTCATTCTGAGAAAAAGTCAAAGGAAGAGAATTTAGAGCCATTAGGATGATGCAAAAATTATTCATTCGTGGTCAATAAAATCCCCTCTTCCTAGAGACTTTACACACTTTTTCTTTTTAAATTACACATCTTTTTAAACAAAATAAGCATTCCCTACCAATGATTATGAGCTTATTAATATATAGGTAAAATCTGTGTACACGTTACAAACACATTATGTATATTTTAAAAATACATATAATACGAAAATTTGAGAAGAATGAGCTAAATCTTAAACAAATGGTGTTGTATCTTGTTAATTGCACCGGCTTCATAATTCTCATTAGTTCAGGCAAGGCTTTTCTTTAATCATAGTCGGTGTAAAACCAAATTTCAAATGGCTTTGATAATTTCATTATGATTTGGCTGATCTTGTCAGATCCAATCAGATCATCTGTTTCTACCCCAGAATGAGGTAGAAAAGATCATATGCCAAAAGAAGATGTGTCAGCTCCACCATTTTCTTGTTGTCTGCTGTGTATGTGGTCTTTTTTTTTTGAGGAAGATTGACCCTGAGCTAACATCCACTGCCAATCCTCCTCTTTTTTGCTGAGGAAGATTGGCCCTGAACTAACATCTGTGCCCATCTTCCTCTACTTTATATGTGGGGCGCCTGCTACAACATGGCTTGATAAACACTGCTATACCCATGCCCGGGATCCAAGCCGGCAGACCCCAGGCTGCTGAAGCAGAGTGCTCGAACTTAACCGCTGCAGCCCTGTATGTGTTCTTTTTTACCATCTGAAATCTGTGGTTTATTTGCAAGAGTCTCAGCTGGATTTTGTTAAACCAGATTATGTAACCCATAACTCCATTGAGATGGGACAAACGTGAACTGAGGTGCCCGTTGGCTCCTCAGCAATCACATGAGTGAGGTACCCCTGTGATCTCCTTTTGTACCATAGAATCCCACCCTTAGGAGACTCACAGTTCTCTGTGTGACACTGATCATCCGACATAGGGACTGCTGAGGGTGCCAGTCTCAGTCTGTTTATCAAGCGTGAGTAATGCTGAATTTATTTCACATTTTGAAGATAAAAATAACTGTAAATAGAAATTCTAATGTATTCTATCCCTAACCTAGGAAGTTCTATTGCGTACCTCCTGGGGTGTACGTAGCATACTTTGGAGACGAAGGACCCGGAGTGCTGTGCTAAAGACAGTGAGGCTGCTTTTCGGCGTTGCAGAGGGGCATGCCAAGACCATTCAGTGATAGCTCTGTTGTTTCAGGAGGGGAAAGTGATGGGCTCACGTCAGATATTTAGATCTAGACTAAATTCCTCTCTTGGACCCCATGTGGGGGGTGAGAAAACCTAGCTCTGTCAGGCTGAGTGACATTCTTAACAAATAGATGGAAAATCAGTTATCATTTAGCTTTCTTCGTTTCTGGACCGATCCTCTGGTGACATTGCTCCTTCTTACTGTATCCTGGGAGAGATTAAAAAAGAAATCATAATCACTTGCATGAATGTTGAAGCCATCAAAATGAAATGCAGCTCATCTAGCTTTGGCCGAGCTCTGAGATTTATTGACAACTAGCAGCTGGTTATTCTAGCCAAGATGGTTCATTAGCTAGGGCAAACTCCGCCTTTGTCGATCAAGATTTCTTTGCAGTAGAAGAGACTTCCTCAATACTGAGTATTTAGATGTAGGAGTTGTTTTTTTTTTCTTTTTTCTTTTTTTCCTTGCTCAGTAGGTCACAGCACAGGTTCCTGGAAGAGAAAGATGCTAAGATCAGCACTGTCTGAAATATGGAAAATTCCAGATTCTGTGAAAGGAGCAGAATGTTGTTTTTATCATATTTGCAGGATACATAGATTCTTCTCCTAGCTCAGTAGTCCACAGTAGTTTGTCTTTAGGCTTCAGTGTTTGATTCGTTAACGAATGATTATGCTGTCACACTGTGAAGAAGGTGGGCTTTGGGACACTATATCCTTTTTTCTTTTACGTGTGAATGAAGATAGACTAAGTGCCTTGACAGTGATGTTGAGTCAAGATTAAGAAGACAGGTATTCCAAGGGAGTGTTTGGTATAGTGAAGCTGTATGTCTTCCTTCTTTTTCTTGCCTGTCTCCTTCTTGTTTCTCTTTATTTCACCCTTTTCTTTAGTCGCTTTTCTCTCCTACCCCTTTCTTCCCTTTTTCACTATTCCCCGTCTCTCCCCACTTCCTACTTCATTTCTGTCTCCTACACCCTGCATGTCATCTGTCCAGCAAAAGCACGGAAGGGCGTCTGATTAGATAGGCTTACATTACCTGCCAAGACCAAGCAAATCACTGGTGCGGGGGCAGAATATACTAGTTCGGGATGTTTCTCCTGTGGTCGAGCTTGCTCAGAACTACCTAGACTCCCAAAGGGAAATCAGATATGTAAGGACTGTGGAAGGGGGGACTATGGAACAACTGAAAATGTCTACAGCAAATAGCATCCTTGCGTTGCTGCGGAGGAAATTCTTTATAGTTATACAGAGCGAGTTGACAATGTAGAATATTAGAGCCTAGGCCACAGGGTGTCTTATCTCCTTTCCAGTTCTGATTCAACAATCAGCCAGCAGTCAAATGGGTGTCTTAGTGCATGTGGAGACGATGTGCAGGGACTATGCAAGAGGCTCTTGGAATGCATTTTGAAGAGTAAGGATTTCATTCGGCTTTTGGTGATGGACCAGTAGAGGAGAAAAACTGCATGAGCAATCCTGAGAAATGTGACAATGTGAATGAACCTGGAGGATGTTATGTTAAGTGAAATAAGCCAGACGCAAAAAGGCAAATACTGCACGATCTCTCTTATAAGTGGAATCTAAAATAGTCCAACTCATTGAAGCAGAGAGTAGATTGGTAGTTGCCAGAAGCAGGCGGTGGAGGAAATGAGATGATGGTCAAAGGGTACAAAGTTTCAGTTATAAGATGAACATGTTCTGGGGATCTAATGCACAGCCTGGCGACTATAGTTAGCAATATTATATTGTACGCTTGAACTATACTAAGAGGGTAGATCTTAAATGTTCTCATCGCACACACAAAAAGATAACCTGTGTGAGGTGATGAATATATTCATTAGCATCATTGTGGTGATCATTTCACATTGTATACATATACCAAAGCATCAAGGTGTGCACCTTAAATATAAACAATTTTTATTTGTCAGTTATACGTCAATAAAGCAAAGAAGAAGTTTAGTGACATTTTTATAAGCACTGAGGTTTTTTAGAAGACAGCTTGTACACCAGTTGCTCTTGTCTTTACACCTGCTGATGTGAACATCACTGCTATTTCCTCCCTCCTTCCGAGGGTCAGGGAGAGGGCTGCTTTCTGCTCTGATTGGACAATGGGAGCAACACGCCCTTTGCTGTCACTTCTCCTCTAGGGTTCCAAGAACTTGTTTACCTTCCTCCAGACACATGGTGTCTCCTTTCCACGGGCAGAGGGTCCAGTGCTTTCTGCCAAGTGTAGTGTGGAGGAGATCCACTTCCCTGTGTTTGCATCTGGCTCTTTTTAGACATCTACCCAAAGGAAAACTTTTGTCTCCTGTACGTGGAAAACAGCTGATGTGTTTACTTGTGGTCCAGCAAAATGTCTCCCTTGCTTCCTTCCAGTTCCTCAAACAGAAAAATGGGGAGCTCGTCCAGTGCAGCTTTCAGTGGCCTTGATGTGCATATATTTATAAATTAGCCAAGCAAGGTGCTTCATTTATAGAAAGCGTAACTCTTAGTGCTGGTTTATGCAGCTTCAATTACCTTCGTAACTGAGGCAGCTGCATTTAACATAAGTCCACCTATTCCATGCCCTCCTGCATGGAAGTGTCTGTTGGGCTTTACTGTTATTTTGTTTATTTTTGTCTTTCAGCACTAGAAGATTGATTTACTTTACAGTGTATTGAGTTCAAATCTTTGTTCATTTCTCTGCCTTCATTCAGGAAATATTATATTTAAGCCATTAACATCTAATTGGAAATATCAGACTGAATTTAATCTCCTTGATTTGAAATTTAGTCCTCTGATAAGAGGTAAATATCATCTTTACTGTTAGAAATTAACTTAAATACGTTTTATGGTAAAGAATGATAAAAGGGTAAAGGATGATGCTTTGTTTTCACACTCAGGGCCCCCAGTTCTTTTCATTAAAACACATTTGTCACAATTAAGCTCCTTATCCATACAAATGTGCACAGCGTATTTGACAGAAATCATTTCGTTCCCTCTACTCTTTTTGTTTCTGGGACTTTCACAAATATATTAAATAGAGCGACTATTTCTGAGGAATTAGAAAAGGGCATTGCCTCGGGCAGTTTATTTTACTTGAAATTAATGACATATGCAAAGGTTTGTGATTAAAGAAAAAGGATCACGAGCTTAACTTATTCAACCTCTTAAATGTAAAAAAAAAAAATCCTCATCTTCCCTTTGCATTTTTCCCTCAGTGTTATAAGAAAAGCTTAGTAGTAGGAAATAGTCATTTGCCTTAAGGGAGTTGAATTTTTCTGCTGCACAGACTTTAGCTTATGGCTCATTTGTCTAAGAGAAACATGTTTACCATAAAGATGTGTGATAAGTTCTGGCATCAGATGTGTGAATCTGCCATTTAATGTTTTCCATCACTGCTATTCTCCATTACTGCCCTGTGTAGTTTTAGGTTAAGGCAGGGCTGAGAATTTTGAGGGAATATTTGTCTGAATTTTCTCAGGGGGGTCAAATAGTACTAATAGTTTCCTTAGTCAGTTTAGGTCCCTGAAGTTCAGGATAGCCAGCCAATCGATTTAAATCAAAGAGAGAAAGTGCGAACCCTTAATTGGTTTTTTAAATGGAGGGTAAACAGTCCATTACCCTTAATTCACATAAAGAGCAGAAGAAGCTATTTTAATATGTAGGAAATTTGTTTGGGGGCATTAATATATGGCTAAGTCCGAGAGGAAAGACTATTACATTTCTGAAATGATTCTCTTTCTTAGCCAGTGAAATATCAGAAAACTCTGTTGTACTAGTTATCTGTTGCTGGATAAAAATTCCCTCCAAATTAGTGGCTTAAAGCAACAAACGTTTATATCTCACAGTTTCTGTGGTTGAGGAAGCTGAGTGCAACTTTGCTGGCTGCCTCTGCTTCAGGGTCTCCAGCTGTTGGCTGGGGCTGCAGTCTCATCGGAAAGCTCAGCTGAGAGAGGGTCCACTGCCAAGCTCACTCAGGTGGTTGTTGGCAGGATTCAGTTCCATAGAGGTGTTTGGACTGACGGCCTCCGCTGGAGATCTCCTCAATTCCTTGCCACAAGAGCCTCTCCATAGGGGAACTCTACATGCAGCAGCTGGCTTCCATGGGAATAAGCAAGTGAAAGAGCAAGAGAGGATGAGCAAGACAGAAGACAGAGTCTTTTTGCAAACTTGGAAGTGGCCCCTTAGAAGCCAGTCACAACAAGATCCAGCCCACACTCAAGGGGAGAGGATGATACAAAGGCATGAATACTAGGAGGTGAAGATTGTTGGGGGCCATTGTAGAGACTACCCACCACATTTGCCGACCACTTTTTCAGACCTCATTTCATTGATTAATCAACAAGTATAAATTGAGCTTGTTGCTCAAGTTTAATAATCTGAGTTCTGCATTTCACGCAGTTGCCCCTTTCCTCTTTAAAAGATGGCCATTCTTAGCTTCAGGTCCTCCTTGCTAATCTGAGATTCCATCTTTTTCTTTCTTTCTTTTTTTTTTTCCTGAACAGTGTTTCATTTAATTGCAATATTTTGAAGTAAAAATATAAAACTCATTGCAGCTTTGCAGGACTGGAAAACTGAGTTTCTTTCTTAATTCAATGAGATGTTTTCATGCCCTACACCACTCACCCAACTCCCACCCCTGTTCAGTGTTGTTTTCAATAGCTGGACATGCTGGAGACTGCTTTTTCCATTGCCCTAGGTTTTTCGGTAATTATATCCTAAGCATTTTTGTACTTTGTATAGTACTTTTGTATCAAGTGCCACGTGGGAGGATGCTACCCCTTCATAAGACAGTCTATTTAGGTTTAAATTTGCAGATCACACAGTTTACACTCTGATGCTGTGATGTGCCATGGTTTTTCTGTAAATGGAGCTTCCGTCATCTCATATTGCATAATTTCAAATATTTCATGATTGACTGAACCCAACAGGAACCACATTGGAGAAGCCTGTTCAAATCATGAGAAATAGATATCAGTGTATGTATAACTAGTCAGTCACTGCCAGAGGCATCAGCTGGATTTCTTTTTCTGTGTAACAAGGACAAAAAATAGGCAGTTGATTAAGGTGCTGTCCTCTTGTGAATTAATAAAATGTTCATGAAATGTTAATGAAAGTTCTGTATTTGAGGTGTGTTGAACCATCCCTGTCTGTTTGCTATTTCGCTATGAGCATCATGAAAAAATAGGATTTCTTCTCTATCTCAAAGTGATATCCCGTGTTCATTGTGGCATTATTCACAATAGCCAAGACACGGAAACAACCTAAGGGTTCACTGACAGACAAATGGATAAAGACAATATGGTATACATATATACATATAATGGAATATTATTCAGCTATAAAAAAGAAGGGCATTCTCCATTTGTGATAACATGGATGGACCTTGAGGGCATTATGCTAAGTGAAATAAGTCAGACAGAGAAGGACAATATTGTATGATGTTATATGTGGAATTTAACAGTATCAAACTATAGAAAAAATGAGCAGATTGATGGTTACCAGGGACTAGGAGGGGTGGAAGAAATAGGGAGATGTTGGCCAAAGGGTACACACTTTCAGTTATAAAATGCATAAGTTCCAGGGATGTAATGTACAGCTTGGTGTCTGTAGTTAACAATACTGTATTTATACTTGAAAGTTGCTGTGAGAATAGATCTTAAATGTTTTCACCGTGACAACAACAACAAGAACAAAATGGCAATTATGTGAGGTGAAGGATGTGTTAACTAAGCTTATTGTGGTAAACATTTCATGATACATTCTTGTATCAAATCATCACGTTGTACACCTTAAACTTACACAGTGTCATATGTCAATTATATCTCAGTAAAGCTGGGGAAAAAAGAAAAAAGACAATTTCTGAAGTCAGTCATATATGCATAAAACTTTCTATTTATTTTTTCACTACGTTCCCTTGCAGCCCCAATGACCTAGCTAGTTAATTTGTTTGATTATGTCTCATTTGGCAGAAGTGGGGGATTAAGGCTTTACTCTGCTCATGAAATGGTAGTGGATAAAGGATTTGGAATTGTCCGCTCTGCATTTTCATCCTGTTTCTTCTGCTGAGAAATAGTGCCTTCATTGAGATGAGAAATTTCAATCAGGCAGATTGTATAGGACTTTGCCCTTTAGCTAAGTGACTATGTGGACAATCTGTGTCTAGTTACGTCACTAGGCTGACGCATGTCTAAGGCCATCGTCAAGGATTTTATCTACCTAGTTAACCTAGTCTTGCTCCCTGGCCACAGATTTCTGGTGTCAGAACCAAATTCTAATTCCACCTTTCAGTAGTTGCCTGTTCATGAGCAACTTAACCTTCTGAGTTTCTCTTACACTGTCTGTAAAATGGTACTAAGACTGACCTGGCAAGGTTGCTGTGAAGACCAAATAAGATAGTAACAGGGGGTGGGTGCTCAATAAGATAGCTATTACTTTTCCTGCTTTTATTTTTATTTCTTTTTTATAATCTCCTCAACTCAAATGCTTTTTAGAAATAAGCTCTTTTATTTGTTTCATTCATGACTTTTAAAAAACACCTTGTAAAATTTACCATTTTAACTATTTTAAGGTGTGTCATTCAGTGGCATTTAGTACATTCTCAGTGTCGTGAAACCATCATTACTGTCTAGTTCCAGAACATTCTCATTACTCCAAAAGGAAATCTTGTACCAATTAAGCAGTCACTCTTCCTTCCCTACACCCCAGCGCTGGCAACCACTAATCCACTTTCTGTCTCTATGAATTTGCCTTTTCTGGATGTAACGGATGCATGTAAATGGAATCATCCAATACGTGGCCTCTTGTGACTGGCTTCTTTCACTTAGCGTAATATTTTCAAGGTTTCTCACTTTTATTTTACATAGCCATTTCACTAGTGTGTGCTAGTCACAGGAAGAGTTGTATGAGAAAAATAATTCAAAGTGTAGGCTCTCCGAATGGTGGGCAAAGCAGTATTATCTTTGATGAGGACAAACCACATGAGCCATCTAAAGTCAGAGAAAGGAAAAATGGGAAGGATACCAGCAAATTCATTTCTAAATCAGCTTCCACTGAAATAACTTCCCTTCCTCAAACCCCCTCCTTCCCTCCATTGTTCCCTCCTCTCTCTCACGTTTCCTCACCCTCTTTCTTCCCCATCCCTCCTCTTTTTTCCTTTTTTTCTCTCTCTCTTGCTTCCCCTTCCTTCCATTCTTTATTCCCCCTTATCATTTTTCTTCCTTCTCTGTTTCTTCATTTCCTCTTTTTTTCTCTTTGTGTAAAGGCAGGACTAAAATAGGTTAGTACTCAAAATTTCTATTTGTGGGGATTTATCCCAAGAACATGGTAAAAGCAATTTACATTAACCTTTGGGATCGGATAAGAAGTCCAATATAGGAGATTGGTTAAAAAATAATAAATCTTATAAAGAATACTATATAGCCATTAAAAATCAGCTTAATTGAATATTTAATGACAGAGTAGGTATTTAGAGATAAAAAGCCCTTTTTACAAAATAGTGCAACCTTATGGTCTTCAGGTTTTAGTAAATCAAATAGTTTTACACATACATTTATTAAGAAATCAAATAGTTTTATGTGCATCTTTATGCAGAAAGAATTAAGGTGATACACTTAAAATTGTAATAGTCATTATCATAGCATGGAACAGTTACTGGTGGCTTTTAGTTTTCTTCTTTATGCTTTTTATAGCTTCAAAATTTTCAACAATGCACATGCATCAACCTTTGAAATAAGATAAAAAGAATAATAAATGTTGTTATTGAAAGTGTGCTAGTGGAATATCTGAACCCCTGACCACCGAGCCAGAGGTCTGTGTTTAGTATAATGGCTCTCCCATAGGATGATTTTGTCCCCAGGGGACATGTAACAATGTCTGGAGACATTTTTGGCTGTCACAACTCAGGAGGTGCTACTGGCATCTAGTGAGTAGAGGTCAGGAATGCTGCTAAAGATTCTGAAACGCACAGGATGTCCTCTCCCACCACCAGCAAAGAATTACCTGGCCTAGATCTCAATAGTGCCAAGGATGCGCAATCAGCTCATTGGCTAGTTTAAATATTTTCAATTAGCTTATTGGCTGTTATCAGTAGAAGAGGTCAGATCACTTGGGTTGTCGTTAATGCATATGGAGAATTAATTTATTTTCAAGTAACACTATACTGACTTAATTATCTAAGGACTTGAGATGAAATCAAGCTGTTTTTCTACTCTTAGACCTGCTCCCTGATATTTTTTTATCTGGATTGTTTATCTCAAAGAGAGGAAGCCAGGCAATATATTTGAGGTTAGTATGTTGATACTAATTTAGGTAACAGAATTCCGTGGAAGAAATGAATAAAGGTAATTGCCACATAGAGTACTCAAGTCATGCCTGAGGGAGAGAGTTCTGACTGAGGGAATAGTGCCACCTACTGAATTGCCCCTGTGTTGTCTACAGGTCCTAATTTATGCAGGTTTATGCCTGGAAGTGTTACTTTCAATTAGTGATCTTGTGCACCTTCTTAAGTAGTTACTGCCAGAACTTTAAACAATATTTACTTATTATTGGATCAAGGTGTAATTAGAAACATCTGTGAACAATTGCATGCCATCCGGCTCCTGAAGCAGCAAACTAAATTGTATTAAAGACTTCAGATTGATTAATAGAGATTGTATCTGTCAGTTAAAACAAAACTGTCTCTCGTTTGAATGCTTTCAGCCAGATCCCAGTTTACCAAGATAACCAGAAAGATTAAAAATGCATTAAATGCACCATTCCCAAATGTCATCAAGTTTAAAAAAAGATATGAAAGCACATAGTATTTGCTACAGCCAAATTGTGAATATTTCATCCTTTTATTAGAATTCCAGCATTGATCTTTACTATCTGTATATTTTTAAATGTATATTTAAAATGCCCTCATCTTTTGCTCAAGTATTTTTTTAAATTTCTGCAGAAGAGTACATATATTTTGATATATCTATTTAACAATGACTGCATTTTTAGATAACTTGAAAAATCATTTTGAACTACATTTTGAATTGGAAGGGTCAGATAATTTGTTACCATGGTGAATCTCTTCATTGGAATTAACTAGTTTGTCTCATAAAATTATATGCTTCCTTGTAATATGTTAATACTTGCTCCTAATCAAACATTTAATTACATAATGAGTTTGGATTCATTTGCAACCCGAATCTAAAAGCTCCCTCATACAAAATTCAAAATGGTACATATCAGAGAAAAACTAAGAATTTCTAGCATGTTGTTTCAAGGTTTTAGCAATGTATGCCAATAGTAAACACAAGGATTTGTGAAAGTTTTCAAGTCCAGTGAAGCATACAGTGATAATGACCACAAAAGCTGGATTTCTCATGTTTATTTATTGATACTGACTTGTGGGTTCAAAAGCTAGTTTTATAACGTTGACTGTGCAGTCAATTTCTCTGGAATGGAGGCTGCTGTCATGTGAGCAGAGAGGAGCCAAAGCATGAGGCAGACTCCGTCTTCCAGATGTTGTACAGGGAAGTAGGGGGTTGTGGTCCTCAGAAGATCATTGGAGATGTGACTCCAAGAAGATGGAAAAGGGCCTTATTTGCCTGCTGATCCTTTATTCTCTGAGATAAAGTGTATCCTCCTTTTTCATTAGCCAATTTCAAGTCTTCCTTCTCCCAGAAGTGAGCAATCTGTGCACCTTTAAAAGGAGATAGTCCTACTAAGTACCGTTAAGTAAATAAAAAACAGACCACCATCTGGATTCCCCAGAAACACAGAAGTTAATATTCAAGGATTGGATCCAAGAGCAATACAGATGTCAGTGTCTGAATTATTCTTTTCTAAGATAGCTTAACCCCCCGCCAGAGAGAGTTTGCTCCCAGACCCAAGGATGATGTGATTAGATCATAACTAACCTTCTCCCAACTCTCACATTGCAGTTGTTTGGCGAGGATTGATTTTGAGACAGATAAATACTTAGTACTTCTTTCAACAAGAGTCTTGTTGCCTCTTTCAGAAATCGTTGAGCCCCTTTAAGAACTGAATTTGCTTGATTGACCCTTGTGATTTATTCAGAACTAGGTTGACACTGGAGACCTTGGCTTTTAATTGCTAAATAGGATTAATTAGTGAAATTCACATCTAGCCTGAGTATTCTGTGGTGCCTTTTGGGAGAGTGGACATTTTGCCTGAGGTCTAGTCTTATAGGAAATAAATGACTCCTAAAGTCTGGCTGTTATAGTAATTTTTGTGTGTTAATGGAGATTTTTTGCTCTTTTCACGTGATTTTTTTTTTTTTCGTAGAACAATCTAGTATTTATTTAAAGTTTATTTATGCCCAGATGTCATGGGTTGAATCATGTCCCCCCTACATCAATATGTTGAGGTCTTATTCCCCCTGTACCTCAGAATGGCACCTTATTTGGAAATAGGGTTGTTATAAGTATATTTAGTTAAGTTAAGGTGAGGTTATACTGGAGTAGGGAGAGCCTCTAATCAAATATGACTGGTGTCCTTACAAAAAGGGGAAATTTGGATACAGACATTCAAACAGGGAGACTGCCGTGTGACTATTAGAGTTATTCTTCCACAAGCCAGGGAAATTCCAGAAGCTAGGCAAGACCTGGAGCAGATCTTTTCCTAGCATGACTCTGCCGACACCTTGGTCTTGCATTTCTGGCCTCCTGAACTGTGGGGACAATAAACTTATGTGGTTTAAGCCACTCAGTTTGTGGCACTTCCTTCCGGGAGCCCCAGGAAACTCATACGTCAGACGTTACGGACATTGCCATTCGTAGGTGAGTTCCGCTAACATTTATGAGCTGCTTTGTGCCAGAAGCTCAGCGAGATGTCGATGACACAAAATGAAGTAAGCCTTCCAGGAAGCCCATCTTGTGGTAGAGCTGGACAGAAATGGATTGGGAAGTTGGATGTCCCTCTAAGTTCATAGTCACCAACTTCAAAGAGACCCGTGCAGTTGCCTGAGAAGCCTACTAGTTCCCTAGTGAACTTAATCACATTCCTCAGTGACCATTCACATCACCGCTGTCCTCCTCCACTCGACAAATGACTTTCTATTACTTCTCATATGTTATTTCTTAAAGATGATGTTTTTAAACACATGTCATGTTTTTTTCTATAAAGAAAAAAACAAGAACTTTCTACAAGGGCACAGTTTCCTATTCTTTCTGTCAACATCACACAGGTGTCACTTTGCCCCTTTTTGTCGTGGCTCCATGCTTCTCATCTCTCGGCCGCGTTCCTGGGACTCGAACGCCCAGTAGGAAAAGTTGTGCCTGCCGTGGGAACATGAGGGCACATGTGTGTCCGCAGGATTCCCGATGGGCTGAGGGCTATAAAGCTCTGAGATGACTGCTTAGCCTGTCCTTCATGACGTGGAGCTTCGAGTCACAGTTCGGTCATAACTACGGTTCAAGTGTATTATGTTTAACAACATGTAACACCAGTCGGTAAAAGTGAACTGATATTTATTTTGGCGGTAAAGCTGAACAGATGCAGGATCGCCAGTGGCTACCTAAGAGCAAAGTGTCCTTGAGAAATATTTCCTTCTTTGTGTGACCGCTGCAGTTTCCGGGTGGAGCCGGTCGTAGCTTCTTTGCCGTAATGAGTGAGGGATGTTGCTGGTAGGTTGCCATGGTTACTTGAACCCACTGGGCAGCAGGACAGATTTTCATTGTAATTAGCGTGAACACCACAGCCCAGCCGTGGATGCTGTTCTTCAGAGGAGCCACCTCCCTCATTAGCTCATGCAGTTACTCCATGGGGTGAAAGGAGAAAAAGAAGCATTCTATTTTGTTCTCTCTGCTCAGACTCTTAGAGAAGAGAGCCTGGCTTACTTGGGGGATGACGACAAATCAGGTTTTGTCAGAAGTGTACTTTTTAATAATACTATTTGCATAAGCTACTATTGCAAGATAGTAATGAATAAACACTTTCTAAATTGCTGAGATTCAATTTAATATACTTATGCGGAACCCAATATGTTCTCCTGTTGAGGAGAACTGCCAGGCAAGGAGATGAAAATTAAAATACTCATTACCATAGTGACATTTAGATTTCAGTGTGTAGACATGCCTGTGAGTGCCAATATGGAATGTTCAGTAAATGAACTTCCCAAGGAAGCATCATGGCTTGGTGGAAATAGCACAAACACAGAGGGCCTCAGAGTTAGAGAGATTTGGGTTTTCAAGACCCTGCTCTGTATTTACCAAGCTGTGCATCCCAGGGCCAATCACTCTCCTTTCTAAGCCTCAATTTGTTCATCTTTTAAAAATACGATATAAATACCTACTTACTAGGGTATTTGTATGCATTAGAGTGGCTTGGGAAATAATAGACACTCAATGCATGCATGGTAACTATTATTTTTTTTTAGTTTTTAGTTTAAAAATAAATTGAAATGAAGAACAGCTTACAGTTCTTGCTGCACTGTTGGTGTAATATTCATTAAATAGCTTGGGTTGTCTGAGCATTGTCATCCTGGAGCAAGTCCACTATATTCAAATAAAAGAATTCTTTGGCTTTGAACAGCTTTTTTCCCCCTTATCAAAGATTCTCCTTTTAGCAATGAAAGTAATGAATAAATCCCTTTGCACATTTCAACTTGAAACACTTGGAACTTTGTACAGTTGCACCAACATCAGAGAGTCTTTTTCTAATTGGTGAAATGCAACAGCTAGTTAGAGGGAGAAAATGTAGTGACACTATTTGGACCGAGATTTAAAAATATTTTTCTATTTGAGTTTCTAGAGAAAATTTAAAGAGAATGCATTTTCCTAAACTGGATAATGCTTTGAATAAGTGCCCTACGATGCGGTTGCGGATATCATCTCTTGAGTGCCTCCTTGGAAATACCTTGAGCTGTTGAGAATATGTGACATTTGGGGGACTCTGGTGTTTAAGTCCCAATACATTTACCTTTTGTTGGAAGCTTGCTTCATAATTTACTCCCTAACAAAATGTGTAACATCGATGTCCTGGGAGAATGGGAGACAGACAGGGCCCTGACAGCTCTCACTGTATAGGAAAGACACGTAGCCTGATCAACAGCACCAACACACCTGAAGGAAGCGTGCTTCCGACGAAGAAGATGAGCCACATGGAAGCTAGGCAAAGGGAAGCCACAGAATAGGTACATGGTAGTGTTTGCCCAGACTGTCTGAGAGGTAGAGATAGAGAGAGACAGAAAGACAGACAGGCAGATAGATAGGCACTCTCACTGGCATATAGGAGTTTTCCAGCCGCGTAGGGGGTTGTGTTAGTTCATTATCCTTTTTTGTGATCTAGAACAGTGGTTCTCAAAGGTGAAGGGTGGAATTTAGTCCCCTAGGGGACCTTTGGCAGTGTCTGGAGACATTTTTCGTCTTCACAACTGGGGAGGTATTAATGGCATCTAGTGAGTGGAGGCCAGAGATGTTGCTAGACGTCCTCCAATGCATGAGACAGCCCTACAACAAAGAACCATCTGGCCCAAAATTTCAATAGTTCCAGATTGAGAAATACCTGGTCTAGAAAAAAAACACACCTTAAGACTGGCCCATGTCCTTTTCTCTTACCTTCTGCTCAGAGTGTCACCTTCTGATGGCTTATTTTGCCTTTAGACACCTTGACTCAAGAAAGGGGTTGTCTTAGCTTGGACTGCTATAACAAAATACCATAAATTGAGAGTGGCTTATCCACAACAGGAATTTATTCCTTACAGTTCTAGAGGCTGAGAAATCCAAGACCAAGGTGCCAGCTGATTTGGTGTCTGATGAGAGCTCTCTTCTTGGTTGCAGGTGGCTGCCTTCTTGCTATGTCCTCACTTGGTGGAAACAGCAGGCTAGCTCTCTGGCATCTTCTTATAAGGCCACTAATCCCATTCACGAGGGCTCCAACCTCATGACCTGATTAACTCCCACAGGCCCCACCTCCACATACCATCACATTAGAGACTAGATTTCAATGTATGAATTTGGGGGGACACAAAAACTCAGTCCAGCAACAACTAGAAGGACCCACAACTAAAAAGTATATAACTATGTACTGGGGGGATTTGGGAAGAGGAAGCAGAAAAAAAAAATGCAGTCCGTAACAGGGGTATCCCAGCTGGTGACTGATAAGTTCTAGCCTCCAACAGAAATAAACTGGCAATTGTGCTCATTCATAAGTCTTTTAAAATTTGTCAGTTCTGAGTCTGGTCAGTTTGGGTCCCTGGGGAAAAATAGAGTAGGAATAATAATAAGTAGGTACAATTTCCATGTGCATTTTATAGAATCTTAAACAGAGAGAGAGGTTATGTTTTAGCAAGCAAGGAAGCAAAGGAGTCACCAAATCTTTTCCCTTCCCCTCCTGGACACACAGCTAGATTATCTTTCCCAGGCTTCTCGGCAGGTAGGTGTCCCATGTGACTGAGTTCTGACCACTGAAATGTGGGCAGAAGTGATATATTCCTTGTCCAAGCCCAGCCCATTAAATGTGTCCATGATCTTCCATTATCCTCCTCTTGCCATCCAAACAGAAGGCTTCAAATTCCAAGAGGAGGGTGGAGCTGCAAGTTGAGGGAGCCCTGGTTCTTATGGCTTGCCTGACCAGGAAACTAACCTTGGAGTGTTGCATGAGCAAAACCTAAACCTTCATTTTGTTGAGCCACTAAAATGTTGGTTATTAGTTAAAGAAGTTGTTAGCCTGCTCTAATAAAACAGTGAAAGACATGGGGGGACACTTGGCTTGTGGCCGTCTTCCTGGGACTACGTGGAGAAATTCACCTCAACCAGTTGTACAAAGACACAAAATTAATGACCCTTCTGAATATACTGGTGTTTCTATTTGCACATGCGGTATTCTGAATCATGTGTTAAAATCAAAGCACCCGTTAAAACCCCTTTATCCATATTTTACATGATATGGGCGAAAGCTTATCTCCGGCAGTCATTTTAGTGATTTCACGTTACTAAACCCCGCGTGAAGATTCATAAATTCGCATATTATCCCCGCAATGCTAAGTGTTGCATGTGAATCTGAGATTTAGCTGAGAAATGCGAAATACAAAGTTTTTTTGCCAGTCCGTTCCCAGTTGGTTGCACATCTCAGGAGCCAAAGCTTATTACTTTCCAAGTTGTAATTTAAACTTGTTAAATTGCCTCCAGATCCATCTTTTTCATGTAGTTCAATGGGAAAAACTCAGTGCCTTGGCTCCAATTGTGTTTCTCTTTTTTTTTTCTCTCTCCAAAATCCTACCTCCTTTGGGGCTGCATCATCATTATTTCATAGAAACTTTGGGCAGGAGCATCTTTTTATGAAAACCTTTTGTTTTTCTGTGTGTTTTTGAGAGACATTTACTGTTGCATCTGGCGGGTGGTGTGGCTCTTTTTGAGAGTCTTTCAAACTCGTGATGCAGTCACATTTTAAGATTTTGTAGGATGGCTCTAAGGAGAAATTAGCTTTGTAACTATGCAGAAAATTGACCTGGTATACACATTAGAGGTGGATTATCCTATATTGCTCCCTAATAGCACCCAAAAAATATGCAGTCCATAGCCATTTCAGAATGTAGCTCGAGCTTTGTTGCCGAGAAACAGAAGGATCAAATTTTGCTCAATATGCTCAATATACTTTGATGGAGAAAGCCCTCAATGGCACACCAGCTGCCTGCATGAAGACCAGCTTCCTACAAGCATGCAGTGCACATGGAGAAATGTGCATGGAGTGTACTGTCGGCCCTCTACATCCGCGGGTTCCACCAACCATGGATGGAAAGGTCTATAATGATTAGATCTGTACTGAACATGCACAGACTTCTTGTCTTGTCATTATTCCCTAAACACCACAGTGTAACAACCATTTACGTTGTATTTACATTGTATTAGATATTATAAGTAATCTAGAGATGATGTAAAGTATGTGAGAGGATATGCGTAGGTTATATGCAAATACTATGCCATTTTGTCTAAGGAACTTGAGCATCTGTGGATTTTGATATCTGCAGGGATCCTGGGACCAATCCTGGTGGATACTGAGGGACAATTGAAGGATCCAACTCTGTGTATGGTAAACACTCGATGTCCCATGTTTAAATCTTTAAGGAATGGGATGATTTTTGGCAAAGTCGTCTATTCTCATCTTCTATTTTATTTTCACGGATATGAAAATGTATGTTTTTAAGGCACAGGAGGGGAAAGAAAGGGGGAGCTGGTTATACATCTCAGTGTAGAAGATCCTACATTCTAGGCAGTTTCTTTCTTGATGTTTTCTTCATGTTCCAAGAGGCAGGTTCTGCTACATGGTCAGATTAGTTTGGATTTGGGTTGTCAGTTGCCTCAATAATTAATAGAGAATTTGTAAGTGTGTTGAGGAAGAACTGGACCAAAAATGAAAGCAGGTCTTCTTTGCTGCCTGTAGTAGTCAGGACGGTGTGTTATACTGCCGTAACAAACATTCCCCGCATGTCAGTAACCAAAAGCGATGCAGGGTTATTCCTTACTGACACCACATACCCGCTGGATGAAGGCTTTCACTGATGTAGTCTTTACTCTGAGACCCAGGCTGATAAACACTCCTCGCTATGGAATTTCCCAGGGCACAGTAATGGGGAATAGAGCTTGGAGAAATACACGTGGATTCTTCAGCGCTTCAGCAAAAAGCAGATGCCCATCACTTTTGCTCAGTTTTGTTGGCCAGAGCAAGTCTTATAGCCAAAGCTAACATTAAAGGACAGCACAGTGTGATTGTCCTGAATACCAGAAATAGAAACTGGATATCAGTAAATTGTAGTAATATTTACTTTATGGTCCCACCCCAACAGACACACACTCACGCACATATGGACGTTTAACTTTGAGCCCAGTTATGAAATTGGCCCCCAAGGGAAGATGAAGAAGTCTCATTAGGGGCAATTTTGGAAATGTGGCTCAGAATAGGAGCTACACAGAGTTAGATTCTTCTCCCGATTCAGGAATCTTCAGTCAACAGGTGGTGGAAAAGCATTTTGTTTTAGGGGCGGTTCCTCCACCCTGGACTCAGTTATGAACTAGCACAATGTACTCTCTGAACTGAGAGTATTGAATTTAGTCGTCTCACTTAAACAAATTAATTAGATGCAGCTCAGAGTCAACTTTGATTTTTCTTTCTTTTTTTTTTTTTTTTTGAAGATTAGCCCTGAGCTAACTACTGCCAGTCCTCCTCTTTTTTGCTGAGGAAGCCTGGCCCTGAGCTAACATCCATGCCCATCTTCCTCTACTTTATATGTGGGACGCCTACCACAGCATGGCGTCCCAAGCAGTGCCATGTCTGCACCCGGGATCTGAACCAGCGAACCCCGGGCTGCCGAGAAGCGGAACGTGCACACTTAACCACTGCGCCATCGTGCCGGCCCCTGATTTTTCTTTTAATTTTCTTTTCTTTTTTTCTAAACAGCAGGGCAAATATCAGTAAGAAATATGTCTACAGATGTGAGATGTATTCACTGAATCTCATTTTCAAGGTCTGTTGAACAGACTAAAGGCAAATATGAAGCATAAGAAAAAGACTTTAAACATATAATTATAGGGAATTAAAGATAATGCTAGCAGAATCAACCACTGCCGCAGATACAACCTCAGTTCTTTCTTGTTTGTAACTGTTTATAGCAGTAAGGTACTCTCATCAATTTCTTTTTCTTTTTCTTCTTTTGTTACAATTCTTTTTTAAAATTTTCTTCACTCCAAATAAGAAACATACTGGTTGCCTGGGAGAAGTCAAAAGGAACATCAGAGCGATAAAATGGAGCCATCCAAGGTTGTAGGAAGCCAGGACAGATGGATAGATTATGATAAGGGAAGTAGATTGGCTAATATCCGTCTAATTCAGCCACCAACAGAAACAAAACTCCAGACTTCTCTTTTGAAACTCCTCATTACGTCAAAAAGAAAATAATAAAATTAACTCAGCATGATGCCTGAAAAGTAAATATTTAGTTTTATGTTGTCTTTGCCCCAGGTTTCAATTTATCAAACACGTACAGAGAAAGTCTCTCATGCCAACACCAAGACTTGCTGTCTTCTATTTAACATATGGCAGAGATTGACAGAAATTGGTCTGCTGCAGCAGCAATCCCCAAGGGAAGTTCATGACCTGGCATTGGTCTACTTTGTACACTAGCATCCTAAAGAAAATATTTTCAAATTATATAGCTGATAAGAGATTTCTGTCCAGAATGTATAAAGAAATCTTACAACTCAGTCATAAAAACGGCAAATACTCAATTTAAAAAAAGGACAGGGGCCAGCCCGGTGGCGCAGCAGTTAAGTTCGCACATTCTGTTTTGGCAGCCTGGGGTTCACTGGTTTGGGTACCAGGCGCGGACCTATGCACCGCTTGTCAAGCCATGCTGTTGCAGGCATCCCACATATAAAGTAGAGGAAGATGGGCATGGATGTTAGATCAGGACCAGTCTTCCTCAGCGAGAAGAGGAATATTGGTGGCAGGTGTTAACTCAGGGCTGATCTTCCTCAAGAAAAAAAAATGGATAAATGATTTAAATAGACATTTCTCCCAAGAATATATACAAATGGTCAATACACATATGAAAAGAGGCTCAAAGTCTTTCAACACTAGGGAAATGCAAATCAACACTACCCACAAGATACCACTTCACACCCACTAGGATGGCTAGAATGAAAAAGACATAATAGCAAGTGTTGGTAAGGATTTGGAGAAAGTGGAACCCTCATACTCTGCTGGTGCGAATGTAAAATGGTACAGCCACTTTGGAAAATACTCTGGCAGCTCCTTAAAAAGTTAAACTAGAGTTGTCACGTAACCCAGCAGTTCCACTCCTAGGAATATATACCCAAGAGACAGAATCCCAAAAGAAATGAAAATATGCCCCCACAAAAACTTGTACACAAATGTTCATAGTGGCGTTATTCGTAATAGCCAAAAAATGCAAACAACGCAAATATCCATCAACTGATGAATGGATTAACAGAATGTAGTATATCCATAAAACCAAAATTATTTGGCAATACAAAGAAATGAAGCACTGATACACGCTGCAGCATAGATGAACCTTGAAAACATCATGCTATGTGAAAATGCCAGTCACACAAGACCATGTACTATACGATTCTATGTATATGAAATGTCCTGAATGGGGCAAATCTATAGAGACAGGTAGTAGATTAGACTTGCAGGACATTTGATCCTGTCCAAAACATCCATAGGCTGTTTAGTCCATGCCAAAAGATCTTTGTTTTTTTTTAAACCCAGAAGAAACACAAGGGAACAAGCTCCTTTCATTCTTTCTTTTTTTTTTTTCCTGCTTTATCCCCCCAACCCGCCCTGTACACAGTTGTATATCTTAGTTGCAGGTCCTTCTAGTTGTGGGATGTGGGATGCCGCCTCAACGTGCCCTGACGAGCGGTGCCATGTCTGCGCCAGGATGCGAACCCTGGGCCGCCACAGCGGAGCGCATGAACTTAACCACTCGGCCACAGGGCCAGCCCCCAAAAGGTCTTTGATATTTAGTCATGTTTGAGCCTGTCCAAAATGTTCATGAAGATATTGGGTCCACACTGAAAGGTCCTTGATATTTGGTCATATTTGATCTTGTCCAAAACCATTTGGCATGGAACAAATGTGCTCAAGGACATTTTGGACAGGACCAAGCAAGAGCCTTTTGACGTGGACCAGATGTCTTATGAACTAAATGCCCTATGGATGTTTTGGACAGCATTGCATGTCTACTAATCATAGATTAGTGTTTGTCTGGGGCTGGGCAGAAGTGGGTGGGTGGAGAATGACTGCTAATGGGTATGGGTTTTTTTTTTTTGCAGTGATGAAAATGTTCCAAAATTAGATAATGGTGATAGTTGCACAACTCTGTGAACATACTAAAAGCCATTGAATTGTGCACTTTAAATGAGTGAAATATGTGAATTATATCTCAATAAAGATGTTTTTCTTCCTTCTCTTTTAAGAGGTACATTTCCTCCAACTCCATTACTGAAATATAACCCTTCCTGGGAGGGTTTGCTGGCTCAGTGGTCTATAATGCTGTATAGTGAGTTCCAATCTCTGGTTGCAAGTTACCTACTAAGGAACTGGTAACAGCTCTTAACTTTCCTATGATCACGTTCTCAGCCCTTCTCCCTGCTCCCATTGCATATCATCTACACCGAGATGTCTCATTTCTTGCTTCATGTCAGAAAGTTGCCTAAAACTTCATAATATTTGCTAATGAACTTGCTCAAAATACAATATGTAAACCCTCAAACCTAATAGCCACCAGTGACTAGGGTAGACTTGCTTTCCTTCAATATGCTCTTCCAGTGCTGGCTGCCTGCTTTGCCAATGAACACAACTGGCTGTGTGATGCTGGAACTATCTAGAGCTTTATCTAATCTGAGTGCCCTTGGTCTGTCTTGCTTTCACTGTAGGGTGGCACAACTCCCAGGGTCAGTCAGAATTCTCCAGGCGAGGCGGCCTTGGGAAAGGAGTTGCAAAAACGTATCAGAGGGAAGCATAACTTCCTGCTTTGGAATTCCAGTGGAAAACCGTTCAGCCATTGCTGAGTGCTATTGCACTTTTCACACAGTCGCATTGGACCCTACTTCAGCACAGCCACATGTGGATATGATCGTTTAAGCCATTACACCTAATAGTATATGGACTACATTTACTTAAACATTGTAGGCGTATAATAAGTTTTGTTGAATTAATTAATAACCATCTCTCTACTACTTTATGCGAAAGAGACTTGAATTGTTATAAATTATATAAACGTTTCCATTAAATTTTCAGTCACAGAATCTCTTCATTTTCTCAATAAAGATTTACTGTAAAGTATAAGGAAAGCAATTACTGATTCCCTTAGAGATGTTTATGCAAATTGCATTTGTATTAGAAGTGACAGTCCAGCTGTTTGTACAGTTTATTCTCTAACTTCATTCAGGCCTCTTCTTGGATGGGACCTTTTATCAGAGTCCTCCCCAGATCACCTGTCAAAAACCACAGGGTCTCTCTTCCTCCCTATCCCTTTACCCTTCATTGTTTTTCTCTATAGCCATAATCCCTCCCTGTTTTCCATTGTGTTTATTTCTTTATTGTTTATTTCCTTCAAAGACTGTAAGCCTCTTTAGGCAGGTCTTTGTTAATCTTGTTTGCTGTTCCTAGCATGTGGATCAGTGTCTTGCTTCTTGTAGGTACTCAGTAAATATTTATTGGATAAATAAATAAGTACTACAGACACACACTCCTCTTCTCAAAATGTAGTTTGAGAAACGAGAGCCCCACAGAGCATATAGCAAATGAAGAAACCCATTTCTCAATTGTAAGTACTCATTACCTAGCTTCCAGAAACCGAGGCTCATGAAGAAAATACTAGAGAGAGTGTAGAATTTTGGAAGGCTCTTCTTATTCAATTCCCTTTCCTGATGAGGAGACTGAGGGTCTAAGTGGTAAGGAGGCTTTCCCTTGGTCACAACACAAGTGAGTGGCAGGGCAAACACTATACCTCAGATGATGTGATTCCTGGATGCATGGTTCTTGAAATTAGAATGTGTGGAATGCACTTACGTTCCATCGGAATGCTTAGCCCTTCTAATATTTCCTAACCATGAGGGTTATATTATATTATAATTACAACCAAGATGTCAGCAAGGGGAACGTGCTCCTTTGCAATTTGAAAATCACTGGCTGAGACCCCATCTCCTGTGTGGCACTCTCTTCAGAGATTTGTAGGTGTAGGGAGAGGTGGCTCTGTGATCCCACTTCTTCCCAGTTAGTTCAAGGTCATTGACTTTTCTTGAATAAGCTCTACCTTTGCCACCTTACCTTGTTCCCAAGTGGCCTCTCTAGGTATTTTGCTCAACCAAAGGAGAAATTGTATCATCCCCTTAGGAGGCAAGAGTGACTTCCATGAGTGATGGCTTTAAATAAGGAACAGAAAACATGAGGTTAAGCATTTGAATTATTTTTCCCCACTGGCCACTACTATTTAGATTGCTATCATTTTTTTTTTCCTTCCAAGGAAGACCAGCCCTGAGCTAACAGCCACCACCAGTCCTCATTTTTTTGCTGAGGAAGATTGGCCCTGAGCTGACCTCTATGCCCATCTTCCTCCATTTTATATGTGGGATGCCTGCCACAGCATGGCTTAATAAGTGGTGTGTGGGTCCGCGCCTGGGATCCAAACCAGTGAACCCTGGACCACCAAAGTGGAGTGCGTGAACTTAACTGCTGTGCCACTGGGTGGGCCCCAGATTGCTAACTTATAAAATATTTAAACTCTGGAGGTATTGTTCTGATAACGTACTACAATACTGCTGTAGAGATGAATGGTACAATAGAATGTACAAAGACTTTGGGGATCTTGGCCTTGTCGTGTACTAACAATATGATTTTAGACAAATTCATTGATTTCTTTAAGCCATCGTTTTCTTGATTGTAAAATAGGGAAAATAATACTTTACAGGGTAGTGAGAATTAAATGAGATAATATATATCAAACTGCTTTATTATATGGAAGGCTATGTGCAAATAATGTCACCATTGCCATGGCACGCATTTTTATGGTAATTAGGTTTCTTTAGAAACTGACTACGTGAGTTCCCCAATCTTCCTGTCCCACGGCATTCTTTAGTAGCTAAAATTCTGAAAATAATATTCCCTTTGGAGTGAAAAAAGGCAGTTCCAGTAAAGAAACTGAATTGTGTGTAGTAAGTTAGAGAAGAACTTGAGAAATAGTCTGTTTCAATTGGATTTTTCTGAGCAGATAAGTGTAGTTTCATAAAATTGACTAAATGCCTTTGCTCCAGGCTCTTTTGCTCCTGAGATATGCCATATTTCTTTTCAAAGTTACGCTGGTCAAGATCTTAGTTTTTTAGTGACTCAAAAAGACAGCATTTCATCAGCAGAGCTCTGCCTTTCTCAGCAGGATTAGCGTATTTTGCCTTCTGGATATGTTTGACTTAAAATCCTTTTATGTTTAGTATTTTTCCCCAAACAAACAACATGGTAAGATTGTTTGAATAGGCCAGCACACACATATGTGGCTTTTGACTCCTTTCTCATTTGTGCAAGGTGGAGAGTGGTTTCTCTCCTTTATTCCTTTTCTGATTGCAAGGATTGTCATAATAGCATCTCAAAATAGGAGATCAATAGGATTGCCTTCCCCCTTCGTAGTAGAAAGATTTGAACACAGAGCCATTAACTGACTTACTCTTAGTCTCAGAGCTGGTTAGTGACAGACAGGATGTTTTTCTTCCCTGGTATAATATAATACTAATATATAATATATGGTATATAGTTATAACATATAACTATATAATATACTAATGACATTCTCTCAGCCTTCTCTGACATACAATAAGGAGAATAAGGAGAAATGACAAATCCTGTAAGTCTGCAGAAATGGAGAAGAATATTCTAGTGCTTCTGTAGACTAATGTTGTTTATTACCACCAATCCTGAATGGGGAAGACTTTCCATATAAGCCACTACTTTCTTTTTTCTTTTGTTAATCTGTGTCTACATTGGGAGAATGAAAATAGATGGATGGTGTGACTGCAGAAGGAAACAAGAAAAGAAATCGAACAAATCTCATTGATTCATCTATTTGTCGATTTACTCATCGAGCATTTTGTGAGTGCTTACTATGTGCCAGGCTCTGTTTGAGTCACGAAAGATACAGGAATGAAGACGACAAGAACCGTTCCAGCCTCATGGAACTTCCAGTCTGTTGAGAGAGAGAGACAGGCAGTGTATTAACTGCTCAATGACTATGATTGCAATGAGGGTAAATGCTTGAAAGTAAGGTACAGGGTACTGTGAGCTCCTATAATAGGGCATCTTGACTGAGCATGGGAGTTCCAGAAGTCTTCTGAAGAAGTGCCCCTTAGCTAAGACTAGAAATCTGAGTAGGAATGTAGCAGGTGGTAGAGGCTTGGTGGTGGGGAGGGTGGGAATAGTCCAGGCAAAGACAAGAGTATGAGCAAAGATCCTGAGGCAGCAAAAATCTTGGCATATTTGAGACACAGAGAGGTTGAAGTGAGAGAACAAATGGAAGGAGATGACAGAGATAAGCAGGTAAAAGCCACTGAGGATCTTTGGTCTTGGTCTTGGAAGAACCTTGGTGATGGTGCAGAAGATTTTGAACTCTGTTGTTCAGCAATGGGAAATTATTAAAAGCTCTTAGCAGACAGGGGCGTCAACACTCTGGATGCGGAGAAAAGAAGGATGGAGAAAAGCAGGGCTGCATGAAAGACCTGTTAGGAGATTTTTGCAGTCATCCAGGCAAGCACTAATGTTGACTTTGAGCGAGGAGTTGGCAGTGGAGACCGGCGTGGTAGATCTGAACTATATTGCGAAGGTGGACTTGATTGGAGATGAGGCTGGAGGGAGAGAAAGATATAGGTGATAAATCGTTGGTTTAGGGTGTAGGAGACTGGTGGTATGGGATGATTCTATTTATTGATGAGCAGATGACTAAAAGAAGAGCAAGTTTTTTGTGGGGGGGCAGTAATACATGAGTTATTTTTTGGACCTACTAAATTTGATACGTGGGCCATTAAAATAGAGATGCTAGTCTTGCTTGTATTTTTCCAGGGCTCAGAATAGAGAACTGGGCTGAAATTATACATATCTGAGCTGTCCACTGATAGATGGTGTATGAAACCATATGGGAGGATGAGGTCATCAAAGAGAAGAGGCAGATGAGAAGAGAAGAGGGCCCAGGATGTGCCCCAGGGAACAGCTGTTTGGTCTGCTAAGATGTGCATGACTGAAGATCATCTCTGGAAGGGTTAGGGTGGGGAAGGCAGAGTTGAAGGCAATATTTAGAGATCAGGAGGAGAAGCTCAGAGAGGCAACTGAGAAGAAGAAACTAGGGTGGTGGGTGAAAACCCAGGAGGGTGTGATGTTGTGGAAGGTATGTATGTATGTGGATGCTGCTGAGGGTGTAGGGAGGATGCGGTAGGTACCATTAGTGTCCAACCCAACTCAATCTGGGTTAGACACTAAGTGTCAAGTCTCAGGTCTGATTTTTCTATAATAACTCCATGGCTCATTACTAAGCTATGTAGAATTCTTCCTACTGGAATCTTTCTAATGATTAAAATGATTTATTTATATTTTTTGAATTTCACTTGGAAGCCAGTTGGAAGGTAGAATGAAACACATGAAGCAATTAAAAACTGAACTCAGTTGACTCGCCTCTTGATTTGGGGCCAGCAGAAAATCCACGTAGTAACTTTTTGTAAATGTTGTTTTTGGATTGTTAAGTTGAAGTCCTTGACAAAATAAAATATTGAAAATAGCCTTTCCAGTATTACTAGGTGATGTGGGGCATGTCTGGTGTGTCATTATTGTGAACTGATGTTCCCATGGTTTCCAGATAGAATTTTGAGTCCTGACTGTGAATGGGGCAGAGTCTAAAGAACAAGATTTAGGTGAAAGATTTTAAAAATACAGATTAGGAAGCAATACTCCTTGAAGGATTCATACCATGTATTTCCTGTTCTTAACTTCTGCTTTGAAATGTGCAGTTTGCAGTAAATTTTTGAAAATGATCACATTTTTGGTTTCTTTTCTAGAACCTCCTTTAATTCTTCAGTACTACACAGCTGAATGAAGAGTGTAGCTGCTCGTTTTGATTAGTTGAGTTCTTCACATAAAAGAGCGGCATAAAATAAGAAACTGGATTCTCAGTTGGATATAAATTGCAGATATTCTATTATTCTTTCAAAAAATTAAGAGCCAGCCCTGATGGCCTAGCGGTTGAAGTTTGGTGTGCTCTGCTTCAGCGGCCCAGGTTCGGTTCCCAGGCATGGAACGACACCACTCATCTGTCAGTAGCCATGCTGTGGCAGTGGCTCACATAGAAGAACTAGAAGGACTTACAACTGGAATATACAACTATGTACTGGGGCTTTGGGGGAAAAAATACCAAAAGATGCCTACAATTCTAAACTGATTTTTTTCTCTCTATATAATAACATGTAAAAAATAATACAAAAGGAAATAGCCAGATTGTACCTTTCATGTTAAATTACATCTATCATCACCTAAGAGTCAGGATACTTAGTTTTTGTAGATCCAACAAAAATTTATGGAAAACCTACTGTGAAAGTTCCTAGAGAGTCATAAGACACAGACCCTGGTTCCAGGGCTCTCACAGTTAATGGAGGAAGACAAATGTATACAGACAGTTATAAAGCAAGGAGGTAATTTTTATTACAAAGATGTGTTTTAGGAACTCAGAGGAGGAATGTGGAATGGTATAGGAAGGATTCACAGAAGATACAACAATGTGAACTGAGTCCCATTGAATAGTCAACGTGAAGAGTCAAGACCCAGCCGAAGGTGTCATTTGACATATTTAGCATAAAGTTGCATCTGGTGGGATGGAGGGAGATGTCAAGGTAGAGAGGATGCAGATTGTGAAGGACCTGTAAGCCAAGTTAAGGGGCTATTGAAGAATTTCAGGCAGTTGCTTGATAGGTAATTTATGCATCATACAAGATCATCTGTGGCAAGAGTTAGACTGGGGAACAGGCTTGGAGACAGGAGAAGTGAAAAAGATGCTATGTCAGTGGTCCAGATGCAGTACAGAGAGGCACAGTGCAAGAGAAAGTGAGCAGTGAAAAGGTGGCTGCACGTCTCTGAAGCATGCCTCAAGAGTGAGGATAAATGATCGGGGCTCTACTTTCAGTTTTGTATCTGAGAGAGAAATTTATTTAAAGGAATTGGCTTAAATGATTGTGGAGGCTGGCAAGTCCAAAATCAGCAGGGTGGGCTGGCAGGCAGGAGACCCAGGTAAGAAGTGATGTTGTGGTTTGAGGCCAAAGGCAGTCTGCTGGCAGAATTCCTCCCTGACTCGGGGAGGTCAACCTTTCTCTATAAGGGCTTCAACTGATTGAATGAGGCCCACCCACATTATGGAAGGTAATCTGTGGTATTCAAAGTCTGCTGATTTAAATGTTTATCTCATCTAAAAAAATATCTTCACAGAAACATTCAGAATAGTGTTTGACCAAATATCCCGGTATCACGGCCCAGCCGAGTTGACATATAAAAATTAGCCATCACCTTAGACACATTACTTTCAGTTTCTGGTCCTTTCCCAGCTTTCTCCTGTATAAAATGATGGCATTGGGCTGGATACCATCTAAGATCCATTCTAGCTTTGGACAAGAATATGTTTATTCTTTTTATTTGCCACAGAATTAAAAATGAGTGTTGCCTAATTACTTTGAGATTCCAGAATTTTAGATCTGCAAGGTACCTTTGGCGTCTATACCAACACATTCATATAATGGATGGAGAGATAGGGTGACTTGCTCAATTCATATAAATAGGTGATTCCATTGCTGTCATTTCAGGATGTCCTGCTCTGTGGTTAGATATGTTCCACCAAAGTGCACTAAAACCAATTTTTGTAGCTTAAATCATATTTGAAATGTGCTGGCAAACTTTCTTACTTAAAGGACCCCTCATCTACGTTCTGGTGGGAATTCAGATGTTAGCATACATCATTGCATTGTTCTGTGGTTGAGATCCTTGGTATGGAGAATCTTCCAAGACCACAGACAAAGTGAAATATTGTTCACATTATGAGGCTGAATTAACCGATTCCAGGGAAGAGAGTTTCTTGTTTTGCAGTGGCATCTGTACTTTTAGGGTTTCTGATTTTAGGGTTTCATTGCTCCGCAAAATGGCTTATCTTTCTTAAAAACCTGTTAGAAACACTTTAGCCCTCCTATTTAAGAGAAGCATTTCTAGAAGTGAAATTCATTGATACAGCTGAGTATATTGCTAGGGAGGTATAGAAGTTTTAGTGGTGAAACCTAATATGCATGGAAAAAATAATCATCAGAAGCATTTTCTTGCTAGCAAAGAAACTACGAAAATGTCTAATAGGCTCAAAATTCTTTTTGTTCTTTCTTACCTTTCTAGGGTGAGATTTTATTTGGTTTAGTTTTGCAAAAAGTATATATGGACCAATGTGGGCTGAAAGCTTTGTATTGATGAAATAGCTTTAGCATTGAAATAACAGATAAGATGCTCTTGACACAGCCAGTGGCTGTTTTTGAATTAGTTATCACGGGGCATCCAGTAGTTGGAGCGGTGTGCACTTGACTGTCAGACAGCTCTAACGACTTTAGGACCTTCAGACCCTTGTCTTTTCCCTCAGCAATTTGAACAGCAATTTGAACATAATATTCATTTTTAAAGCGTTTGGCCAACTTTTCTCTTTTCTTGCTAAGCTCACTAGAATTTTGTCTCTGACATTTTGAGAGAATTTTTTTTTTTAAAGATTTTATTTTTTTTTCCTTTTTCTCCCCAAAGCCCCCCAGTACATAGTTGTGTATTCTTCGTTGTGGGTTCTTCTAGTTGTGGCATGTGGACGCTGCCTCAGCACGGTTTGATGAGCAGTGCCATGTCCGCGCCCAGGATTCGAACTAACGAAACACTGGGCCGCCTGCTGCGGAGTGCGCGAACTTAACCACTCGGCCACGGGGCCAGCCCCTTGAGAGAATTTTTGAAAAATCATTTCCCACTTATTTCAAATGACTTTCGTTCTTATTTTGATGTATAATTTATTGTATAATCAGGACTTTAGGCTCACTGCCACTCTTGCACAGGCTGTTTTAAATCTATATTGCTTCTCAATCAATATGTTCTTCATTAAAAGGCTTAAAAGGATTTGAAATAAGTCCATTAAAACTTTTAAGCCTCTGCCTCGTTTTGGAATATTGTTTCTTTTGTTTCATTGACATGGAATATGCCACCTGTGCAGAAATAAAAGAGAAGAAAAAGCACTCATTTTCTAGTACTTAAGTTGGAAGATAGGGGGTCAAAAGTGGCTCTGTTTCAGTTCCTTCGCCTTTGCCATATCTTTCCTCCATCTTTTGTTGTTGTTTTTTAAAAGGCAGATTTCAAATAAATACACAGCACTTTAAGTGAAGATATCTAGGTCAGAAAATATCACTCTATCACTCTAGCTTCTTATGGTTTAATTTCTGAGACAGTGAAAATTACAGTCTAGTCCGACGTCCATGTTGTCATGGAGCTCCCGTGCTTTTATTTGAAACTTCTTCTGCACTTGAACCCCGTCTGTGCTGATATCTGGACGGAGTGGCCCTCCCCCGCTGCTCGCATCTGCTGCTCCCCTGTCTTTCCTCACTGTCTTGGGGGCTCCCTCTTGACTGTCCAAGTGAGTCTCGCAGGACCTGGGTGAGGGGAGGAGAAGGGAGGGCGTGCAGGGAGAAGGAGGGAGGAGGTGTCATCACACTGACACCCATCCTCACCGCCCCACCGCATCCCAGCAAGGACTAGACTATTCCTAAAATGTGACGGGCTAGTGTGTATTTGCGGTTTTTTGTGTTTTGCTTGTTGAATTCCCAGGGAAAGTAAACAAGGTATAATAGTTATGAAATTTTGGGGGGAAAGTTGAAAGTTCCAACTGTATAGAAATTATCAATCTCATTATTATACCTTATGTTTTATATATATATATGTCATCATATATTGTTTATAATAACTATAATACATAACCATGTTCATTTAGAGATTTAGGGCTCCTTATGTATCCCATATAGTTAGTGATTTTTTTCTCTGTTGTCACCTCTGATAAATTAAAAAAAAAGGTTTTGCAGCTTTTTGATTCCAGTTCTGACTTTTTCCAATGAGCGGAACTGTTCCTCGCCGGCTCTGCCCCATGAGAACGTCCTTCCTGTGGCTGCACCAGGGAGCTGCTCCTTGGCTCTGCCTCCCATCTTCTCAGGGGCCCTCTCCTGCCTCCTCCGCCCTCACTTCGTCTTCCCTCCCTCAGTACAGACCCTTCCTGTTAGATGAGACTCTCCTCCTGGTCCTCACCTCTCCCAAATTTGGTTCCCAGTGGCTCGTCTTTCCCAGCAGTGAGTGAGCCATAGTTACTCCCACACCTAACTCTCATTCCAGGATCTCCAGCCCCGCTGAGTCCTGATCCACCCCCACGGCCGGGAAGGGACTGGGGCGTCCCTGGCACGTGCATAGGACAAGGAACAAGGATACAGAGCACCTAAAACCAAAGGCTCTTGCTACCGCAGTTACAGAACCTTTAAAATCGACCCGAGAGTGTTGCTGCGTTCCAAAGGCACTTGCAACTGAGCTTGTCTTGTAGGGTGAGAATCCAGGCGTCTGCCCAGCAGATGCGGCCAACTCTCCTCCAGGTCCTTCCAGGGAACACAAGCAGGTGAAGCAACTCCTCCACCTGCAGGGCAACCGATTGGAGTTCATATGTTCTGTATGATGAGGTGGAGTGTTTTAAACAGCTTGGGTATTTAAGGGAAAAAAATTTGGTTTATAACTTAGGACAGCTGCTAGGACTGAGTCTGCTTTTGTGATGCATTGCAGCCCTGGCCAGACAGTCTATGCAGCTGCCGTTCAGTCACCAGATCCGGATCGGTTGGATTTGCTTTTCCCGTCCCTTAACCCACCCGGGGCGCCAAGCCTTGCCATGGTGTAGTAGATTTCCAGATATTGCATCTGTGTCCTTTGGAAGCATGTGTTCTAATTAAAGATATAAACTATGATTATGTCAAATAATCACAACCCAAATAGATCATACTTCAGTTTTCTGTTCATGAGGATTATTCCATTGGCCCACCCTCAGTAACTCACCCACAGTTTTGGGGTGATATTGACAGAGATCCTGAATCCTCCGTCGTCTCTTGCCTGGTGCCTTCTGTGATGGGGAGCCTGCATTTGCAAGGCAGCTGGTGGAATGTCATGATGCAGTTGGTGTCTGTGCACTGGCCCACGTGGGATTCGGCGCCACAGCCTTCAGTGCATTAACCTGCCAACCAGTGCGTGGCTGACACACAGGCTTTTCTACTTCCCTCATTGCTTGGAAAATTCCATGTTATTTTTCTGAGTTCTTGCCACGAACACACAAATGCAGACTGTATTAGAACTCAGGAGTTTCTGCAGCCTGCGGAGACTGAGTTTGCTCATGCTCCGGAAGGCCTCCTGTGCCTTGTCCTAAAGAAGGTTCTAAGAATCTCCTCCAACAGGTGATTTGGCAGCCAAGTTACCGCAGTGATTTCATGATGATTTTTTTTAGCAGAAAATGTTTTTAAGGATTGGAATCCATTGACTGCATTTATCCTTGTATAATCACCAAAACCTACAAGTCTTGATATTAGTGAGTTTCCTCTCATAACAGTTCATTACACTGAATTATTATTATTGTTGCGCTGAATTAACTATGTGATATGACATAAACCTTTCTTACGTTTTATATTTTATCACTGTAAAATTTAATTGATAGAAGAGTCCCTTTTAGAGGTGTCCCAACTTTTGCTAATATTATATTAAGAATACATGCAGTTTCATGGAGTCATGAAACTGATTTGTGAGAGACCCCAGAAAGGGAGAATTCAGGCTTTTTATTTCCTGCCACCACTAGCAGGAAGATGAGCTGCTCATCACTCACACAGCAGTGTCCTGGCTCCTTAGCATGGACAACATGGCTCTCCCCACGGTCTGGCCTCGACCTGCCCCTCCAGCTTCATTTCCATCACTCTCTGACTCCGACTTTGTGCTACGTAGTTGCCACAATTCTTTCATGACTCTATGCCTTTGCTTATGCTGTTCCCTCCCCCTAGATTGCCTCTCCTTACATTCTTTTCCAAGAGCTCTCCAACTCATTCTTTAAGACTCTGTGCAGATGCCCTTTCCTGCAGCAAGTCTTCCCTGGTCCCCCCAGGTGGCCCTTTTTGCACCCAGGGTCTCCTTCTGTTACAGCACTTGAGTCCCCATGCTGAAATACACAGTGTCTGCGTCTCCTTTGCTTTGTGCAGGATGGAGTCACCATTTGCTCACCATTGCATTGGTGTCGTCTGTCACCCGGTATGGTGTGCTCATTGGTGGTGGCTACAGAGGGTGATCACCAGCTGAGCTATCATGGGAGCGTTGGGCTCTTCTAATAAACTCAGTTAAAAATGGATCAAAGCCACAGCTGAAAAGATAAATAAAAAATGTACTGCTTCTGATCCCTTGGATTTCTGGGTCTAGTTCTTTCCTAGGAGTCTAATCCAGTTAGAAAATATTGTGTTCAATAGATATAGTGAAACACATAAAATATTCTTTTTCATTTTTTCGTTTCCTTTCTTTCTTTCTTCCTTCCTTCTTTCCTTCCTTTCTTTCTTCTTTTAAATTTCAAGACCGTGTACAGTTCTTGCCAAAGTCAAAAGAGCTGAGAAGGGTAAATCATTTGTGTGTTTGCATGTGTGTATGTTTCATGAGTTTCTGCTCATTCTTGTTTTAAGATGATGTAATTTCATGGCCACTGAAAAAGTTGTCTCGTAAATACTCTCTGGAGAGCGTCTCAAATTTTAACGTGCCAACCAAACACCTGGGGCTTTTGTTAAAAATGCGGATTCTGACTCCATAGGTCTGGTGAGGGGCCTGCGATTGGGCATTTCTGACAAGCTCCCGGGGGACATCAGTGCTCCCAGTCCATGGACCACCTTTGGAGCAGCAAGGCAGTAGCATGCAGATGACTTCTCAGTCTTTTCATCCGGGGAGACTTTTAAAGCAAAAATGTTTCCTTCTCTTTCAATTGCTCAAATGAAAAAGCACCACAGTTGACTTGATTACACGGAGCCTAAGCAAGACTGAGATTGCTGTCTGTCTGGGCTTGTGCAGGGCATTTTGGAGTCTAGGCAAGCTCATGTCACATAACCAAGATGTGCGCCATCCTGACTACTTTGAGCTCCTTTTCTGGTGCTCAGATTTAGAGCGAAAGGAGGTGCGTCTCCCTGTCCTCTTTAGTAAAGTGTCACCGAGAGTAGCTCACTGGTCATTTTATGGCATTAACCCCAAACTAATTCATTGCCTCCCATCCCCACTGAGTGAGGAGTAGAATATTCTTGTAGAAGAATATCCTTGTATCCATAGATTAGGAAGCATTTCCCGTTGGTTCTAGAAAGCTCTTGTGTATTACTTTCCCAGGGCTGCTAGAACAAAGTGCCATGAAAGGAAATTTATTCTCTCACTGTTCTGGAAGCCACAAGTGGAAATCAAGGTGTTGATAGGGCCGTGTGACCATGCTCCCTCCAAAGGCTTCAGGGGAAAATCTTTCTCTGCCTCTTCCAGCTTCTGGTGGCTCCTGGATTCCTTGGCTTGTGGCTGCATCACTCCAATTTCTGCATCTTTCCTCACATGGCCTTCCTCCTTGTGTGTCTCTGTCTCTCAGATCTTCCTCTTGTGTTTCTTATAAGGACATCGGTTGTGGGATTTAGGACACCTCCTAAATCTAGGAAGATCTTATTCCTAGATCCTTAATTACATTTGCAAAGACCCTGTTTCCAAATAAGGTCACATTGACAGGTCCTGGGCTTGGGGACTTGGACGTATCTTTTTGGGGGATGCTATTCCATCCACTGCACCCTGGTTCCCTGAATCCGTTGTGGATCCTGGATATCAAGGTTGGTGCCAGAGAATAATAAACACAAACACTCTGTTCTTTACATAGCAGAGTAGGAGGTGCTTTGTACCTGTTTGTCGGAGGAGGCAGGTTAGGAAGGTGCCTATGCCCTCATCCAGCCCTCCAAGTAACTTTAATGATAATTAGAGAAATAGGACTTTTAAAAAGTTTTCATTTAATCTTTACAACTGTGAGATACCCGTTATTGAATGATATTGCAGATTGAGTCCTTCATTTATAAGAAGTTTTCTTTTAGATAATTGGCCCCTGTTTATTTATTTGTTTCTTCCTCTTTTTCCCTTTTTATATATTTCTCTACCTCTGTACCAGCCTCTTTATTCCTCTTTTTTCCTCCCTTTCTGACTACTGACTGACCAAGTTACTTAGCTGTCCACCCAGCTGTCCTGATCTACTCAATTATTTTTATTCCATCTCATTCCAGAAAGTACTATGGCATTTTTTAAGAACATGGATTATTAGTGCCTATGAGTCTTGATTTCTTGTTCATTAGTTACTTAGATTATAAGGAGAATTTAGAAACCAATGCTGATTAATGTGAAGGTAAAGTATTTCTAAGACAATTGAAAAAGATCATTCAATTAATCAAAAATTCAGTTTGTACACAACTTTTCAGTTGCCAGCTGATTGCACAAAGTGTGATGTGTTCATCTTGCGTAGAGTAAGTTTCATATTTCATCCTCTGTCTCCTTGGCTAGCTAGTTTTATAGGGGCCAGATGGTGGATGTAAAGTAAATGCTTTTTGTATTTTTTGGTGAGGAAGATTGGCCCTGAGTTAACATCTTTTGCCAGTCTTCCCCTTTGCTTGAGGAAGATTGTCACTGAGCTAACGCCGGTGCCAATCTTCCTTTATTTTGTATGTGGGATGCCACCACAGCATGGCTTGATGAGAGATGTGTAGGTCCATGCCCAGGATGCGAACCTGTCAACCCTGGGCCACTGAAGTAGAGCATGTGAACTTAACCACAACGCTATCAGGCCAGCCCCTAAAGTAAATTCTTAATTGTATCATTTCTCTAAAGTCTCCTGAAGATGTCAATGAATTATTCAACTGTTTGTCGTTAGATAGATAAAGCATTTGTTCTTAATCTCTCAAAGCAATAGCTAGTTAACAATTGTGTTAACAAGGAGCTACTGGTAAATTCATGGAAGGCAAGTGCCTTGTGTCTTCCAGGATAGTCCACTGTGTCTTAATATACTGAGCCCTGGTCAGCCCTGAGCCATCCCACGGGATTTACTGTTTTATTTTAGGCTTCATCTCAGGATCTGGCATCAGTTGAAACCAAATTTCCCACAAATCAATATCATTGCCTGGATAGGATTCCAAGACTCTAATTGTGTCCACAGAAAGGAATATGCAATCTATTCATTGGTCGACATTGAGAGCTAAATCAGAATCAAATGATTTTAAATGGCTGCCTTTAAAGATGAGAATATGTTTCTTATGCCAGACTTGCTGCTATTGAAATATTCCATCACCAAAGAAAATGGGCTGCTCCAAGTTTTCAAAGCATTTGATCCTGACATATGAAATTGAATTTATGTGTACGTAGTAGATCCTTTAGCAAAATGAGGGACAGCCGTTTATTTCTTTAGTTACTTATCTACATATCCACCCTACCCAAATTTCCTTGTACGAAAGAAAGAGAACGTTGTACAGTGTGGGGTTTAAGAGTAAACTGGGCTCTGTCTGCGGGAGCAAATCCAGTCTCCACTTCTCACCGGTTCTTTGGCCAGACCAAGCATCAGACCAGTGTCCTAGGCAAATCGCTTTACCACACCCACAAAATGGGTGTTGCCATCGGCTATAACAACTTCACGATGGTACTGATAAGAATCAAATATGACAGTGACAGTGAATTGCATGGCTGTTAGCTCAGGGCCAGTCTTCCTCAGCAAAAAGAGGAGGATTGGCAGTAGTTAGCTCAGGGCTAATCTTCCTAAAAAAAATAATATATATATATATATATATAATGATGCAGGAAGGGAAGAGCTTTTAGTTATTAATAATTATGTCAAAATATGGAGAGAAGGCTGTCCTCAGTGGAATCTCCTGGAGACATTCTATGGACCGATGCAGTCTTTTTTTGGTTCCAACTACTCCTGTCTTTTTCTTGAAAGGAGGTGTGTTTTTTTGCTGAAACTGATGTTTCCTGAGCCCTCTCTTGAACCAGGCTGGATGGATAATGCAAAGAGTATGTTTTGAGAAGTAAAATTTGCTACATGCAAGTGCCAGCTCCATCTTCTCTCTGGCATTCTCTGGGTCTCAGCTTCCTTCTCTGTAACTAGGATGATATATACATGACTGGGCTTTTATGAGGACTGATATAAATGATGGACATAAAGCACTTAGCTCAGGGTCTGGGCTCCCCCGCAGGCATTCTGCTTGGCACCATATATGTGTGTGGTTCTGGGTGACTTGGGGTGACTTGGTGCCTGGCCATAGCTGTGGCAGTTTAAGTCACTAGTGGCCCTTGAACAATTAAAATATCTGGTGAGCACATACATGCCTGGAGCCCACATTCCCTGGCCCTCCCCTCCCACACATTTACATAGAAACTTTTCTCCTTTCCATATGTGAGATCCCAGAAGATTTGGCCTAATTCATGTTCAAATGGACTATTTCCTTCTGACCTGAGGGCTGAATTGGTTAGTCTGCTTTTAACTGCCTGCAGCCGGAAACCCTCTGTTCCTGATTGAGTCTCCTCCCACGGGAGGGCGAGACACTGCCTTTGCCTGTGGTGCTGGTCCAGTGAAGTGGGCCCAGATCAGATTGGAGTCCAGGCTGAAGGAGGTGCCCCCCCTCTCCCTGGCTTATGGACATTCCTTCCTCTTAGTCTAAAACTGAGATAAATGAAGCAATAACATGTTACAACATCGTGGGCTCTCTTGTCCAAAGATGTTTCAAAAGCCCATTGGCCAAGTGAGAAAATCTTTGTTCTACAAAATGTACCCGCAACAGACAGTCCCCGGGTCGAGGTGGTCATGTGACCAGCTTACCGAAAATTCTGTTTACTGTTCGGGAACTTTGTCAGAGTGGTGCACTTGGTTCTGTGATGCCAGAGAAATATTTGTGTCTCTGCCCCTCTGTATTCTCCTTGGTGAAGAAATTCAGGCCTATAAAGAGTAGGGGACCCACCTAAAATCACGCACCCATGATGTTTACAGCTAGGATTCCTGGGTGGCCTCCTTAGCCGGGGGGATGTGAAATGCTTCCTGTGGGTTATCTCACTTCATCCCATCCCTCTGAGTTAAGCACTATTATACCCATTTTATAGATAAGAAAGTCGACTCAGAGAGGAAAGTCACTTCTCCCAGCTTCCATATCTAGAAAACAATAGAGACAAATGAGAATCTGAGAATCGCAGCAGGCATTTCTGAGTCAGCACTGCCTGTATTGGGTTTATGTAAGTTGGAAGCTCACTGTAATAATTACAATCTGCAATGGATTCAAAGCGACAGGGGAGATGCCGTAAGATAGTGTATGATTAATTCCTAACGAGTGATACAGTCCATAATTGCTATATGAGTTCAAACTAATTTGAGTCTAATGTGTTTGTTTTTAAAAAATCAGATAAAACATATAGTTGGCTACCCATAGCTTCACAACCCAATACATTTTCTACCACGAAGTCAATTCTCAGTCTGTTCTGAGTTGTATTGTCACATATGCTACTCACATGAAACATTTCTTGAAAAAATGTACATTTACAGTGTTGCTTTGCCAGGCTAATTAATAGGTGTCCCACAGCAGTATGTGAAAGTCATTCAGAGGCAATTTAGTTGAAAGGTTGTCTATAAGACAGGCTGAACCAAATAAGCTAGCAACTGTGGCAGGCGATTCAAATGCATTCATTCATTCATCTTTAATGGAGGCCAACTCATTTGGTAACGTTGCTTCAAAGGAGGAAGTGGAAGGATAAATGAGACAGCTGCCTCTAGGAACTCAGAGTCTTGTAGAAAAGATAAATAAACCTGTTAAGGTAGAGTTCCCTGAACATGGAAGTAAAAAGCCTAATAACAAATATCAGTCTGATATAGGAGTGCATCTTGCTTTCTCTGATGATCCAAGGGTAGGCATTGGTTTCAGGAATTGCTGAATCATCAATCTTGGAGAAGTTCCTTGGTTTGTAAAATCCGGCATATCTGTCCAGGCAATTTCTGTAACCAGTGGCCTTGAAACAATGATCCTCTATGTCATGTACCAAGCAAAGTCAAATGTGGACTGTCAATGAGGGGCTCTTCCCCAGGGTCCAGGGTCTCAGCTCTTGCCAGCTGGTCACTCCACTCGCCATGCTCAGGGGTCTTGGCTTCCTCCCCTGGGTCCTGTGCATCTGGTTGACAAACAACGAGATGGGGACTGTGTGCTTCCTCTTAAAGGTGACCTACCTCAGATCCACCCTCATCCCATTGGCAAGTGCTGGTCACGTGATCCCATCTCACTGCAGGAGGCTGGTGACTGTCATCTAGCAGAGTGCGTGGATCCAAGAGGGGACCCTGATGGTGGTAAGTGCCAGAAGTCTGTCCCACACCTAGAGGTTGGTTTTTTTCTTAATAGAAATCTACCATCTTTGGGACATGTGCCACAGCATCCTCTTATGATTAAAGTGAGGAATCTTAGCTCTAAAGAGGTTAGGCTCTGTTAACATTTGATGTCTGATGAACTTTATTCTCCCTGCCTGTCAGATGTGCAGTTTCAACAGCGGGGTAGCCCCCTCTTCCTCGGGTTCCTTGGTTCCAAGAGACCGGATAAAATCTTTGCTAAAACTATGAGGAACCCTGAGGCTCCAGTCTCTGAGAGATAGCGTTTTCTCCAATCCCTTATTGGAGGTTGCACTGGAAGCCGTCCTGCATTACATGCTGCATGGCAGATGGAAATCAGTTTTGTTGGCCTGATTCCTTCCAGAGTGCTCTGTACCTGGTTTTGCCCACTCTGAGCATCAGTCTTGACTCTAATTGTCAGGTAGAGGCCTCCAAGGACAGATGCTATATATAACAATACCTGGAGGGTTCTCTTCCTGTGGATTCTATTAAAATGACAGCGGGATTTGATGAGAATGGCTGAGCCCTCAGTCTGTGATGAGAACGCAAACATATTCCTGCCTAGTTAGAGTCAGCACCAGAAATGATGCAGAAGAGTTTCTCATATCCATCTTCCCTAGGGAAAAGGTGCAAGCTCTGAACTAGTTTGAGACAGAACCGTCTCTGCTTAGGTTTTACCCTCCTCCTTTACCTGTAGGACCACGTGGTTCTTCCTCTTGGTCAACTTCTTACTTCAAGGCCCTAATTACTGAGCCTTGGGCTCTATATTAGTTTCCTATTGCGGCTGTAACAAGTGACCACAAACTTAATGGCTTAAAATAACACGTTTATCATAGTGCAGTTCTGTAGGGCAGAGGTCTGAAATGGTTCTCACTGAGCTACAATCAAGGTGTCAGTATGGCTACGTCCTTTTCTGGAAGATCTGGAGGAGAACCCTTTTCCTTGTCTTTTCCAGTTACTACAGGTTGTCTGCATCCCTTGGTGTGTGTCCCCTTCCTCCATCTTTAAAGCCAACCATGGCCAATCAAGTCTTTCTCATAGTTCATCACTTCAGCACTCACTCTTCTGCCTTCCCCTTCCGCATTAGAGGACCCTTAGGATTACAGTGGGCCCACCTGCATGATCTAGAATAGTCTTCCTATCTTCAGGTTGGATGATTAGCCACCTGTGAATCCAGAACCTGTGAAAAGTTTACATTATGTGGTAGAGGGGAGTTAACAGATGGAATTAAAGTTTCTGGAGAGTAAGATGTGGACCTCTTTGGGAGGCCATTATTCTGCCTACCATGGGCTCCTCAAGACCCTTTGCTCATGGCCTTAGAGCACCAGTTTGAGACCACAAAGAGATGTTTGAAGCTGCTGATAGAGAACACAGTCTCTGGCATCAGAGGGCCTGGGATTTCTTGCCTTCAGAAATTACTCTCTTTGTGACCTTGGGCAAACTCTAGCTGCTCTGGGCCTCTGTCCCTGCAATTGTAAAATGGTCATGATAATAGGACTGCTCTCCCAGAGTCATTGTGGTTTTAAGTGAAATAATCCATGCCAACATTTTGCGTAGTGTTTGGGCAACAGTTAGAGCTAATGTACTGGCTGTTAGTAATTATTGAATTACTGTTGTTGATCATCCCTCGTATGGCTGTGTCCCGTGCAGCTCAGTTTCTGCTCAAGCCTGCATTGGCTTTTCCGTTCCTTGGTGGAAACAAAGTGGTTTTTCAGGTTTGCTTCTGGGCAGCATGAAAGCCCTTTTAGAAGTAGAAACTCTGTTTCTATTTCCTACCCTGTCTTGCCACTGGATATGATGTTTTTTCACCCCATGTTCAGTATCCTGTGTTTCTACCAAGGCAGAGATCCCTTGTCCATCCTCCCTGCAGTTTCTGTGTGAGGAGGAAGCCCTTGTCAGTCAGTTTCACCAACTGCTTGGATTGTGCGAAACACAGGCTTTCTCTTGGGTGACAGACCACTTGAGGGTTTATCCAGTAGGAACAGATGAGCTGTCCTTTCTGAGAAGTGTGGATCGTACAGTGGGTCTACTTGATGGAACAAAAGGGCTGTGTAGCTGCCAGGCTTTATTCTGTGATCTCAGACTTCCCTGAGCATCTGGCTTGCCAAGGAGCAGGTAAGTACAGGGAAGGTTTTCCGACTTGGACCCTTTTGTTGCTGATCAGCCCTTGCAGAGGGGACCCAACTCTGCCTCCAGTTTTGGGGGTTGTCCATCACCATGGCAGGACTGGCGTGGATTTTATTGGAGCACCAGGACTTTTAATGGACTAAAGCATCTTGGGAAATAGAAGGCTCTTGGATCTCCGTCTTTTTGAGTGGGCATAAAGAGTGATTTCTCTAAATTCTATAAAAGTAGTTGATGGAAGATGAGAGAGAGAATCTGGTATGTGAGTATGTCTTTAAATGTTATTAAATTGTTGCCTGACCAGAGCAAGAAGGAGGCAATGATGCTTTTTTTTTTTTTTTTAACCTGAGTTGTGCTATTATCATATATGAGAAGCCTGGATTTTATTCTCTGAAAAAAATGCACTGGATCATTAGGGAGTTGTCATTTCCTTTGTAGTTTTTTAATTCCCTTTACTCGAAATGTTGTTTGATGTGATAAAAAGAACCTATTTTAAATTGTAAACCAGCACATGTAAGCATTTCATTAAACTGTTAACATGTATATCTTCTTGCACACTGTCACAATCCTATTGAAATTGAGATTGGAGTATAAAATAAATATAAGGGTGTGATGTTCTAGTTTTATACTATAAGAAGAAAAACTGTTACAAAGAGGAAAACGGATGATTATACACTTTCAAATGTGGATGGGATCCATGAAATCTTTTCTTCCAGTCATTTTATACTTCTTTCAATTTGATCCTTTTAGGCAATGAGAGAATTCCTTGACCAGGAGGCAGGTTTTCCAGAAAGGAACCCAAAATATCAAGCTCTGGTCAAATGGTGTGCCTCTCAGTGTCATTTCCTCTAGGCCTGAATTTAAACTCACGATTGGACAGTCACATTCAATCAGAGTGCCATTCTAAAATGGGATTTAAATTTTACATTAATGTGCTCACTGAGAGTTTCTAACCAGAGGAACTCTCCCACTTCTCTGAATTTCTCATGGATCTCTATTTCTACGTGTTCAGTTCAACTTTCATGGAATCCTGCAATCAGTTAAGCTTTGGTTCTCTGCCTTCTGGTATTCAATTTCCTGCCTCAAAACGGTCTGTGTCAAAGCCAGTGGGTGCCAATCTGCCCATGTAAAGTGGTTAATAAAAACCACAGCTACTGCCTCATATATAGGAAAGTAAGAAATAAAGTCAGAGTCAGTTCTGTGTTTCTCCCCTGAATCCCGGTCCCTTACTTATCTTTGAATTAAAATTAAATTTCTCTTCTCTCATAGACACATATTCTAAGAATCCTTCATCTGGTTTCTAACTTACTGATTATATAGCGCAAGGTTTGGGGAGTGGGCGTTGGGGAGGAGGTGATCTTTTAAGCTGTGTCCATGGGTGAATGATGCAAAAATTGTTGGAAGGGAGTTCTCGTTCTTGAAAGTTCTCAGGCATAAGCCAACTTGCCCCGTGCAGCCACAGCGTACTGGGCAGGACCTGGTCCTCTAGTTGTTTGCTCTGGCAGAAAGAGGGCAGGTCCTCAGCATCCCGTTAGCATCAGAGAAATGCAGGGCAGCAGAAAGCCAAAATTGATGATGGAGATTCTTTCAGAAAAGGAATAAAGAAAACTAGAAGAAAGCACGAACGCAGTGAGAGCGAATTGCCCCGGGCTGCCAAAGAAAATAGGCTGTTAACTCCTAACTCACTTTGAATAGGAAACCTGTGGTGCAAATTGTGGGAGAGCTGCTGTCTCAGAGGGAATGAGGGAGTGGACGTTTGGAAAGGCCCAGTGCACTTGATTTGGGAAAATGAAGAAAAGGGAAGAATTCAGAGATCAAGGACATGGCTGTAGGAGTGGACAATGAATGGAGATAGGAACTTCACTCTTGCATATTAAATTTTACTTAGGATCTGTTAATATCCCAATTTCTTCTCTGCCAACCCCAGGAGAGAGCATTTATTGTATGTTTTAACCACAAGGAAGTTGTTTCTTCTGAGACAAATCGAAAATTTGAGGCCTATATTGGGCATTTACAACTTTAACAAGTGGAAACTTCTTAAGAATGTTTTAATGTGGTTTAGACAGGAGTACCTTGGACGAACAGACTTTATTTTAAGGGCTCCGAGAAGTCCTGCCATAAAGAAATGATTCCCATTTACAACATTTTTCAATTTAACCAGGAAATCCCTTTCCCTTCCTTTTATCTTTTGCTTTTCACACAGGCACTGGTTGGTGAAACAAATTTAGAAGGAATGCTTGTGTATCTCTCTCATTTCACAAATGAGGAAATGGGCCAGAAGAAAATGTAATTGTCCAAGATTGTTCCCTCTGGAAGGGCGGAGCTGAGATGAGAATCCCAGTGTTTTGTCCAGAACCCAGCCATTGTTAGCTGTTGGCCTCTAAGACTGATGTGAGTCTTTGCCCCCAAAAGGAGCCCTCTTTGGATTTCATACAACGTAGACTCATGCCTCAAGCCCCTGAAGGATGGTTTTCACTGAGCAAAACTTTTGTTGGACCCAGCGCTCATGCCCGTGGTAACAGACCCCAGAAACTCTGGCAATATAACAAGAGCTTGACCTCACAGAATTCCTAGCTCTTAGATTCTATCAAACTTGCAGCAAAGTTTTTGCTTATTACAAGAGGCAGATCTTCTGAGGACTTCCCATCGCTTCTCTTTTCTGTGGAATCAAACCATAATGGTTTCAGTGGAAGTCCCATTCATTACCTCTTCAACAAGAATAAAAAGATAAGCTTTAGGCTTGTTAGATTAAGAAAAGAAATGTTATAAATGTTACTTATAGGGGAAAATGGTCATTAGAAGATGCTTTTCCAGAATTACTTGATATAACCTAAGCAGCTATAACGATTAGTTGGAAACCATTCCTAATTATACTTCCCTCTTTAAGATGCTAATTTATTTTTCAGAAGAACTGTATTTGGCATTGTCAACTAAATGAATTCTTTTAGGTGGAAAAGCTATAGTGTTCATATAATATCTGGTTCTCATGCTGTAGGTGGATGTTATTGGGAAATAAAGAAACTTATCGACTTCTAATTAAAGGCATATATTTTCCCTTATAACTGCAAAGACAACCTGAGGCAGCCGTGTTAGCAATGATATCCTAAGTTAATATGCTCTGGGGGCTGGTCCCATGGCCATGTGGTTAAGTTTGCTTCCTCCACTTCCGTGGCCTGGGGTTTGCCAGTTCAGAGCCTGGGCACGGACCTAGGCACCACTCATCAAGCCATGCTGTGGTTGCCTCCCACATAGAAGAACTAGAATGACTTGCCACTATGATGTACAACTATGTACTGGGGCTTTAAAAAAAAAGGAAGATTGGCAATAGATGTAACAGATGTTAGCTCAGGGCCAATCTTCTTCACCAAAAAAACCCCCAAGAAACAAAAAACACAGATGCCCAGGCTCCCATCCAGAAATTCGGATTCAGTTAGTTTGTTGTGGGGCCTGACCCTGGATGTTTAAAAAAAAAATGCTCTAGACCCTGATTCATATCTGGTCTGTCTTTCTTCAATGCATTTAAAGCTCAGTATTCCCATTTGTAAGGGAGAACACTGGACAATATTTGAGACAGGGGGCATTGGTTACTTCTATGGTGTTCTCTCACCCAGTCAAACTTCTCAAACTTGAGGTTTTCAGTAAGGCACTTGCATACCAGTGTAAAGTGAGATTTCACACATAAGGTCAACAGAACGTTGTTTTCCTGAAGACTTCATGTATTTCTTTCTGGAAAGTTCCTTAAAGGCTTCATTTTATCTTGTAGCAGTGGTGGACTTCAAACATGGCTGTTTTTGTCGAAATGTTTTATTTTTTAATCAAACAGAGGGTGATTTTAACAAGCTATTTTCACAGCTGAGTTCCCAGCGCTGGAGATTTATGGTGTGTTTCATATGTTCTTACTTTGCTCTCCACTCTTGACTTGTTTATTTTTCATGACACATCTGAATGTCTTCTTGTAAGCAAGTCCTTCTTCTTGAGATCCAACTGTGGGGTTATTAGTACGAGGGCACATTTCAGAGATCCTTAGTGGGGGTTAAGAGACACGGTTCAGAAATTGTTTTTCTTTTCTGACCAAACATATGGGTGATGTTTTCCTCCCATGGGGATATAACTGAGACTTGAATTTCTGAAAGCTTTGAGTACTTCGGGCTCTAGTGCTTTTGATATTAACTGTCTGATCCTCTTTAGAGAGCCTCATATCATTATCTTCCAGCTGAACGACTGGGTGGGAAAGATAAAGAATTCCAAAGCTTAAATCAAGAGCTATAATGCAGTCATGAGTCAGATGTGCAATTGTAAAGCTATCTTCTTATGTCATGTGGTCAACTTGTAGTGAAATTACTCCATGACATGGACCTCAGTGGGATGACATCAAGATGCCTTTGTTGATGATATGTTAAGGGAGAACTGCTGGGTAAAGAGTCTTTCTTTTGATTGAAGACTACAGATTACCTTTACTCCATCTAGCAGGGACATTGCCTCCAAAACAAATTAATTAGGCAAATGCTGATGCTGTCCAAAAAGTGCCATATCCATTTACTCAATAACATGAGAATATAAAGGAATATATTAGCAAACGCTATCATTGCGATTTCCTTTTCTGATTCAAACTAATCACAGTTTTTCTAAAGCAAAAAAGTAAAAGCACAATATTTCCTTAGATCCAGCCTCTAAATGTGTGTCTCCTTAAACTTGTAAGAGTAATTTTAATATAAATATAGCTACTTTGTTATAGACAATTAGAGAATTTTATTTATAGACAAAATTATATACTTTGCTCATAGACATTTCTTTATTACTTCTATGTGTATTCTCCAACATCCTTCGACTGGCTTACAAATTTCCCATGTGTTAAAAGTCACTTAGAAGATGAAGTTGTTATAATTTCCTTTCTCTCCCATTGTGCTGATGCAAAGACTTATTCTTCTCAACCTCAAAACTTGGAATCAGATTGAGTGGCAAAAAAATCCCGTAATTATTGCACATTTAAGGGTGAGTAAGGGTAACTTTATGGCTATAAATCAAAAACTTTTCGTGACTAGGCCTATATCCAAAAGAAGGATTTTTCCGTCTGTAGCCTTCAGGAAAGAACTGATGAGTCTGTTTGGAATTGGGCAAATGTTGGGTGCAGGGTGGGTATGCAGTGTGCGATATACTGACAGACTCTAATGTCTATAATGAGCATCTTTGTGAGAATGGTTTCTGATATGAAAGGAAATTTGCTTATCAATGCAAGGAAAGCTATTGGTATGTAAATTTTATGCAAGCATCTCTTCACTTTCTAATTTACTCCTTCCAATAATGGAATTGCAATTGGATTTCTGAAGGAACATGCATAGAAAGCAATTTAAAGTAACTCTTTAATCTGAAATTACTCCAAATTTGTGCAACAAAAAATGAAGACATGTCGCTTTTGGCCCAAAATGCAAAATGGGCAATTGTCCTTAAATGTTGTAATTGGAGGGAGGCTTACCTACCACAACGTGTAAACCTCAGTGATGCTTTAAATTCTGTTAGACAATTGAAAGTTCCAGCCCTTTGTGTTAAGCATTTTTCTCTCGCCTTGGGCCTTGAGATGCAAAAACCTAAGAGAGAGAGGCAATATACCAAATCTTTACTACTTTAATCTTTCCAAATGTTTTTCATTTTTGTGTCTTTAAGAGGAGAAATCAGGGTCTCTCTGTGTTTGTATGATTTAGAGATTAGGGAAGGACACAGAAGTGTAGCTTCCTGTCCTTTGAAGTGGGAAAGGGGAGAAAGTCACAGCTCTGCAACTCACCAGCTGTGCGGCTTTGACTTCTTAATTACTCACTTGTTATTGACTTCATCTGTAGGATATGATCCTCAGGTTGTCGTGGAGTTTGGATCAGATAATGCATGTAACATAATGTATGTAACATAGCACCTGGTCCATAGTAAATGGTTGATACCAGCTCAGCACAGGTTGACATGAGGAAAGCCATATTGTAGGAAAGAAACTGTATTGGAACTTTGGATGACCTCTGACCAACTAACCCACCTGGATGTGCACCCTCCAGGAGATCCACCTGCTCTGTGGATGTTATGACCCCTGCTTGTGGGTATTCCTCCCAGTTGCCATAAGATGACAACTTCGTTCTTTTGAGTTCCTTAGGAATGTGATGACCCCCAAACAGAGAGTCTGTGCTGATGCTGATAGCCATCATCAGTGACAACTGAAAGATCTGGTGTGGCGACTCCTAGATCAACATTCCTCACCCCTCCCCTATAACCACTGGGCTATATGACTGCTTCAAGATTCTGTGCCCCCTTAAGATGGTTCTTTTGGACATTAGCCAGCCATCTTCCCTCTTGCTAGCAAAGTGTAATAAAATGCCCTTTCTCTGCCACCATCGTGCCTCTTGATGATTGGCCTTTGCCTCGCGGCGAGCAGATCATGCCCTTTATGTGGTAACATAGTGACCCAACTAAAATCTGCAAAAGATTGTACTTGAAAAAGTTTGAAGCAAAGAGTAACTTAATAGGTGCTTTTTCTTTCGCCATACCAACAAATAATGATAATGTGAGTGAAAAATAATAGCAGCTCACACTTGTTGAGTGTTTACTCCGTATCAGGCTCTTCACTCTTCGGCCATTTTATTTTATACTCATAACAATCTTATGGAGCAGGTACAATTAAGTAACCTAAAATGATTAGTGGGACAAGTGGTGAGTACCTGGAATGCAGTGGGATGCAAAGATGAGAAGACTTGCCAGTGACAGCTCTTGATTTTCTTGAGTTTGGCAATTAATTGGACCAAAGATGAGCCCAAGGTTTCGTATCTTGGAAGGAACTAATATTTACTGAATTTCATACATTTCTATTAATTGAATGCTTGTCACCCTTGAGAAAGGTAGTGTTACAGATGAAGTAGATGAGGACAAGGGATGCTGAATGCTTGGCTAATGGACACAGCTAGTAACTGATAGACACTGAACTGCATCTAGGAGCCACTGACTCCAAACACATGTGCTTTCCTTCTCTCATGCTGAGGTGACTGGGACAATGATGGTGCCACTTATAGAAACAGAAAAACCAAGATTCTGGACTTGGGTTTGGAGATAAATTTGGTTAGAGTCAGTTTTCTTGATAGACTTAAGGAGCCGATATAGTGGGATTAGACAGATGGCAGTTGGATCAGCAATGAGAGATGTGGATTTAGGAACCATTCCCAGACCAGGGATCATAATGGCTGAAGGAATAACCAAGAATCACTGCAAGACAGGAAAATCTCTCTCTCTGTCTTTTTCTATGTGTGTTTGTGTGTACATGCCTGTTTCTCAACCTTGGCACTAGTAGCATTTTGGCCTGGATCATTCTTTGTTGGGAAGGTTGTCCCGTGCATCATAGGATGTTTAGCAGCATCCCTGGCCTCTACACATTACATGCCAGTAGCACCTCCTACCACCACCACCCAATGTTGCGACAACCAAAAATGTCTCCAGACATTGCCAAATGTCCCCTGGTGGAGGGGGACAAAATTACCCTGGGTTGAGATCCACTGCTCAATGTGTGTGTGAATGTGTATGCACATATGTGAGTGTGGACATATATGTACACATATACATAAATACATACACACACATATAAATTATTGGGGAGAAGAGTGGGTAGATTGTATTAACAGCACTGATCTCCACTTCTACCCCGCTTCCTATAACCATGCCCTCTGTCATGTAACTTTACAGTTTCTCTTGCTAAAGAGACAGTGTCTGCTACCCTACTCTGAATCTGGGCTCATCTGGGTGACTTGCTTTGGCCAAGACTCTGAGGTAGAATTGATGATTGCAACTTCAGCCCCTCAGCTTCAAGAGGCTGTGCATGTCACCCCTTGCCTTCTCACACTGATACTGTCACCATGAGAAGATTATGATATAACTAACCCACTGGTCCCATGGAGGAGGAGGAGAAACCATGCAAAGAGCTGCCCAGCTAAGGTGCCCTAGTCAAGCCTAGTCTAGAGCAGAGTCCCCAGCCAATGCACAGATGCATGAATGAGCTCAACTGAGATCCACAGACCTATAGCTGAACCCCAGTGAGCAGATGCATAAGAAATAAATATTTCTTATTGCAGTCCACTTTTTTTTACACAGCAAAATGAATAGATACGAGGAAGGAAGGAGAAGAAAGACCAGAAAAGCAGAAGGAAAAACAGGATTTAGAAAGGAGATCAAGATGAGAAAGAACATCATAAACTGTGAGAAGGGGGTTGATAATGAGAAGACGACTTCCAGTGTGTTTACTTGGGCATCATTTTTAACCTTGACAGAGAATGTGGTCAACGGCGTTTGAGAACTGAGATGGGAACAAAAGGCAAGTTATAGGAGAGAGAACCAAATGGTGAAGCAGTTTAAACAGGATTTGTTGACTGTTCTTACCCAGAGGTTGGCAAGGAAAAAAGGGTCTCAGAAAGATACACAGACACTAAAAGATGTTACTAAAAAACGAAATGGTGTCATGAGCAGAGTATTTGGTTTTTATTTTATCCAAGGATGTATTTAGGCATGAGTCTAAGTGACTTGGTTTTCTGGGCATCTCCAAGAGCACTGTTGGGACCCATATTAGCTGCAGATATGTGAGCTGAAAGTATATGTGACTTTGGGAGCGCCCAGTCAGCACTGAGAAGAAAGAAGAAGTTGAACTGTTACTGAATTGATAGCGTTCTTGGGTCTTACCATTGCACAGCCCCTAGGAGTTTAGTTGAGTGAGAAATTGGATACATTGCCTCTCAGCTTGGACCCTAGTGACTCTCTCTCTGAGACTAGACAGAGAAGGCAGGTGAGACTCTCAAGAAAGGTCACCTAATCCAGTGGTGGCTCTTTTTTCCCTTTAATAAGTTTCACCCCATCACTGTTTTCCCTTTTGCAGTATGGTAACCGTAAGGGTTGGGTAGTTAGTTGAACTGCCTAAGCCTCTCTCCTCCTTGTTTTTCATTTTTTCAGACAGATACTCTCTGTCCTGGGCTCTCTGAGTCCCTTACTAGACTGTACGCTTCTTAAGTCATGGTGCTGTGTCTTTCCATCCTTGTACCATCAGCTTGCAGTGGAGACCTTTGGATGACAAGGCACTAAATAAATGCTTAAACATTAAAACTTTAGCTTGAGAATTATGAACCCAAACTTGAATCAAGTAGGAAACATTTGTTGGAAACTTGTTAGGTCTGTCTGTGAGTGCAATAGGCATTCATAATGACAAGAGATCTGTATAGTCCTGGACAACTGCGTTCATTTCAAGAAGATGTTGGATGCGTGTGGGGTTACGATTTGGCTGCGTGTGCAATGGGGAATTACGCATCTTCAGTATTTGGACCAGAGGTTACAGGTTCATGAAGACCAGAGCAAGTCAGCAGGAGCAAGATAACTCCCGGGCAGCAGACACTTGCTACTCACAGGTGCCAATGAAAAATCCAGATGAATTCCAGCCGAAGGCATAGCATTGCCACTCACCATGAATATCAAGGCTGATGTTTAAGTTGTCTGATTACCGTGACTGCCTGATAAATTTTGCAGAGTTTGTTGATATTTCCTGAAAATGTAGGAACTCATCAGCTTTTTTTACCAGAGGGAGTTTTGTGATTCTTGCTTTGAATAGATTCTCTTTTACTTATTCATGTCAGCCTAAATACCTTGCTGTTTTTAAAGGGAATTCCATGCCCTTTTTTGCTAGTAATCATTTATATGAATTTTAAAACACATGTTCTTAAAAATAATTTAATTCTTATTTTCTAGAATTAAAAAATTTATTTTATCACTAATGAATAATAATATCATGTTAATTGTGTCTAAATGGGACTATGTTTATTTTTGTATTGTAAGAGATGCAGTGTAAGTAATTATTTATGGATACTCAAGTGTAGAAGAGAAATATCTCTTTGAAAATCCTACACAGGGCTTCTTTAGTGTAAGATGCTACAGAGGAAAAATTTTAGTAGATAACAGAGAGAATGGGTAAAAGATACAGAGATGAAGGCACACCAACCAGTTATCAGAACTTTCAAGCCTGGTACACAGTAGAGGAGCCTTAACATTAATGGATGCTTCCAGCTCTCTCTTTTCCTCCCATCACCCCCACAGTTCCTTAAAAGGTCAAAGCTATTTGGCAGTAACACAGAGTCTGGCACGTAGTAGATGCTCCATAAATATTTGTATGGATGAATCATGTAATGAATGCATGCATGAGTGAATGGATGATGACAGCTCATCAACTGACTGTTCTCTTATTTCTTGCCTGGCTTCCATTTCAGCCCTATGTTACTGAAATACATCATTCGTGCATCAATTAGGATTAATTGCAGAAGACAGAAAGCACTAAGTATTTTAAGTGGAAAAGAATTTAATACAGGGGATTAGGTACTTAAAAATTGCTGGAATGGCTGGAGAAGCGGGATTCAGGAGGCCCCTTGTACTATTGAGTTCAAGAACCCTGATCTAGGAATCAGGAAGCTGGAAGCTGCCAGTCACTGACACTATAATTGCTCCTTGACAACACCCACCTCCCATGAGATGGAGACAAGGAGACACAGCCAAAGCAGCTGGACCACAATCTCCACCTCCCTTCCACATGTTGTGAGAAGGTAAAGACTGGTAGGACCTTATTCTCATCAGTGCCTGACTCAGTGCCTTGAATGGATTCTACTATTCAATAAAACTCGGCTAAAATGAATTTAATTAAATTAGTCTGTTATTCCACAGATTCCAAGTTTGTCTTACTTGAATGTTTATTATAGATCCTGTTCCTTTATTTCTAAGTTGGTTATCTTATTTGATTGGACATAAAGTAACAATGAGGAATACATTACTGGTAGGCTAACGTTCAGGTATTCTGATTGGGGATCTCATGAGAAAATTGTTTGAGGTCATTGTCTTTATTTTAGGGAGATTTGAACCGAAGCGTCTGGACTGAGTTTGAGCTTTGCACGGTAATTACAGTTGAGATCAGATTTAACTGGGATAAATTAGATAATAAGCTTTCACCAGGAAATAGCGGTGGGAACTGCTCACGTATGTTACATATTTGGGGTGCAAAATTGTTTCAACCAAATGGGTCTTTTACTTACTCAGAGAAGCACAGGCCACAATCAATCTCAATTTCAGTCTCCCTCTCTCATTTACTTCCCTTCTTTCTCCCTTCTGCCATTTATCCACCATGGAGTGTTTTACTGCAATCCACACAGAAATATATCTTTTAGTTGCTGATAACTGACATTTTCCAGCTGGCAAAACAGAAATCACCAGGGCGGTCTTAAATCTATATTGCCTTTCTTTAGAAACAAAAGCTCCTTTCCTAGACAAATTACAGAGAATTGCCTCTTTAGTATTTCAAGGATTAAGTGTATCATATTTGGTAATTCATTATGTATTCCATATATGTTTAGCATTGCTGCTGTTAATTAATATGCCTCCTAGCATTTTACAGATTTCATAAAATGAAATGAAGAGTTTTATTCATTTTAAACTGCAAGAAGAGTTCCCTTGTGAAAAGCACCGGGAACGCCTTTATGTTCCTAATTAGTGTGACAATAAGAATTGCTCACTCCAGGGAAATGCCAGAGTCCAGGGATCAAGGTTATTCCAGTGGCTTGATTATTACCTGTTCTTTCTAAAGAAGTCCCATCTATTCAACGTTGATACAGCTAAATTCTTAGAGACTAAACCCATAGGGCTTAACTGATTGAGGACTAAATGTAACTCTGAGGAATGGGAGATACAGAAATACATTTTAACCGATGCTTTCAGAGTGTATACATAAGCTAGTGCTTACAGATATCTTTAAAGTTGTAGAGCTTTACCGGTATCAGTTAAGTAATAGTTGCAGGCAAGCAGCCGGGGAAAGAGTCCTTCATGATCAGCTGTGGCTACCGATGGGATAAAAAAGAATGAACAGCTATGAATTCTCTCCTCTTTTCCCTTCACTCCTTTGTTTTACTTTTGAAGGTCTTATAGTAGTATGGAAATTAAGGCTCTTTTCCTGTCTGTCTTCTCTATGTCAATTTGAAGTTAGAATTGAGACATCAAATGGACTTCCAAGAGCAAAGATTAAGAATCTCCTGAGAAAATTATGGAAGTCACCGTTGTCAACAAGACTTTGATTTCAAGGGTAAAAGAATTTATTTTGGTGGTTCTAGTATTATAAGCTACTGTATGGCTTATAAATATAAACAAGGGAGAACCTGGACACAGATAAATTCCTACAGGGACAAGAAAACAATCTCAGGAAGCAATTATAGGAAATAGTGAACCGGCTTTTTGTCATTACTCAGGAGGGTGGAAGCGTGGGCCTCCAGGTATTTGTTGCCCCTGGTTTATTTTTCTTTTGTAGCTTATGACAGTAGAATGTAACTGGAATTAAGGGCTCAGTGTGACTTTGAAAACTACAGTCAAATTCCTATGTAGTTAGCCGACATTATATGTAATTAGGCTGCATTTCGGCTCTATGGTACTAAGTTCCTTTGTCTAGTGATGGAAAGTTGAGAACGAGAGAGAGTATTTCTTATTGATCAGGGGCTCTCGTTTCTACTAGGAAGATGTCTTCTGTCCACACTTTTATTACATCATTTATTTCTTTATCTTCTTGTCCTGCCCTTAACAGGGAGAATTCCTGTGGTCAGGGCGTTGCCTCCATCACTATCATATCCTCAAGGACTGGAATATAGTAGTTGCTTAAGAAATGTTTTCAAAATGAAGACGTGTACAAGAGCAATAAATAGATAAATAATCATTGCTGACCTTGCCCAGAAGCCTTTGCTCTCACAGAGACCCACTCGTTTCATTAAGAATCTTTGTTAACTTTCAGAATGTGTGATGCTTAGAAACTCCCAGAACTATTTGCAAGAAGCTGGTAGTGAGAGGAGCTCAGTCCTGTTTCTAGGGTGTTAGTTCGCACTCTTGGCTATTCTCATAGACCTCATGGAAGGAGAAGACCCCTCCACAGCTTGTACTCTGGGGTTTCTGCACAGAGTGATGTTAGACTGATGGCCCCAGGATTCTACAGCTCTCTCCTTTGGAGCAGGTGTTGACTCTCTCTCTGTGTTTCCAGTGGGCTGTCAAGTAAAATGCTACGAAGCTGATGGCTTTGAGGTCAGAAACATCTGAGACCCAACTCTTCATTCTCCTCTTGACTGTGAGGCCACAGTAATTTCCTAGCCTTCCCGAGAGTCTGCCTTCATGGCTGCACAGCTACTGTTACATTTTAAACATTTTAAACAAGGAGTGAAAACTTGACTTTGAATGTATCTTTGTTGTAAATGTTTAAGGTCGTCACAAATTGAGGATCAAGGTGTAAAGGACAAAACTCTTTGTATTCAATTTCTTTAATCTCTGCTCAACGAGGACATAGAGATGTGTGTGTGTGTGTGTGTGTGTGTGTTTTAAGGAGAAAGGAAAACTTGAGAGATAGTAGACTTGGTTACTCAATGGTGACTGTTTTTGAGGAGATTTTATCGATATATAACGTACATACTGAAGAGTATGGAAATCACAAGGGTACAACCTGATGGATTTTTGCAAAGTGAACACACCCATGCAACCAGCACTGGGATCAAAAAGCAGAACATTATAATCTTTGTAGGAGCCATTTCATGCCCCTTCTTGTTACTACCAGTCACTACCCATGAGGCTCCCATGCTGCTTTCTAACAGGATAGATTGGTGTTGCCTGTGTTTGAGCTACATGTAAATGGAATCCCACAGGAAGTATTGTCCTATGTCTGGTTTCTTTTATTTAGCACCAAGTCTTTAACAGTGACTCTTAAAATAATACTGAGTTCCACTGTACCTGATTTTAAGAAGGCATGCATTCTTTAGATTATGGTAGATTTTTTTATTTTTTATTTTTGTAGCAAATGTCCGATGTGATAACCATATCATGATTTTGACTCTTCCCACAGGGGGAAAACACCTAATATAATTTGATAAGTAGTTATCTAGTGAATTTGATCAATGTTGACTACAATCTGCATGCCTCAATATGTGAAAGCTTAAATGCATCACCTGTCTTGTTTGTTTAATCTGGTGTTATTTCTAGTTCTCTGAAAAGCTAAAATGTAGTATTCATTCTGACAGCAGTTTGCGGTTGGAAATTGCGTGGTAGTCAAGACTGCCTTCTCAGTATGCGTTTGTGTGTGTGTGAATACACACGTGCATGCATGAGTAACGGTGTTGTGAGGGAGAGAGTATCACGTGCATACACATGCTCTGCAAATATGAAATGTGTTACCCTGAAAGATGGTACATCTGTTTAGAAGAGTAGGCTTTACAAATACTATGTATAAATCACTATCTCTGTCTGCTACTTGCACCAGGAGACTTTAATTGGCATCTTTAGCTAGTGTATCTTTTTCAGTTGTTTCCTAGACTTCCGTCTCACTCCCAGTAAGGCCTCTGTTAAGTTTTTTACAGAGGTGAAATCTCAGTTTCTCCTGCATTAGCAATTATGTAATTTAAATTCTCTCTTTATTTGTTTTACTTTTATGAAACCTTTAAAAGTAATAAAAACTTCACCTAATAGAAAAATGCACATAAGAAATCCAAAAATAATTATCTTTTAAAACTAAAGGTATTTTGTTCTTTCATGTCTGCTATATCTTTGAGTATGTCCTTGTAGGTGAGGAAGACATTTCCTCTACCCGTTCTGGGTCCTTCTGACCAGACAATGAATTAAATTCACATGAGACAGAATAACAGGAGAAAATTAAACAAAGCTTTTATAACATGTATACATGGGAGAGGTTCAGGCAAACTGAGCAACTCGCCAAAATGGCTGAAGCCACCACCTTAAATACCATCTTCAGCTAAAGACAAAGGAGGATGTTGGGAGTGGGGGGAGTCAGTTACGGGAGATTACCAGAAAAGCACAGTAAAAAGAGTAAGATTATTATGCAGATTTAAGTCCTTGCCTTCTGCATTGATGAGAGTTTCTAGAGATAAGGTCATCCCCCTTCTTCCTGGTACAGAGAGGGAGACATCTTTACAGATGGAGATTTCCTTTACAAATGTAAATATCTCTTAAAGATTAAGTAAATTCTACTTTTCAGAGTTTCTTTCCTGTTTCAGTTTTTAAAAGTAACCAGCCCAAACTAATCCTCATGCCAAAGAGACATATCTTGGGGTGGCCAATTCCGGTCCCCCACATCCTAAATTGAAATATAATTAAGTGGCCCAAAAAGTATATGGATTATAGAGTCTATAAAATATTAGCTCTTATTTTTAATGCTGTTGATTTGAATACAATTGTATGTTTTTGAAATAAAAGGCAATTCTGCTGCAAATTGATTTTTCAGAAGCTGTCATCAGTTCTCTTTGAAGGCCTCCTCATGCTCCCAGTAATTTCAAGTTTTCCCAAGTTTTAGTATTATATGGATTAATACAATTTGGTATAATGCAGATCAATTAAAATTGAAGTGAACTTTGTGGTCTGATGAACTGTGTATCTAATTCATAACTGAAGGACTAAGGCACAGGCTTCATTGGTGAAATTTGCTTTTCTATTTATGTCACAGGTTACTTATGTTATCAAGATTTCACATATTTATTTTTTAAGCAATATTTCTTCATGGATATCTTCTAACTAGCATTTGGCTGATGTTTCCACAACAGTCAGTCAAATGATCCTAAAGCTAAACGCTTCAGCTCCTAAATGCCTTGATCGGTTGGCCAGAGAGCTCTTTCAATCTAACACACCTTTATTGAACACCTGTTAAAAGTACAAGGCATGGGATTGTTGGCAAGAATGCAAAGATGAACGAGATAGCTTTCCTAAGTTTGAAGACACATACTTTCACTGAGGTCAGAGAAATCTAGAATTAATCCATAAGATCTTTCACGAACTTCCTGAAGGACTGAGGAAGTCACATCAAAATTGGGTGATTAAGTTTCCCTCATTTGCATGAAGACAATGCTCACTCTATTTTTCACAAGGATATGTAGTATGAGGATGAGAGAGACATTGTATGCAATAAGCTTGTTATGGTTTTTTTAAGCTATCTATATCATTAAAATGATCACAATGAAATAGATGCAATTATGGTAGTTTATTTATAGAGAAAATTTGGTGCATCATTTTATTTCATTTTACCAGTTAGGCAGATTTGTCTTAAGTTCTTTAAAGAGAGAGAGATTCAGAATCCAGAAATGATAAGGAGAAAGGAAAGTGCAAGAAGAAAACATCTTTTTAAAAAGAGGTGACTTGATTTCCTACTGGCATGAACCACCTCCTTTGAACTACTAAGGAAAATAAAGCAATATTTTTCTTGGGCCATATCCTAAGAGAGAAATGAACTGCTCACTGGCTGTGACTTATGTAGCTTTAATGCACTAGAGAGAGAATGTGTGCTTTTCTCAAGAGTCCTGAGAGTTAATGCTCTGCATTTCATCTAACATGCAACGTGATGTTAGAGTTTGCCCTGAAATCCCCATCTTCATCTTTGTTCTTGAATGGTTTGCCGTCTCTGAGTTGGGTGAACGCTTTTTCTAATGGTTATAAAACAAATGTGCGGGTGGTTGCGAATCGGTTGCCTTAACCTTGCTGTGGAGTCTGAGTCTCCACATTTGTTATTAATCAGAAGCATAATTATATTTGGAGCAAGAAAAAGAAATCGTTTATCATGGCAGGCCAGAATGCGGCAGTCCCAATTCGTAGGGCTGTAAACCTACCAGCTGAGTCAAATCATTATTGCCAATTCAATCATTTGAGGTTAAGCTGGAGGCAAAACAGAGAACTGTCAACACTGTTACCAGTTAGAAAAAGAGATTTTTTTCCTCACTTACTGGCATTCTGAACAATAAAAGTGTCCTATACAGATAGGTCAAGAGAATATTTCCACTTCATATACAATGATGATCATGCGGGCATTGAATAAATAATGATAATAATAAATAACACAGGAAGTGGCCAATAGCAGGAAGACACGAGTACTCTTTGGCTTCAAGTCTGACCTTGTGCCCTCTTAACCCCAAGATAGCCGGTGGCGTGACCAGGAAAACCAGACACCATCATCGTGTGGAGACCTAGTTTGAAGCTTGCTTGGAGCGACCACAGTGATAAACACTGGGTCTGTGTCAGCCAGCAGAATGTAAATATTTAAAGGGTCCGATTGGCAGTGAGCTGTTTCAAGAGACTTCTGTTTATAATCATTCAGTGAAGTAAATGTTTCCTATTATACAGACAGCATGTGGTAGGTTACTGAACTCCATTGCCTGGCTAAAGTAACACGAAGAATGTCAAAATCTGGCAGCCGTTGAACTTCTTGGCTACTTCTTCAATAGTCAGCCAACCCTTCACATCTTTCTGCCATGCGGGTTGCCCCCATGGCTGGTCCCATGTGACACTGGCTTTTTCGAGCTAATGCATGTGACCGAGAGTGTTGCAATCTGAATTACCTTTGACTGCTTGCTTGGGTTTATAGGCAGCGATTGTATTTGGAATAAATACGTTAGCTCTGAACAGATAACCTTGAGGTCCCAGGAGCTTCCCTGGGTCAATTTCACTTTCACTGGACCAAGAGATCTTTTCATGGCAGAATCATTTCCCACTATTACCAGGGGATGATGAAACACCCACACATTTTGACTGCTTAACCAAAGAGATGGTTCTAAATTAAATATTTGTTTGCTGGTATCATGCTTTTCACTTCCATTTTAAATAATAAAACTTTTGTCCTTCATTTTAATTTTAATTGCCTGAAGTTCTTCTGTCTACCTACCTGTGTTTATGGCAACATTGATTCAGCTTTGGGGTAGAGACTCAGACTTCTTTCCCTTATCTAACTGAACATCGTTTTTGCTGGTAACATTGGATCTATTTTTCTTTACCTGGTGTGGGCAGTGAGGAATTGCAGCACAGCAAAATAGCCTTCCATGACCTTGCACTCTTGGCATGAGGGTGTGGTGGTCCCTCCATCACTTGGTATCAAGTAGCCACTCAAATGGATATTGGATGAATGAATGATTGAATGGGTGGGGCTCATATTATCAGACAATAAGGTGTTAAATTGGACCATGGCAAGGAATGGGTTCTCTGAGCAGCAGGACAGAGGCTGTGTCTATGGGGCTGCATTTCCTCCATGATGCGTTTCCCAAATTTGCTGTCCTCCATGCGTGCTCTTTCCTTCTCTTACCTCATTGTTTTTGTTTCCTGTACTATTCCCCTGCTTTATGAAATCTCATTAGGATGACATGTTTGTTCAATTTCAAGACCTTCATGTACTCAATTAATATGTATCAATTTAATCATTTTTGGAGGGCCTGTTAGTTTCCTATTGCTGCCATAACAAATTAGCACAAACTTGGCAGCTTAAAACAGCATCCATTAATTATCTCACAGTTCTATAAGTCAGAAGTTCTGGTGGGCTTGGCTGGGCCCTCTGCTTAGGGTTTACAAACCAGAAGTCAAGATGTCAGCTGAGCTGCATTCTCGTCTGTAAGACTTAAAGAAGAGTTTAAAGTCCTTCTGGTTGGCAAAGTTCAGTTCTTTGTGGTTGTAGGACTGCAGTCCTTGTTTCCTCTCTGGCTATCAGCCAAGGGTCTCCCTCTGCTCCTAGAGGCCACCTGCCTTCCTTCTCACACAGCCTGCTCCATCTTCAAACCAGCAGCAGCATTGGAATCTTTTTCATGCTTCAGATCCCTCTGACTTTCCCCTCTGGCACAGTGGGAGAAAATTCTCTGCTAAAGGGCTCAAGTGATTAGATCCACCTTGATAATTTCCCTTTCTTAAGGTCTGCTGATAAGTAAAGTAACCTTAATGACATTGGCAAACTCCCTTTTGCCCTGTAATGTAACACAATTGCTAGAGTAGCACGAGGGAGTGAAGTCAGGGGTCCATCTTAGAATTAGAAGTCTGCTTACCACAGTGAGTGAGGGAGGGTAAACACCAGATTAACCGCATAGAAGTTTTTCTTTTTAAATCACTGGCAGCGCTGTGCATTCCTCTACACGATATGGTTCCCCCTTTTAAGCATCACAGTCCACATTTTAGCTTCCTCCTCTTCACTTCCAGAGTCTAAAAGAGGCTTCAGATCGCTTATAGACATGAGCAGTTACTCGGAGCGTCATGGCGACCTTTCAGGAACTCCTGGTCTTGACTGGCAGCCCTGGAGACGGAAAGATAATTTTGAGACGTATTAAAGGGTACTGAGGTTTCATGCACATTTTCTGTTAGGTTAAGCTTATAATTTTGTGTTTTCCTCATTTAAGTATTGCTGAGATTAAACTGTTTCTCTGAAAAGCCAGCTGGAAGTAGCAGACTGAAAGTGCTTGCTGTGCTCTTACCCAACTCTCCTGGCTTTGAGGATTCTATGGTATTTTTTCTGAGCTCTTGGCAAATTCTTCTGCTTTTAGCTTCATTGCCCGGTGAATGCCGACATACACCATCGTCTGCACACACCACCGCCTCCTGTTTGTCCAGCATTTAACTTTATGCAGCATGCACTCCTTGCCTTCCCTTGATGAAATAAACACCTTTAATGGCAGGAACTAAGGTGGCTTTATAAAGTCATATTTTGTAATTCAGGACAAGGCAGCTTAGGGGATCTCACATTGCACCTTCTCCCCGCTCCAGTGGTTTCATCAGGCTGCTGCCAAATGGTTCTTCCTAAAATACTATTTGCATCAGCATACCATTCCTCTCCCAAGCTCTTCAGTGGCTCTCTGCTGGCTGCTAAATCGGCTTAAAGCCGCCTAGCCAAATTTATTTCTCTCTGTTTCCTAGATTAAAGCTTCTGCTATAGTCCGGTTATATCTTAATATTTTCTCTCATGTACTCCTTCTGAATCTGTTATATACCTTAGCACTGTACACCTTATGGTGCGTTACAATTATAGCTTTACGTATTTGTTCTTCCCTACAAGACTCAAAGCTTCTTAAGCATAGTAACCATGTTTTATCTCCTTTTATAACTTTGGAGTTTGTACAGGTCTGCCAGAAAATATTGGCTAAACTGATTTGAAAGTACCTCTCAACAGTTTATTTGATAAATATTTATTGAGTCCCTACTGTGTTCCTGCACTGTGCTAATGGCTGAGAGATGCAAGATGAAAAGGATGTGACTTCTGGGTTCCAGGAGAGAGACATGGATTAGATAATTCTATGATGAGAGCTCTAATTGGGGTATGTGTGAGAATTGAGCACAGAGGTCAGAGCCCCTGATGCCACCTGGTGGGAGGGGGGAAGGCCTGAGTAAGCACCTGGGAGGAGGTGATACTTGGACCATGTCTTCGGATGAGAGGGTGCTCACAGAGTGCATTACAAAGCTAGGATGGGGAATGGGAGAGCCATTCCAGCCATCCACTGCAGGATGTGTACAAGCATAGAGGTATGTGCAGGTGTGGTGAGATCAAGGTCATGTACCTAATTTGTTAGAGCCTGAGTGCCAGGGGTGGAGATAAGGCTGTAAGGGTAGGCAGGCTCCTGATGATAAAAAAAACCTCAAATGCCTTGAGCTTTGTCCTGTAGACCATAAGCAGCCATGAAAGGGTTTTCAGGAAGTAACATGATGAGATAAGTACTTTCTTTTTCTTTTTATATTCTTTCACATGAGCCATGGGAAGACGAGAATTTACCTGTGTCTGCTACTGCCTAGGCAGCCGGCTGGAGGCACTTGCGCTCCTTGATTCCTTGATGCCCCTGCGACATGCCCCTTGGAGGGTGGACTGGAGGAGGTGGAGACAAGAGAGGGCAGGGCCCATGGTGACTGTGCCTGCCTTGCCATCCCCTGTTGCCGGGCAGCACAGCTTCCTGCATCTTGGCTCCCTCCCACCCTCTGGCCAGCAAATCCTAGGCAAACCTCTGCCTGGACCCTACCGCACAGCTTTTGTGCTGACTACTCCATATCCATCTCCTTCCTCTCTTACCTTCTGTGGCTTCCACCGCCCACCCTGCCCTGAAATATCTAATTCTGTTTCTGCTTACAAGTCTTCTTTTTTTCCCCACAGTACATTTGGGGAACAATAAATACGTGATAGATTCAATCCTTTGGTGCCGGGCTCTGTGCTTTCAACTCCTGGATTTATTGATTCTTGAAAGAACACAGACAAAGATTTGTCTCATCTTATTTCTTTCCATGCCACTATTTATCTCTTCAAATGGAACAACTTGAGGTGCTAAAAATCCACCATGAACTTGAGGGAAGGACAAGAAACATCCAGTACTCAACCTTGCCTTACATACCTTGAGTGCCATCAGTGCTCAGTAGGTACCTGTGCCTCAATGGAGAACTTGGGGAACAGATTATAAAAAACCAAAATGGTGGGCCAGCCCCAGTGGCCTAGTGGTTAAGTTCAGCACACTGTGCTTCAGTGGCCTGGGTTCAGTTCCCAGGTGCAGACCTACACCGCTCTGTTAGCAGCCATGCTGTGCTGGCAGCCCACGTACTAAAAAACAGAGGACAGGTGGCATGGATGTTAGCTCAGGGTGAATCTTCCTCAGAAACAAACAAAAAAAGGAACCAGAGAAGATGAAACAATGGATTGTATAGTAACAGAAGGAAACAGACTCAAAGGAAGTGCTTTCATGAAACATGTTTAGAGCTTTCCCATCTTTTGCTCCTCAGAGGATAAATTCTTGGCAAGTTGAAAAACTATTTAATAGAGATGTTTATCTTTTATTAAAAAAATACCCTCACATTCTTGAAGAATCCTGTTAAATAGGGAAAAATAGAGATAATGAATACATATTTTGAATAAAACAAACCTTATAGCTGTCATGACAAATAAGAAATGTCCCAAAGAGGCTTTTCTGGAGCTAAAATAGAGTTCCAAGGCCAAGCTTGTTGCCTCTCACTTAGGCTCATGGTCATCCTGGGCTTTGATTTATAAATTTATTTTGGTTTCTGATTTATGGATAACTTGAAAAAACATGGAAGTTGGTCCTTTAAATAAACTCCTTTTTGTAATTTTCAATTTATTTTCTCCTTTTCTATTTTAAATGGGTGTTTCCACAGGCACTTGATACTGCAAATCATCCCACCTTGGAAACAGCATTGCTTGTTTTGTTTAATTGATGTTATAAAAGCGGTTATATTTAAACTACACTTACCTCAGCATTTTCCCCAGTGTTCTTCACTATTCTTTGCAAAGCATTTTTTTTTTTTGCAAAAAGTCAAGGAACAGAGTAACAATTCATTATGACCCGACATCAATGCACATTTAATTTGGCAATCAGCCAAAAAAGTGAATTTTCAAGTTTCACCTTCCTGGAAACTTAGTATTGCCACATTTTGTATTCTGTCATATAAATAGGGACTGTTTGGTTGGCTCTATATCTATTTTGCCTCTGAAAATCATAGTGTGTGTTTGTATTGGTCTCAGAGTGTGTACTGCCATCTCTGTTGCCTTCATGTTACATCTATAGCTTATCGCCTGCCCTACCCCTAGATTTTCAAGGACAAGATCTGAGGCTGTTTGGGTAACTGGCTGCACGCAGCATGGCACTCTGTGTCGAGCAGATATTCGGGAATCCTGCTTTGAGGAATTCATAAATGTATTTTCCTCAAGTTGCATATGTACAGTTCTCGATTACAGCGGAGGAGGAACTAGCTTAAAGAAGAAGGAAGTTACAATGTATTTGGGACGTGGAGAGAGGGAGGGGACGGCAGATTAACCAGGGAAAGTCAAATAAGTCATTTGGGATCTAGGGTTAGAGTTTAAAGGAAGGGCTGTACGTATCGGACGTACATATTTGTGAGCTGACAATGTACAAGTCTTGGAAGTCCTGGGAGGCTGAGTTCTTGGAGAAAAAAATTTTAGATGACAAAGACAAGTGGGAGAGAGGATGAAGAAAAAAGAGGATCAGCCACAGAGACCACCCACAGTGGAAGGACAAGGGCAGATCAAGAGATGTTCTGAGAGGTGGGAAGTAAGGTGAGGATGGCGTCATCCGTGAAAAAGGAGAGAGTTTCACAAAGGGCACCAGAAGAGTGAATGGGAAAAATGGCTTGGGATTGACAGTGGGAAAGTTATTGAGGATTGAGGAGAAGAGTGAAAGGCTTTTCAGGGATAGAAACCACACTTGGGAGGATTAAGAAGAGATTGGGTGCTGAGGAAAGAGAGCAGTGGTTCTCAAAAAAATTTACTGAAGTCTCATCTTGGAAGCTTATTAAAAATATAGGTCCCTGGGCTGTACTCAAAGAAACTCTGCTTTCGGAGGTCTGGTGTTGGTTAATGAAGCCATATTTTTAACTAAGCGTTCCTCCTGCTTCTGAATTGTAGGTGTCTGCAGACCACTTTTCGGGAAATGTTATAGCAGAGGCAGCCAGTGTATCATGCTGCTTCTGGAAGTGAGGCAGGGAAAGGAAGGCAGGAAACAAAGTATTGGATGGAAGTACCAGCAAGGTGATGCAAAGATGCAGCCGCTGCCCTGGGGGAAGGGATTCTGATTTAAAGACAAAGAAGTGGGGACCAGTGGTGGAAGATGAGGAAGATACCAGGGAAGGCAGGGATGTGTGTGAGTCCTTAAGATAGTTCTCAGGAAAAGAAGATTTAGGAGTTGAGTTCATCTTTAGTAAGGATTGGGGGCCCAGTTTGAGAGACAGTGAATAGAGGAAAGCATCAGGAAATGACCAACTTCCCTGTGATTACTATCTTTGCACCCTTGCTCTGTATACAGCAGGCGTTCAGTCCTTCTTCTCTGTGCATTTTGCACAGCCTTGTAGCTATCTTGATTGCAGACGTCATTCAAGTCGTCTTTTTAGAGTTTCATTGTGTTTATACTTCAAAATTCAAACACTTAAAATTATGGGGCTTTTTTCTATAAAAGCAATCCATCAATGTTCGTTAATATCTGGTAGACTTAACAGATGGTCCAGGCTTTTGTGAAAAATATGAAAGTAACTAAAAATTATATTAGTATATTTTACTGGAATACTAATATAGATAAAATTTCCCAGTGCATGTATATTATGTAATTACAAATTCTACACTTAGCCACATGGGCAGAAAAAATTAAAACTAAAAAAGTAGTGATTGAACTAGTTTTCTCCCTATTTTTCCTGATATTTCCTCAACTGCAAGGTCAAATCTCCTTGAATTCTCAGTGTATATTTTGTCGTTTATTTACAGGCTACTGGTCATTTATAGAAAATAGAGTTGTTCATTTTTTTCACAATTAATTTACAAGGTTTATCATCAAAATTATATTCCTAAAAGCTATTTCATATCCTGGACATGTTTGTGTTGTTATTACATGCCATCAAGTCAACTCCGACTCCTGGTGATGCTGTAAGTGAGTGATGTCCACCCTGTCCTGTCGTCAACAGCCCTGCTCAGCTCCTGTAGACTCATGCCTGTGGCTTCCTTCATGGAGTCAATCATCTCATACTTGGCCTTCCTCTTTTCCTGCTGCCTTCTACTTTTCCCAGCATTCTCGTCTTTTCCACAGCATCCTGCCTTCTCATGATGTGCCCAAAGTAGGACAGCCTCAGTTTGATCCTTTTTGCCTCCAGCCATGGTTCAGGCTTAATTTGCTCCAGGACCCACTTGTTCATCTCTCTGGCAGTCCAGGGGCTCCTTAGAGCTCTACACCAGATGTCGAATGAATCCATTTTTTTCCTGTCAGGCTTCTTCACCGTTCGGCTTTCATGCCAAACATAGTAGTTAGGAACACGAGGGTGTAGATAATCTTGGCCGTGATCTCTAATGAAACTTCTTTGTGCTTTATGACCAGGCTAATCAAGCCACTTCTACCCTAACTAAGTAAAAATAGGTAAATGCCTTCTAACCCTTGAGATCTATCTAGGCACATTTAACTGGAGAATTATAAAGAATCATGACATCGCATTTAATATAGAAAATTATCATGTCCTATATTCATTAGTTTCTTACACAAATGTATATTAGTTTTGCTAATAAACAATACTATATTTTAGGAAGTAATATAAAAGCCCCATGTTTGTTGATTTTGTATTGTGTGCTTCTCATTCTCTCTCTCTTCCTTTCTTTCCTCTCTTTTCCCAATTTCCACTTGTCTCCAGTTTTAAGTACATCCTATTACTGTGGTTCCACCCTTCTTTGGTTATTGTTTCTCTTCTAAGCAATCCCTTGGAATGTACTTTGCCGGGGTTTTCAGGGATGGGTCTGTATCCCAGAAAACCTAGAAGAGTGAGTAGCTGTTGATAGGAATCAAGCATTAACTGACCAGACCGTAGAATTTGCAGACGCTCTTGGACTGTTTTCATCAAGAGTTTTCACCATCAGATTTGCCATTTACAAGCCTGTTAGACCTAAATCTAAGTCTTAGTTTGTCAGTCTGTAGCCATTGATTTATGCTTAATGATTTCTATTTTGGAGGACTCTTAACAACAAGACATTTAATTTGGAGGATGTGGGGAGGGAATATAGCCCCATGATAGGGGAACGTGCCTTCTCTTACAATAGTGTGGAAAGGATATGTTTATGTGTACTTACACATACTGATTCCCCTGGGTCATTTTGAAGCCCCCAAATAAGACAATAAGGTTTGTGTTGATACAAACTTACTTTGTGTAAGCTTTATTCCCAATAGGCAGCGTCTTTAAGAAGCCAAATATTCTGGCTTCCTTCAAAATTGCCTTAAATAATAAAAATGTATTCACCAACTTGGGGCAAGTGATGTTGATTTCAGTTTTGCTTAAATCCAGTAGAGGTTTGTTCGGATCTGTGATGGTGTTTGTTGATTTCTTTAAAAGGTGATCCCAGTTCTGTTGTGCTCCAGGATGTCTAGACTACCTACTGAATATTTGTAAGTTAGGACAAGTCATTTACCTACCTTAAGGGGGTGGTGTTAGCTCAATTAAAGACGAGAGTATTGATCTTATGAGGAGATGTGTTTATTCCAAACTTCAGCAATACAGACCATGGAAATACAAGAAACCACAGCCCAATCCTCTCTTTTCTTTCTTTCTTTCTTTCTTTCTTTTTTTTTTTTTTTTGAGGAAGATTAGCCCTGAGCTAACATCTGCCACCAATCATCCTCTTTTTGCTGAGGAAGACTGGCCCTGAGCTAATATCTGTGCCCATCTTCCTCTGCTTTATATGTGGGACGCCTGCCACAGCATGGCTTGATGAGCAGTGCTTAGGTCCACACCCAGGATCCAAACCAGGGAACCCTGGGCCGCCAAAGCAGAACGTGTGAACTTAACCGCTGCACCGTGGGGCCAGCCCCCTAATCCTCTCATTTTTTGATAAAGCTTAGTTTTTGCCGTAAATTATCTTTTAAGCCACATATAGTTATTTGATGAAACACCAGCTTAAAGATGGCAGCAATTACCCAATTTCTGAAGATAACCCCATTTTAGGCCCTGCAATTGTGTCAAAGCACCTTGCCGAGTAGTGCTGTCCATATTACAGCACTGGCATGATGGAGAGATCTTTTAAGCTTGGATTCCGGTTTTGCAAGCACGCTGATACCTTTTAGAAGCTCCTTATTTTCCCAGAAGATCTTTTTGTACCCTGTTATGATCTTTCCCACCTAATTTAACTCCTGTCTTGGTGTTCACAGGTGTGGGAAAGCCTTCATGAAGTTCAGTGAGTACATTGGCTCAAAAACAGCAGAGGCACAACTGCCAGATCCGTAAGAATATGTATTTTTAATGTGGCAACTTTAAAGGAAAGCCACAGCTCACACCTCCGTGAACCTGACGTCTAATACGAGATCTGAGCCAACACTTATGGTTTTATATGAAGTTAGTAGACATCTGGATATTAAAATCATAATAGTAAAACTGGGAAGATTTTTTTTTCTCTTTTTTTTGAGGAAGATTAGCCCTGAGCTAACTGCTGCCAGTGCTCCTCGTTTTGCTGAGGAAGACTGGCCCTGAGCTAACATCCATGCACGTCTTCCTCTACTCTCTATGTGGGACACCTACCACAGCATGGCATGTCAAGTGGTGCCATGTCTGCACCCAGGATCCGAACCGGCGAACCCCGGGCTGCCAAAGTGGAAGGTGCAAAAGTAACCGCTGCACCACCGGACTGGCCCCTGTAAGATTTTTTTTAACTCCAATTTCCAATTATATCTTATTTTCTATTAGCCTGTTATTGTTTATGAACTTTCAAAAAGTATAGAAAAATCCCTCTTTCATGATGAAGTAGTGAGTTGCATTATTTGGTTCCTTGACACTCCTAGCGCTAGATTGATGCACTCAGTCATCTTGTGTGTTTGGAAATGAAAACTCAGCTGACAGGAGAAGAGTATAGTCATTACTTGGGTGGATTTATACATGATCTAGTGGGTGTTCAAAACTATAGAGCGTGATCCCAACCATTGGAGAAAATCAAATGAAAAATTTCAATATCATGGCTGTTACAGAAATTAAATTACTTTCGTAAGGATGGTGTTGAAAACGTTTCCATTCATTGAGAAATAAAACAAGCGCTTCTTATAATGGGCCATTATTTATTCTTCACATTATTTATTCTTAACAACATCTTTTGCCCATAGATTTCAATAGTTTCAAAAAGTTGGCTAGGATTATTAACTAGAAGCTGCTGCTTTCTCTTCCTATGGTCTTTCCTCAATGGACTCTCCTTTTCTAGCTGTATTATTTCAAAGTCAGAGTTATCATTTCCTCCGGGAGGGTTTAATCACGTTAAATAGAACTTGATATGTCTATGAATCCATGTATGACAGAAAGATATTTAAAAAAACAAAACAAAACACCACTGGTTATATAAATATAGAAGCCGTTAGGGAATGGCCAGCTGGACTCCATCTGTTCTCAGTTTTCCCATCTGTAAAATGGGATAATAATAGTATCTACCTCGTAGTGTTGGTATTAAATGACATAATGCATATGGAGTCCTTGACTGAGGGCCTGGTGCTTAGCGAGTGCTCAGAAAATATTCAACAACACAATCTCAAAAGGGGAAATACTCTCGCTTGGAGCGAGTATGGTCTTGTCGCTTAAACGTTACGCTGCTTCGAGGATTCTGAGGTGACAGAATAGGCTGGTGCAGGTGGGAGCTGTAGCTTCTCTCTGGGTTGCTTTAGAGATGATCCATCTGGAAGCCCGTGGATGAAACTCTTCAACTCAGAGGTGCCTCTTGCTCTGAGTTTTTTGTTTTTAAATCATAGTGACCATGCGTTTAAAGAACATCACTTTCAACTCTTCTTTAGGATTAGTAATATTTATTTGTTTTCAAAAAGATGAGTCCAAGGAAATGAAACATTCGTATACACATTTACTTCCTTTCATGAAATGAGTGAGTCTAAATGTAGGCATAGATTTCTGAAAATTACAACATCTGAAATGTACTAGAAGTGCGGAATTCTTTTCCTTGAGCTGTCTGCATTGTTTTGGGAGGTTTGTATGTACTTGCAATGAAGAGTCTGACTCCATTTTTTGATGTTTGACTGCTGACAGCCCTTAAGTCTTTTGCCTGCATCTTGGTAAGCTGACAAGAAAGCCAGGTCCCACCTCCTTCAGTGCCACCTGGAAGCCACACTGGGAATCTTCACCCCTGTCTCACCCCCTAACCATTTTAAACCATTTTAACCTCAAGCCAGTCCTCTGTCCTTGCTGTCTCAACCTCTTGTTGGCTGTGCTTTTGAAGCCTGCTCTACTCTCCTCAGAAAACCTTCTGATACCCTCTTGGTGGGTGGGGGGGGGGTGTCATCAGTCTCAACGTTCGAACCCAATTGTGGGTGGATGTCCACTGTCTTCCTCCTGAGTGGCCACAACAATACTGGATATAAGCTTTATTCCCAGAGCTTCATGTCTGCATTTTAGATGTTATTTGTGTGTTCTGAATATTGTCAGAAGGGAATAATAGTAACAATAATAAGGCCCTTACTTTCTGCTAAGGATCATGTCAAACCTTTACATGGATTGATTATCTCATTTAATCCCCACAGTAGCCATTTGATCCTTATTATCCCATTTTCAGCGATAAAACTCAGCCTCAGAAAGATTAAATATCAATCTCAATGTCACATAACTAGTAAGTGGTTGAGTTAGGATTCGAACTCAGGCAATGTGGGTTCAGTACCACTATGCTATGGCTATGTCGCTCCCCTTTCATATAAACCTAGGATACAATTTTTTTCCCCTGCTTTATCTCCCCAAATCCCCCCCGTACATAGTTGTGTATCTTAGTTGCAGGTCCTACTAATTGTGGCATGTGGGACGCCGCCTCAGTGTGGCCTGATCAGCGGTGCTGTGTCTGCATCCAGGATCCAAACTGGCAAAACCCTGGGCTGCCACAGCGGAGCGTGCTGACTTACCCACTTGGCCACAGGGCCAGCCCCATAGGATACAATTTTTATAAAGCACTTTATTGGAGAAGTCATCCTTACCTTTCCTCTTTTCAGCCCTCACGTATTTAAAAAAGATTATAACACATATGTGAAGTTCTATTCATATTGTGGTCTCCAGCAAATCCTTATACACGGAGGGAGGACCTAGTGCCTAGCAGGCGGCCAACAAATGTTTCTTGAAGTGAAATAATATGCAAAAGTTTAGATATGAGTGCTTTCTGTTTTCTGGGTTTTTTTCCTCTTGACTTCTCTTGTCAAATGACTGATTTGTGCTTGTGGGTGAAATTCTCTCAGAAAAATGAGTTTGAATAATAGAGCAGACTTTTAAAAAATTACATACTTAGGGGCTGGCCTGGTGGCATAATGGTTAGGTTCACACGCTCCTCTTCGGCAGCCTGGTGTTCGTGGGTTCGGATCCTGGGCACAGACCTACATGCCACTCATCAAGCCATGCTGTGGCGGCGTCCCACATACAAAACAGAGGAAGTTTGGCAAAGTCGTTAGCTCAGGCACAATCTTCCTCAAGCGAAAAGAGGAAGATTGGCAACAGATGTTAGCTCAGGGACAGTCTTCCTCACCAAAAAACAAAAAAAAAAAAAGGAGAAAAAATTACATACTTAAAGGACTATATTGTTTGCCTGATGAAGCAGTGATGATATTTTAGTTCTTGACACCTCCGTGGTAGCTCACGTCATAGACTGCTGGAATACACCCATTTGTATATGTGTCTGATTTCCCATGCAGGTGGTGAGCCCCCAGAATCCGAAGAGGACATTATCATGAATTCTGAATCACCTATTACACGAATAGACCTTCACACATGGGCATTTCTCAGTAAATGTTGGTTGCTAAATAGCTATCTCTAAAATACGTAGATTGTACCTTGGAGAAATAGCCACCAGGAGCCATGCTATTCTGTTTGCTTTGTGCTTATCGACTCTGGTCCTTACAGCAAGACAGGACTGTTTTCTCCATTGCTTGGAGTTTCATAGGTGTGAGTTCTAGAAAGGTGACTCACTCCTGGCCATCAAGTCACATCAGCAGCCATACCCTCTGTGGCCTGCCACCTCTCTGCCTCACTACCTAAAGTTGATATCTCAGAACCTGAAGCTTAGATCCTTTGAGAGGAAGAATTTTTTTGTTTTTTGGTGAGGAAGATTGGTTCTGAGCTAACATCTGTTGCCAATCTTCCTCTTTTTGCTTGAGGAAGATTGTCCTTGAGCTAACATCTGTTCCAGTCTTCCTCTACTTTGTATGTGGGATGCTGCCACAGCAGCCTGGCTTGATGAGTGGTGCATCTGTCTGTGTCCATGACCCCAACCTATGAACCCCGGGCTTCCGAAGTGGAGCACATGAACTTTACTACTACGACACCAGGCTGGCCCCAAAAGGAAGACTTTTTAAATGTATTCAGCTGCGTTTATTATAAAGGTCCCTGAAGATCCTTCGTTTTTGAAAAGATGAAATATGGGAGAAGATTATGTAATTTCCCTGTCTTACCCTACCTGGCCCCTCGTCTCATCTAAACCCCTTTCATTAAAGAAAGGAAAAATAATTTAGACTATGGTCATTTAGGAAATAAAACTTAAAACACTTTTTAAAGTTTTAAAACTGAAAGTGGGTTGAGTTAGTATGAGAAAGACATTCCTCCTTGAAGAGAGAAAGGGCGGAAGACAGTGGGCTTCCAGGCAGAATTTCTGCACATTCAGAGAGGGAGTTGGCTGGTACCGGCTGCCCCCACCATGGACAGGGCTTAAATTTTGGAGCCAGAGTCCTGGGTTGGAATCCCAGTCTTTATTTTACTGGAAGCAGCAGGCCCTTCTGTGAGCAAGTTACTTAACGTGAGTAGGTCTTCTTGTCTTCGTCTACAAAATGGAGACACGAATTCTCACCCGCAGGGTTGTTGTGAGGAGGAAAATGGGTGGTACCCATGTAGCCCCTGATTTTCAGAGTCGGCCCTCTCCTTCCAGTAGAGCAGGTCCCTGAGTCCATGAAACGTAACTACTGTCGCTCCTTCTGTGCCGGGTGTCGTGGGGGCTTGCCCACATTCAGGCCCAGATGAACTTTTGACCTCAATGAAGTGAGAAAGCTCTGTGACTCAGTTTCCCCAAAATGAAACAGAAACAAAAACACCCATTCTAAGTATTTATTTAAATATCTATAACTGAAGAAATAACGTAATAGAAAGGAAACTTGACACCTTAATTGAATTACTTGTCAATTTTTATCAATGATGCTTGTCTTCCAGAGGAAACCATCAATGAGTCAAAGACAAGTGGCTTCATGACAGCCAGATAATGTAACTTTCTAAAATATTTTGGTTTTTGCCGTGTGCCGCTTGGATGAATAAAGGTGGAAGGGGGAAACAAACTTCACACGCTGAGCATTAAAGACAAGCCATAAAGGCATCTAGCTCCTGACACCGCAGAGGCTTCTTTCTGACACACTGTACCTCCCTTGGCCGTACTCACATCCTCCTTGAAGTCGTCTCCAGTGCTGGTCCCCTTCTCAACGCCAGGGCAGCAGTTGGCTTGGGTCTTTAAGTACACGTGACATGGTGGTCATCGCGGTGGGTGGCTTCACAGTTGACAAAGGCCCAGACCCTGACACCCAAATGCTCCCTGTGAAATGTGGGAGAAAGATGTCTAGACAGAGACTGTCCATGGCACGGGCTCAGTGCCGTGGAAGCGTCTAGCTCTGAAAGTTCCGTGGACATGGAGAACCAAGTGCCTTTGCGGATTTCAGGGAAGGCTTTGGAACTGATCCTTGCTTCAAAAGGATGAGTAGAGAGAGCCTGTGGCACAAAGTGGGGAAGGCCATTGCAGCAGATGGAACAGCATGATCAAAGGCCCAGAGGACGGGGCATAGTACGGTGTGTGTATGGAGGTGGAAGTGGGGTGCGGGAGGGTGGAAGAACATCGTAGAGCTTCCAGTGTGAAGCCACAGCTTGGAGAGGAAATGGATGTAGGTTATAGATGGGTTAAGGAAGGTCTTATTTGTCATGCCAGGGAGCTTAGACTTTATCCTATTGGGGTAGGGGGGCATTTTAGATCTCTCTCCTGGTAACTTCGTGGAGGATTGATTAGGGCAAGGGGGTGGGTTGGAAGAAGGCAGGGAGACCAGTGACGAGCTGGTAAACTATGGCTATCCTCCACATGAGGGCCACTGAGGTTCTGCAGGAGGACACTGAGAGCAGAGAGGATTGTATGTGCTGGAATGGCGGGGAGTTGGTGGCCTCAATTTCACAAATGAATAACCCAGTGTAAAGTTGATATCTGGAGCCAGCCCTGGGCCTGAATGGTTAAGTTTGTGCACTCCACTTTGGCGGTCTAGGGTTTCATCAGTTTGGACCCTGGGTGTGGACCTAGCACCACTCATTAGGCCATGCTGAGGCAGCGTCCCACATAGCACAACCAGAAGGACCTACAACTAGAATATACTACTATCTACTGGGGTGTGTTGGGGAGAAGAAGAAAGAAAAAAAGAAGATTGGCAACAGATGTTAGCTCAGGTGCCAATCTTTAAAAAATAAATGAATAAATAAAGTTGATATTTCTCCCCTCCCACCCCTCCTCATCTGCTCCCTGACACATCACGTTAAAACTCTTGTGGTTCTTTTGCAATCCTGTCATTCCTGTAATGACTTTAAACTGAAAAAAGAAAGGAGTTATTTAAAGGTAATCATGGTGTATATTGAAAAATTTGGTTATAGTCAGTTCCTATGGTGTTAGAAGAAAACCTTTAGAAAGGTTTGTGGATGTTAACGGGCTTAATATGGGTGGTCAGGCAAACTGTACTGAGGATTAAGAGTGATTTTCCGACTGACTTGCTATGATGAAACTTTGGCCATTTGACTACTTAATGGAGAAAGGATTATAATAAGTTTCACATTCAGAAAGGAGTCTTCAGTATGCATGTAATACATCCCCAAAATAGAAACTTGCTCTTTTTCAAATGTCTGTCTCGGAGTGGCCAGTAAAAATTCTGAGTGTGTTCGAATGCAGCCCCAGTGTCATCACACTTTGTGAAAAAGACTCAGCGTAAGGAAGCAATCATGGCGCCTCTGACTTCAGCCGGGACACCAAGGCCACTGTCATGTTGCCAGCTTTAGACCATTGTTTTATATATAAAAACAAGAATGGTTTTCAAAAAGTCACTGTTCTCAATCCTTGCTAGCTCCTGTGTATGCTTCAAATTTCAGCTCAGGTGTTACTTCTTTCTGAGTGGCTTTCTTTGACCTCTCCAGTCCCACTGAAACGCTTCCCCTCTGCCACAGAACATTTAGCAAGTTGAACTGGAATTTGCCTGTTCCCCTGATCGACCGTGAGGTCCTTGAAGGCAGGGCTGCTTAATTTTGGTGCTGTCATCACCTAGATGGTGCCCGGGATAGGGTTGGCATTCGATAAATGAATGAATGCATGGAATCTTGGGTTCCACCATATGCCAGCTCCTATTGTGCTCATTTTGACAATTTAGTTCTGTGTAGGGTTTTTTTTCCTGTGTGTGTGTGTGTGTGTGTGGCTTAGAACATAGTTCTAAATGCTTGTTTTCCTTCAGTTGCGATGGAGTTAGAGATAGTAAGGTTGTTTGTGAATTATGTGGATTTCTTTGGGTTACATGAAAAGTGCAAAATGAAATATTTCAGTTGGGGCCTATGCTTATGTTAGTATCTTACTGTCAAGCATACAAATTACTTTCATCAACCACTGGCAAATACGTGTGACTATTGGAGCAGAACCCTTGGAAATGTGTTGGAAGAGACTATAACGTGGTCAAGATGGTAGCTGTAGTCGGCTGAGTTTCTCATCCAGGTTAATGCCTTATACATTCTCTGATTTTTCTAACTTTCGCTCATTTTTTTTTCCACAAAAGACCCTTTTGTAGCTTTAGTTTAAAAAGAAATACAATGAAAAAAATCTTTTCTAGAGAGGAAATTATGATCTCAATAAACCTTGGAAAAGTCTCTTATGATTTTAATTTTTTTAGTTTAAAAGTTGCTGAGCATGTGTATGTCTGTGTGTGTGCATTGCACATGTGTGTATTTGCATTTTACTTGGAGGGGGAGTGTAGAATGGGGAAGGATTTAAGAAACTGTAACGCCAATGGAGTTAATACTCCTTATGACAGCAGATACTACCTCCAGCACACAATAAAGCCAACCATGTCTACTTTTTAAGGGATCTTTGTGCAAGATCTAATTGGTCACCAAAGTGGAAAAATAGTCACCAATATTGCTTATCAGATATGTCATATATACTCTGCTTTGGAGAAAGGATTTTTCTCCTGCCTTAATTAAAGACTAGACCAGAAGTTACTATTTTTCAAAGGATGGCAACTCTAGAATCCTGGGTTCCTGCTGGCCGTCAAGAGAAGTGTTCGCCTCAAGGTACTCAGATGAGTAGTTTAAACAGAAAGCAAAGTTTCTGAAAGTCCGGGTACTTACCACTCAGCCAAGGTCTTTCTTTCCAAGCACCTTGAGAATGTGCTGTTCATCTGTGCCAGCCGTTAAAGTAAAAAGCAAACTGTCAGTATGGGGCCAGTGATTGGCGTCTGGATATGGCTCTCTGGAGCCTAGCTCACTTCAAAGGCTACTCTAGGCTCACTGCATTTCACAGTTTTCATAGCCACCATCTGTTCCCTACACAGAATTGCCGTAGCATTCCATGACTCCTGCACATTTTCCATTATCCTGGCTTTATAAAGTCTGCATTATTAAATGGGCTCTCTTTGGAAGCAGCATCTGCGTAAAGTAGGTTTTATTTCTCTTTAAGTTTTTACTCCAAGAAGTAAAAGATTAGTATAGAAGAGTCTAGCTAGTATGATCGTGTCCCGCGACTTTCCAAAATTCCTCTTCATCAAAGAGAGAGTGGCTACAGTCTAAGGAATTTGAAGCCATTAATGATAGTGTCAGTGGCAACATGGCTCTTCAAAAACATCAAACGAGGAAGCTATTTTTTCACCCTCTGAGTGGCAACTTTTCTTTGTCAAAAATTGGAGAATTTACAGATTTAAAGAATCAATCCTGAGACAATTACTCATGTTCTGAGGAGGCTGAAAGAAAGTTCAATGCTCACTGCCATTCAAAAGAGTTTCTTGAAAAGCATAATAATTTATATAGAGCCTAGAACATCCCCCCCGCTCTAGACCTCCTGGTAGAGACACACAGTCAGCTTATCCAAAACTTAATTCATCATTGCCCTTCCCAAATTGTTCTTTCTTCTGTGCGTGGCTTTCTCCCCTCCTCAGTCCAGTGTCCTTGAGGACATCTCTCTTGATGTCATCTCTCCCCATGATCGTCAGTATCTAGTCAGTCATGAATCAGCTTGATTTTACTTCCCACCAACTTCTCATCCCCACCTCCCTAATTCATACCCCTGCTCTCTTCTACTCTAATTACTCCAGTAGCCTCTTACTTTGCCTGCCTGCTGTCAATCCCCCAATCCATTCACCCCATTGCCATCAGAAGCATCCTTTTCAAATAAAAATATCTGTGAATGCTCTTTGGCTGCTTGAAACTCTTGAATGGCTGCACCGTTGACTTCAGGATAGAGTGCAAAAACTTCTTCATGTGGCTTACGCACTGATTTCTTCTCCAGCCTCAACATTTCCTCTCACCCTTTCAGTTCTTTAGGTCTCACTGTTGAATCTCTTCCTCTGGGATGCTTCCTTGTTCCCTGGAGTTTGGGTGTGGAGCCCTCCTCTGAGCCCCAGAACACAGCATCTCACACACTGATTGTGAGTGTGTGTTTGTGTCTCTGCGTCATTCACTAACTGTAAGCTCTGTGAAACCAAGGGACTGTGCTCCCAGTTACATCCCCAGAACTTAGGGAAATGCCTGGCACGTGGTATGCACTCAGAAATATCTACTGAATAAGGGAAATTTCACTTTTGGGAGATGTTACAAGGTGAGATAAAAATGTCATTCAACAGATTTTGCAGCTGGTTTATCGAATTATATTTGCTAGAATCCCCATGCAAAGTGAGGGCATCATGGCACTTATATAATAAACTTGTTGGCTGGGACCATTTGATTTGATTGAGTGTTCAGTTCTTAAGTCCTTCAGCCTGGTGGTATGTAAGGCACACTGAAATTGGATTCGGAAAATGCTTGGGTTAAGCCCTTAGGCTGTGGGACTAGACAAATCAATTAAGTTCTCTGAGTGTCAGTTTCCTCCTCTGTTACACGGAGGTGATAATGATCCTGAAATTTACATGTGTGATCATATCTGAAAACACCTAACCTGGTGCCTAGCACACAGTAGGTATCTATAAATGTTAGTTTCATGTATTGTCAAGAGTGAGAACTAAAATATGCTGACATTTCCTGTTGATCAAGATGTTTCACTATTGGTTACGTGAATTCAAGTCATTGTGTGTGACATAATTTACCAGTCTTGTCCTAGTGTCCTCGTTTTACTTTTAAAACTAATAATACAACTTTAACAGTTTAACGAAATACACACACAACCCCACCGTTTTCATCAGTTCTATTCTATTTCTTACCCATTTGCTTATTTCTTATCCATTTCTCCTCTGTATCGTATAGAAAATGCACCGTTTAGCCTCAAGTTGAAGAATAACTCTGTTTCTAACTTAGCTTTGTTTGGTTTTGTTTGTTTTGTGTTAAGCTAAGGAATCTTGAAACATCTTCAAATTTATATTTAAATTATATTGACACTGAAGAAAGACATTAGTGTTAGTTACACTTACAGATAATTTCACGTCTCCTTTTTGGAGTATTATCACATTTTTTGATTTTTGGCTACATCACTTTTCATGGATTTTTGAAGTGGTGGTAATGGAGCTTTTTTTCTGTAAGCACATTTCATGATTGACAAATATATCTTAAAGGACGTGATATAATCAATGGTAGGGAAAAACAGATTCAGTCTCTGCCCTCATGGAGCTCCTTTTTTTTTTTTTTTAACTTACTCTCAATTTAATTAACTTAGTGAATGTGATCAAAGGCAAATCTATTGCCTTGGCATTTTTATCAAGTCTCTTTCAAAATGTAATGACACTAAGGCCGAATGAAGATGAGTGGCTGGCAAAGAGGTGCAGTTCTAAAACGTGCACTCACGAGAACCACCAAAAGAGTTCCAGGACGTATGTCAGCAGGAGCGTCTGTCATGTGGGCATCTGGGCATCTTCATGGTATAACCAGTTCATAAATTTTTTTTCTTTTTCTTTTTTTTTTTTTTTTAAGGAAGATTAGCCCTGAGCTAACATCTGCCACCAATCCTCCTTTTTTTGCTGAGGAAGACTGGCCCTGAGCTAACATCCCTGCCCGTCTTCCTTTACTTTATATGTGGGACGCCTGCCACAGCATGGCTTGATGAGCAGTGCTTAGGTCCGCACCCAGGATCCAAACTAGCGAACTCCAGGCGACCGAAGCAGAGTGTACGAACTTAACTGCTGCGCCACCCTGTGGCCCCAACCCGTTCATAAATTTGAGCACTCATTTAAGCAAAAGAGAGCCCCTTTTCTCCAACCTAGCAGTCACCTGACTTGTAATCAGTAAGGATACTATTTGGTGCCTTCTCTGCTGGAAAACAAACAGCTACTGCCAGAAGCCAAAACAAATAAACAAAGGACGGGCATTGGAGAGTTCCTGCTGTGACCTCATCTGTTTTTCTCCTTTGCAGAATGTGGTATTTTCCACTAAAGAAATCGAGCACTCTAGAGGTGGTGGGTAGAGATGTCTGGTGTGTTTTCATTGATTTCCTAGGGAGACTTTCAACAGTATTCTACTGTGTGTTCATCCCGGGATGGTGTAATGTAGACCAGGATTGGGCAATAGTTCTCTCGTATTCAGGTGTCCATGCAGAGAAGCACCCCTGGCAAGGCCTTGAGAACTGTATTTATTCTGGCTACTCTTTACCAAGAGGACACATAGCCGTTCCCGGAGGCGTAATTGACCTTGCTAATGGTATCCTGCCTCTGAGGAAGAAAGGCTTTGCGTTTCTAATTACCTTTTAATTCTTTTGTAAACATTTAGGTCAGTAAAATATCATTGTTCCATTTCCGATGCTTATTGAAAACTGATTTTAAATGTCTTCTGCCCCTATCCAGCTCTTAATAAGTGCGGGTCGAAAAGGCTGTGCCCATTCTCTATGCAGCGATAATTTTCAGAAGAGCATTATTCTCTGTGTGAATTCTCAAATGCCTTTTCAACCTCTCTCTGGAAAATTGAGACAAAGGCCCACAGATAGTTCTTAAGGCTGACCAATTCTACCAGCTCATGGAAGCTGCAATATCATCTTAACCAGACTCTCATTCATTGGTGATATTTCTAATATAATATTTAGGTATTTTACTTGCTAAATTCTGATTTTTTCGTGAGTAGTTTTAGCTATCATGATGTCAAGCATTTTCTCACTCATTTAATTCTGTTTTCGGTATTTACCTTTATTTAGATGAAGCAAAACGCAACAGTTTGTTTGCAGGAGGAAGGAGCACTGGACAGAATCAAAGATGGAAAATGAGTGTTTTTATTAATTTTCGTGTTCTTCTGGTTTGTTTTTGTTTGCCCGTTTCTGGTGTTACCACAGTGGTATTCAGCGCATCTTGAGGTCAGCAAAAATAATAATTTCTGTCTGTTATGTTAAAGTTGTGTACATTGCGTTCCATTTAGAAAAAAATATCTTGGAAAAATACCGTGTCCAGTGAAGCCAGCAATCCTTCGACTGAATAGACAACTTTGTCTCTTCTTCCCACAAAGTGGGGGAAAGCTTCTCTTCTGCTACACAGGGAGAAGGCAATTCTATGTGTCCTTTCTTGGCTTCGGGTCACGAACATTCAGGAAATATGGGTCTCTAATGTTAGAGGATATTTGAGGGTAGACCACTAGGGACACGGGTGTGAATTTATTTTAATGTTGCCCGCAATGCAATTTATTACCCTGGAAATTGATTTTAGCAAGAAATGTATGAACATCTTTCGACTATCAGATTGCTTATTGGTTGTATTGGGAAGAAAAAAAATGTAGCAAATCAGGTGAAAAGGATTAATTTGATTCTGGTCTGTAGTCAAGAATAGATATTTATTTTTTTTAAGAGATTTATTTATATTACATTATGCTGAGGCTTTATTAATGTGCTACATTTAGCATTTCAGAGTCCAGTTTCCAAAAGAGAGACCAATTAATCATCCAAACTCCTCCTTCTTCCCAAAGAGATATGTTTCGAGGTCACAGATAAAATTAGCTGGTATGCCTGAGAAAAGGCAGAGTGTATCAATTATCCAGGCCATAATATTGCTGCATAACAAATCACCCAAAACTCAGTGGCTGCCTACACAGGAATATTGTGGACATGTGGCAAAGGGTTTGGGCATTAACTGGCGCCATGAATCGCTCAGTCTCCCATAGGGTGGGTCTTTCTCTGTGGCCTTCATGCTCCCACAGCATTCTTTGGCTAATCTGAATTCAGGAGCTTTGAAAAGGATTCATGAGAGCAGCCACTGACATTTCATTTGGGAATAGGGAACAGTGTCTGTGAATAGATGTGCTCTACCACTCAAAATAACCAGATTGTGTACAGTACACAGATAACCTGCCTTTTCTGGTTAATTAAGAGTTCACTGGAGTCTGAGGTTTTCCTGGGTTTGTACTCCACTTCTTAACAACCAGTTGTGTCCAGTTGGGCAAGCCAGCCAGCCTCTTAGCCTCAACTTGCTTGTGTGTGAAATGGGAACCTTGACTCACGAGGCTAGAGTTGAGTATAATGTGTCCAAATGCTTTGCAGACTTTTAAAGTGCTACAAATGAGTTATCATTGAAATCAGGCTGTGTGCCTATGAAAGTTCAAATCCAGCATCTGTGGCTGTATTCTTAGGCCTTATCCTGGGCTTTAGAACAAAATTGGTGGCTATATTGACAAGTTTGTTAAGATTTGAGCACAATGTTGTCTTTAATATATTCCATGCTTTATTTTGTGTATTGAGCCAAAAATTCGTTATATATACTAATAACTTAAAAGACACCAATATGGGGCCAGCCTGGTGGCGCAGCAGTTAAGTCTGCACGTTCCGCTTCCGCAGCCCGGGGTTCGCTGGTTCGGATCCCGGGTGCGAACATGGCACCGATTGGCAAGCCATGCTGTGGTAGGCGTCACACATACAAAATAGAGGAAGATGGGCACGGATGTTAGCTCAGGGCCAGTCTTCCTCAGCAAAAAGAGGAGGATCAGCAGCAGATGTTAGCTCAGGGCTAATCTTCCTCAAAAAAAAAAAGACACCAGTATTTGATTTTCTTTTAGTTTGAGTCCATGATCAAGAGGGGCCATAGTTATGGTCTGAGTTGATTTCTAATTATCCCCATGTAGATTAATCAAATGGAGACATATCTGAGGCAACTCTACCTTTTATCTTTTTCCTGACAATATTTTTCCTCTGCTTATATTTTAATTCCCTCGTTTAAAGTGTGGCTTAGCAGGACACAAGGGAAGCCTTTTTGTTTTAATTGTGGTCATAATAGCTTATAACATTGTAAAATTTCAGTTGGGCATTATTATTTGTCAATCACCATATAAATGTGTCCCTTCACCCCTTGTGCCCACCCCCTGACCCCTTTATCCCGGTAACCACTAAGCTGTTCTCTTTGTCTGTAAGTTTGTTTATCTTCCACAAGTGAGTGAAATCATACGGTGGTTGTCTTTCTCTGTCTGGCTTATTTCGCTTAACATCATACCCTCAAGCTCCATCCATGTTGTTGTGAATGGGACGATTTTGTCTTTTTTTATGGCTGAGTATATATTTTTCTATATATATACATCCTATATATTTACACCACATCTTCTTTATCCAGTCATCAGTCGATGGGAACTTGGGTTGCTTCCATGTCTTGGCTATAGTGAATAATGCTGCAATGAACATAGGGGTGCATAAGTCTCTTTGTATTGTTGATTTCAAGTTCTTTGGATAAATATCCAGTAATGGGCTAGCTGGATCATATGGTATTTATATTTTTAACTGTTTGAGAAATCTCCATACTGTTTTCCATAGTGGCTGCACCAGTTTGCATTCCCACCAGCAGTGTATGAGGGTCCTGTTTTCTCCACAACCTCTCCAACATTTGTTATTTTTTGCCTTGGCAATTACAGCCATTCTAATGAAAGCCTTTTAAACATGTTAAATTACCCTTGTTTTCCTTATCCTCTTCCTTCTCATGGAAGGTTGAAGCAGAGACATGTCACAGGTAAAGACCGGTGTTTGTCCTCAATCTTAGGAGGTCAGCTGTGCACGAGGAGGTTGTTGCAGAAGCAGCACATGTCAGCAAGCTAATGGGCTTGAACTCCTTTTCCTTTCTCCATGCATCAGGCACCTACACAGGGTCTCTCAGTTTATTAGAGATTTGTAAACTTTGTAGGCACGAGCACCAATCATGAATGATAAGTGTAAAAGACCACGATGATGATTTGGCAGCTATTTACGGTACGCATCCAGTCACCATGTCTTTTCATCATTTTCTTTGAAGAGTCTGGTTTCTTCCCTTCTCTCCATTTGCAGTGACACTGACCTCTGTCAGGGTACCCAGACCTGCACTACGACTTTATCCTCCAGTAGAAATTTCCACAAAAGGCAAAATCCTGACTTTCATACAGACATAAAATAAACATGTATCCAGATTTTGCTCTACTCATCAATCAATGAGGGAACCAGGCGGACGTGATAGCCAGTTTAAAAGAGAATTCCAAGAACAGGCTCAGTGACAGATGAGGGCTACTGAAATGAATGTACAAATGAAAGCAAAATTGTTTTCCCCTGCTGGGGCTGGGGTGGAAGAGGACATAGGGAGCCATTCAAACTGCTCCTGGATGGGACAGAATTTGCACATCTATATGAAAGAATTATTTTGCATTGCTATCGCTTCTTACAACTCACACAGTTGTAAAGTACTCTCATAGAACCAAATCCCAAAACTCAGAAGGCTGTTCTGTAGAGTCTAGACAATGCATAGTTTTCCACTGAGGCACAGCATTCTTCTCTATGACCGGCTGGTTACATTGTGGTTGACTTTGACCACCTCCACCAGATTAAACTTCCATAACCTCTGTTCTCATCGTTTGACTCACCCTTGCTGGATTTTCCTCGGCTTCCTGTCATTGGGTCTGTCTAACCTGACCCCTTCCCGGTCATCAAGTTCTTTCATAATCTCCCACATCTCGAGCGTTACATGCCACTTTTCTCCAAAACACAAATCCTATTTTAGTCAGATGACCTTTTGCCCTCCACATGTTCACGTGTTGAATGCCTAAGCCAAGCCTTGTGTGGAATTTCTCCTTTTTAACCTGTCCAAGGCGAGTTCACCTCAACCTTGTTACACCTTGTCTCTTCCGACCTCCTGTTGGGTATACAGGTTGTACTGAATAACTATCACTTAATTACCTGCTGTCTTGTATTGGCAGGGTTCACTTCATGCTTGTTGATTCCAACTTCATTGCAAATCCTTTTCTTTTTTTGGCTATATCCCATCCTGCCTAGCACCATTATGAGCATGTAAAGCCATCCATTATCTACTTATTGATCTGTGATTATCCCATCCTTGGTTACTGCTCATTTGTATGATTAAAACAAGAATTGAATAAATGGGGAGAGATGGAGAAATTTTTCATTTCTTAGAGTTGTCCTTAGATTCAAAGGACTTTTTCGAATCTTAATCCTTAAATCTTCTCCCAGGAAATCCCAAAACTTTGATCATAGGTCTGAGTGGACTGATTCCTTGGGTTGTCACTACTGGTTTAACCTTAGATAAAAGTGTATTTCTTGGGAGCAGTCAATTGGAATATCAATTAATAATTAAGCCCCTTTAGAGCAACTGTTCTAGGTAGCTATAAAACCAAAATTACATTCTATATTATGTCCAAAAGCAAATAGTCCAGTTTGGAAGGTAAAAAGTTAACTTCGATTGGTATAAAATGAAGTGGTTTGGACTCCTTGCAGGACAAGAGGGTGTGCCTGAGGCTTTACTGTCTGGGCTCGCTGGGGGAGACCTGCCTTTCAGGCTGGGGCCGCCCCTGGGGGGGCAGGTGCCACAGGTTCTAGCTTGCACTATAGCAAATGAGAAGATAGGATTTTTCTCTTCCTTCATGAAGGCAAATTTCCACCTGTTTTATTCACTTCTGTCTCCACATGCCTACAATAGCATCTGGCATATTTTAGAGGCTCAGAAAAAGTTTGTTTTTAAACGAACAAGTGCTTGTTTTTCATTCTCTCATTGGTGTAACATGTCTATAGTTTCTGAATTGACAGTTTTTGAAAATCCTATTTTGGTGGTTTTCAAATTAAACTATTTCCCTGAATAGATATAGAAACTCAGACAAGAAGCTGAGTTTTATAAGAAATGACAGTCAAGAAAAAGAGAAGTGAATATGGTTTGAACCAAAATATGGCACACAGTATTGCATATTTATATGCCCCATGGATGTTTTAATTGATGGAAATCTGTCTTCTATCTAGACATGGTTATATTATGTTTATATTTACTAGTATTCTATTAGATTTTTGTGGCACAGGCTTTTGTTGTTCTGAGTCATTGTTAAGTAAAATGTCACTTAAAATCATTTACTTATTGAAATACAGTTTTCATAATACTTATATTTGGCACACATAAAAGAATAAAAATTGTTTGAGGCAGATGTGTTTCAATCTTGGATCCCTTTATTTCATACAGTTCTTACTTACAAAGAAAAATTTCAAATGGCTTAAACTAAACTGCCGATTTCTTATTCTTAATCCACTATCAATATTCACATGGAACTAGCTCCTGGAATTATTATTGAATGCCTTTTTCTCTCATGTCAATTAGACGCCAAGTGGCCTCCAGATAGTTTTCAATTCAGTTGTTTTCTTCCTGCTTGAAATGAGCATTTCCCACAGGTCAAATGAGACAATAGGTAACCAAGTAAATTTATTTCATGTATGAGAGCTTCTGGAAGAGAAAATGGCCAACGCATAAATCTGTCTTTAAAGCAGCAAGCGCTTTATCGATCTCCCTTTGTTCAAAAAGAGCCTCTCTCAGCCAAACCCCATCTAACACAGCAATTAGTGAGGAAGGCCCTTGGTAGCAAGTAGAAATGGTCAATCAGCTCCTTAGAGAAGTAGAAACTTATTACAAAATCTTACTAGAAAATTTAATTGGAGAGTTTTCTCCCATATCCACAAGGTAAAGAAATCTAAAACCTCTTTGACAGGAACTTCATACATAAACACTGTCACATATGTATGCATATTTCTATGTGATTTTTCCAGTAGCCTCAGGAAGATGACCTCCTGTATGGACATTCTTCTGGGCAGTTGTAAACTTTGGATTCCCAGGAGCTTATGTATATAAATGGTGTCTATTCCTATTACTGAGTATTTTGTCATCATAATGTTGTTGAACTGCTTTAGCAAAATTATGGTTTGGAGGTGAGAAGTGGAGGGCAGGAGCTCAGCAGTGTCCTCCAGATGTGAGCAGCAAGGAAAGCCGGAGCCGGGAAGATTCTGGGCCTTTGGGGGACTCTGAGCCCACACATTTGTCTGTCCTGAGGTTGAGCTGAAGATTAAAGGATGCTCCTGACCTAAGACTAGGCAACTGAGGCTGTTCTGAAGGGAGCTCTTTAGTCTCGATCTGTCTTTACACAGGGTGGGAAGGATTCAGGCCAGTGTTATAGGAGGAAGATGTTACCTCCAAGGCAGGGAGAGGGGATCCAGGAACTGGAGGAGAAGATTCCAGGCTGGGCCACATCAGTTTCTAACAATCATAAAGGCAACCAGTTTCAGCCCGACTGTTTTTTTGGAGACTTTACAGTGTGCTGGGCATTTGTTCACATCACCTCATTTAATTTCCTCCTTGTAACAGTCCTATACTGTAAGTAGTGTTATTTTTCTCACGTAATGAACTGTTAGCTTCAGTTGCCTTTTTTTATTTTTTGAGGAAGGTTAGCTCTGAGCTAACATCTGCTGCCAATCCTCCTCTTTTTGCTGAGGAAGACTGGCCATGAGCTAACATCCGTACCCATCTTCCTCTACTTTATATGTGGGACACCTACCACAGCATGGCATGCCAAGCAGTGCCATGTCTGCCCCTGGGATCCGAACCGGCAAACCCCGGGCCGCCAAAGCAGAGTTAACTGCTGCACCGCCAGGCCAGCCCCTTCAGTTGCCTTTTATTTCACTGCTGTGTTCTCAGTCTGACAGAGCAGAGATACAAATGTTTGTTGAGTGAATCCTCATTTTGTAGATGAGGAAACCAAGACTGAGTAATTTGTCCAAGACCATGCGTCAGTTAATTAGGTCAATTACTTGCTATAAAGTCCGTGATCAAGGTAAGGATAAGGATTCGGATATCTTAGGATCCAAAAGCTGTTGTTTTTTGCATCTATCTCTGTTTAGATGGATTAAAATTTTCTTTGTGAGCCTTTCCTTTTTATAAAACTCTATGGACCATTTGAGTTTATTTCCTCCATGCAGTAGGAACAAGGAAAGGAAGAGGAGTTTACACATGAAACAGTCACAAAGTGAGACCAGAGTTCCTACAGAGCCCAGGAATTGTGGTGATAGTCAGGAGTGTGTGTGGAGAACCCTAAAAGAAAATTAGAAACTCAGGGACGCTAGATCAGACCACTTGTTCATTTGGCCTTCGTGCCTAATTTCCGTTCAAGCGTTTCTCTTACATTGTGTGCCTTGCTAGCCTGACAAGTTTCTAACCTAGTAGCAAAAGCTTATTTTCTTCATAGAAAATCTTAGAAGATGCTCAAAGATTCATCATTTGAAGAGCAGCGATTGGCATTTAAGCATGTGATTTTTCTTTTTGTCTTAGATGATGACCCTTAGTCTCCTGCCAGGCAAGTAGTGGTGTCATGGCTTATTCTTTAGAAGGCCTGCAGTGACTTAGGGCCAGCTCCATGCTAGTTTGAGGTGGGACACTGAATGGCAGAAGGCTAATGGCAGTACAGGTATGTCTCTGCAAGTGTCTTGGACGCGTATACAGTATGCACACACCAGTGTCCACACAGCACTTAGGTAGAGTGGCTGTGGCTTTGTGGGACTTTTCCAAATCCACCGTTATTTGGCAGTTACCATGCTGTGAACTGAGAGTATACTTATCATGTAAATATTTGGAAAAATGGACTTTTTAAAAAAGGAAATATATTAAGAGCTCATGACTCAATTCAGCATAGCCTACAAAAACTCTCCAGATGTGTATAGCCTGTCTCACCTCGGAATAATGGATCTGCTGCCACAGGAGTCCTGAGTCCTTCATTTCCCAGTTTAGAACTGATGGAGTTTTAGAACTCTGCTGGAGAGGCTATACATTTTGACAGCCAGTTGAAATCTCCAAGGTTTTCATCAGTCATGGCCCTCATTTCGCATTGTAATAAGTGAGGGAGCCGTGAAACTAATGGCTGCCTGCCCTAATGGGGGACTTCACAGATATGGCGGCAGTGCCTCCTGTATGGTTGGCTGGTTTTCAGTCTGTCGTCTGGCTTCAGGGAATGCACTTCACAAAAAGATTCACAAAGAGATAACCTAGATAAACAGGAGCTGTCATCTTGAAGAAGTGCTATAGCCAAATGGCTTATTATTTTGGCATTCTTTCATATTTTTCCTCTTCCGTGATCAGTATTTATAGATTCTGACTGCACAAGGTTAATTAGATGTGAATGTGTGCATGCAGATATGAGTGTCTCTATGTAAATATTTATATGTGTATATATTATACATCTCAGTGTGTAAATTTTTTCCTACGATTGTGATAAACTAAATTGATCATTAGAGAATTAAGTGCTTCTGGGAAAAGACTGCTCAATATCATGTCACTGTAATGCAGCAAATGGTCCCCAGAGTTCTTGTGTGTCTTCTCGGTAGATGACTTCTTCTGATTTTCTCCCCTCTGATTGAATTTTAAAACAGCATGAATACAGTCAGAAAGTTTCTTATGATCTTCTGAGTACTGGGAAATTAATCTCAGGATTTCTGAGATGTAAACTTGGGAAAGAAACTAGAACGTGCCTCTGGTCTCATCTTATAGTATAGTAAGCTCTTGGTCAGTTCTCTGGCTGTTGGCAATTGATCACTAGGTAACACAGAAGTTGTTGAAAGGCATCCGACTGCTTATATTTGCTCATGGGTATATTCTGATGTTCTGGAACTTCCCAGCATTTCAAGTAAATTCAGCCGACAGACCAGGATTGCTACAGCATTATCTATCGTTGTTCCGAACATATTGGCCAGTGGAGTGAGATGTAAAACTGAGTGAGATACAAATATTGGAAAGAAGATAAACAACCCTCTGTAGAAGCACAAAAGGGCAAAGAAATTGAACAGGTCACTCACCAAGGAAGAAAGAAAGATTGTCAATAAACGTATGAAAAAATTTAATCTTACCAACAATCGAAGATAACAGCATAACACTTTTCATCTGTTAAATTGGCGAAAATGCTGACAATAATGATCATCATTATTGAAAAATGTCCGGTATGTGGAAAGAGTCTCATATGTAGATTTGGGGCATAAAAATTGGCAAAATGTTTCTGAAAGGCAATTTTAAAATATACATCAAATCTTAAAAACATATGTATTCATCACTGCCGTAGATCTGCACCTAGGAATTTACTATAGGCGGTGTGTCTTTCTTCTTTTGCATTGCTAATCCCTTTGAGAATCTGATTAATGTGATGACTCTTCTCTTGGAAAAATACAAATGTACAATCGAGTTTGCATTTAATTTCTCAGGTCACGTGGTGACTGCCCAACTCAGCAAAATGACAATACTCGATACTGCAATATTAATTTTGCATAATACTCCAAATACTGTTACTTTAAAAAATTATAAAGAATTCATAAAACAAAAATTGGGAAACTCCATATTTAATACATTTTATGTATAAAATTATGAAAATAGAGCATAAAGTAAAATCTTACGTCTATGAAATAATAAAAATGAGATCGTATATGTGATCATTTTAGCCACTGCTGACATCGTTAGCAACCGCTTCTGCTCTCGCCTTGGGCTTCTGCCCCAGCACATCTGCAGCCGCCATGGAGCCGGTGGGGTTTCAGCCCCTTCCTGCCCTGGTTAGCACCCTGGAGGGGACTTTCAGGACCGGTCTTTGGGCCACTGCTCTGCTCTGGCCAGCACCTTCGCGTTGCAAATTTTGCTTTGTTCCCTCTTGCCTACCAAGGAGAAGTATTTGTGAGAAAATAAATGCATGCCAGCCCAAGAGGGATCTAAGTCCCTTTTGCAATCGAAAGATCTGCCCCCTTCAGCGAGTCCCCCCAACCAGGGCCAGATGCAGCCTTTTGTTAATTTTTGGGGGGAGTCGGGGCTGCGGTGAGGAGTGGCAAAACGATGCAGGTGGGAACAAAGTGTGCTGGGAACAAGGGTGGAGGTTGGTGATGCTGCTCTTCCAGAAGAGTTGAGTTGAATGAGGGGAAAATCACTAGATCCTTTTCCACGTGGCTTCAACTCCTTTATTCACACTCAGAAAGAGACTATCTTAGAGTTATATCATGTGATGACTCCGTGTATCGTAAGCAGAATGTACAGAGAAGTAATCTGCCACTATAGGACTCACCATAAAAAGTAACAGTGTTTATCATAAGGGGACCTTTGGGTTTCTTTACATCCCCAGGCTTACTATGCAGTATCTGGTGTATTTTTCTCCTCTTGTGGTTGTACCATCTCTGGTTGAGATCCTGCACCAAGAAGTGGAACAGAGTCTTAAAACCACGCCATTCAAAAACCTTTGTTCAGGCCCTTGAGCAAAGAAGGAGAGTGAATGAAGACCTCATTTTGATTCAGAGAAGCAATATGCGAGGCGTTTAAGAGCTGGGCTTGAAATCTAAACCTCCTGTGTGACCTCTGACAAGTGACTTAACCTCTCTGTACCTCAGTTCCTCTTCTATAAATTGGGAATGGTAACAGTATTTATCTCACAAGGCTACTGTGAGAATTTAATGAGTTCATACATTAGGCACGTAAAACAGTGCCTGATAGTTATCACTCCATAAATTTAGGTGCTATTATTATTTTTATATTTTGGATGAGACATAAATAAAATAGCTGGAAGTCTTAAGTTTGCTTTAATTTAATTTCTTCATGATGTAAAAGTGAATATTATCTTTTTTTAATATTTCATTTTGTTTTTATTCCTTTTTTTTCCTAATCAGATCATTGCCTAGTGCAGTACTGGCTTCAAAGGAAGAGGATTATGCTTTGTTTTGTTTTTATCTTGTTGTGGGCTCAATAGGTCATCCATAACTGGCTGAACTGGGGCCCAGAAGTGATGAGTACAGAAATCTCTTCCCTGCCAGCCCTCCCCAGTGTCTTCCGGTTTGGAACTGGAGTCTGGTGGAGAAGCGTGCTTTGGGCATGTGGCCAGGAAAGAAGTGGAGGAGGAAGGCATGATGTCTGCTTCCGGGCCAGACCTTTGGCTTGGATTTGAATTCCTTTTACTGAAAAAATGAGGGCCAGATGGGAGGATCAACTCAAGAGAAACTGTACCACTCCGGGCACAAAATGTAGCTGTGTTGGGTCCAATCGACCAAGGGTGGCCCAGAGTTGAGAAGGAGGCCCTTTTCCCAGATTGATTCTAACCCTATTTGGTTCTGGAAGCCCACGAATTGAAAGCTGGGGCAGTGCCCTTGGCATGGACGTTGGTGTTACCCTTATGGACATGAAGCTGCACTAAATGCATGAGCAGCAACAAATAGAAGCAAGTGAGGGCCAGAACTGGGAGGACGAACACAGGGACCGCGTGGTTGATCTCAGACTTTGTGGGGCCATAAGGAACATCTCCTTGGAGACACCCCAAAATAACCGCCTGTTCTTTTACTGGGAGCTATTTTGCAGTGATCAAGATGAGATCTCGCCACATTAATTTGGGTGCATATAAGCTGAGTTTGTCTTTTTTATAACCACATGCTGGGGAAGCTTGATAGATTTAAGTTTCATGTGAAGTCAAGGGTGAGTAGACAGTGGACTGTAGGTCAGAAGGTTTAGATTGGGGGGATTTCCTATATGTTTCGAAAGTAAGATGGCATCATCAAATTATGAAATTTTGGCTTGATCAAAATTGAACAGAAAGATCAAATATTTCAAGACTCTGTTTTGAGTCTTTCTTTGAATCTGGTCTTCTAGTTAGAAGAATACAAATCTCACCTGTCCTCTGCTTTTGGAGGATGATTGGGGGTGGTGAGTTAGTTTAGTAATAATTTTTCATTACCTAGGGCTTCAATTATGTTTTTATTTCTTTTTTTTATTCTGAAAGAAAATTAAGGAGAAGAAATTACTTGTTTTCCATAAGATTTAGCCAGGTCTATTAATTTCCCTACTATTTTCCTCCACAAAGAGCAAAACTGGGGCATGCTTCCTTGTACCACAAGTGCACTTTCATAGTGTCTTCTCTCTCTCACATGCATGTGTCCATGCACACAAACATATCAGACATTTCTAATTTAGTGACGCTGAGGTTTCTTTTAGCATTCACAAACAACACAAAGCTTTGCAGGGAAAGAGTCTTAGGAAGTTGGTAGAGTGTGTACGTCTACATATTAGGAGTAAGGTTTGACTGTTGGGCAAATGTAACATCCCTCCAAGCTTGTTTATTTTTTAACTGAATCCATTTGTTCAATGGAAGGAAATATTGCCTTGCTGCGATGTGGCTCCAAGTAGGATTGGTGGGTTCCTTGATGGAATCAATGAGAAACTCCAAGAGCTGTTTTTTCTTTTAGCCCCAAAGTTGAATTGCCACTCGGGAGAGCAGAATGACTGGACAGAAATGGGCAACGTCAAGTTTGACTTGGGCTGTCAGCATTTGAGGCAGGCGGTGGAGGCCTTCCTGTCACAGAATGAGCCTCATCTGCCAATTCAGTGATTGTACAGGTTGAAGGCATGTTAAGTGACAGTGCAGGGGTTTGCTGCTCTTGACATGAGATGCAGAAAGTGTGAGTGACAGAGAAGGCTACAGGAGTTGGCCGAGAAGATCTCTTCTATGAGCGAGGGTACCAGGGAGGCAGGCAGGCATCTGGCTTGGTTTTGACATATTTGCTGTTGAATGGAAGTCTACTGCCAGATTCCTGAAACCCCTTATCATAGCTGATTCAGAAAAGCAAGGTTTCCTTGTCATCTCACTTCCACCCCAAACTCTGGTCTCCAGCTTTTGGTTTCTTTGTGCAGCCCATCCAAGAATGCTGGTGCTCACTTGTTACCTTCTGAGCATGTTCATAGGTTTTGTGAAAAGCACTGACCAAGCGAAATAAGACATTGCTGCTGACTATGATAATAGAAACCTGAGAGCAGAGAAACCGTGAATAAATCAAGAGAAACACTGAAACAAATACCACCACCAGCCCCTAACCATTTCTGCCTGTTCCTGTTCCTTTTAACCAATCAGCAGGGAAAACTAATTTTAAAAGACCCTTAAATATCAGGTTAGCTGTATTTCAAGTTTCCTTGATATCTTTTTTTATTTTCTCAAGATAATAGTCATTCATTGTATTAATCGGGATTATTATTATTAAATTATCATTCATTCACCATTCCAAATGGACCTGCATACAAAAGGAGAATAAACTCTTCACATGAAACTAGCCTGAATTTTAAGAGTTTGAGAATTATAATGCTGAGTATTTTATTATTCCATTAAAACGCTAGAGGTTAAGGAGAGTTCATTGATTTTTTATTTTAATCCTTGAATATTGGGCTCAAGCTGTGTGTCGTATGCTGTTCATATGAAACACATCTCTGCATTCTGGGAGCCTACACTCTAATGTGGGCTGTTATCATGAATTCCTAGATATTTTTACACAAGGAAAAATGGAGGAGGCTTGCAAGATGCACAAAGAGAAAGTCCTGGGGAGTCGGGCTGAGTGAGGCTGTCTGTTGAGGGAGGTGGCAGAAGAGAGGGGCTAGGACCTCCTGGGCAGGTCCTCTCTGCTCTGAACTCCCCAACAGTTCAACCAAGTGCCCTTCCTCTGTGAGGCTAAGATGGCCTGTTCCCTCTGGAAACGGTGAGCACAAAGACTCATCTTCATTGTTTTCCAAAGTATAACTTGGTGTTGGAGGGGAATCAAGTCTGACTTTCTTAGTCTGCCTCCCTGCACTTCACAACTTAGATTCCGTATAGAATCACTATTACAGAATTTGAGGTTGGGGGCTGGCGACAATTGAGGAACATTCGGGCTGTCTCTAACAAAAGGAGAAGGGATACTGAGGAAGAGAATTTGTGGGGTGTGGGTGTGGGAGAGGAAGAGGGGGAAGGGGGTGGTGGGGTGGTGGATCCCACCTGTGTTAGTCAGGGTTCTCCAGAGAAACAGAACCATTAGGGTGTGTATGTGTGTATATTTGCGTGTATATATAAAGAGTCGCATTTATATATTTAGATATGAACGTATATTTTATATATATAATCAAGAGATTTATTATCACAAGGAATTGGCTCCTGTGATTATGGAGACTGAGAAGTCCCAAGAACTGCAATTGGCAAGCTAGAGACCCAGGAAGGCCGATGCTGTAGTTCTAGCCTGAGTCCAAGTTCAAAGGCAGGAGAAGACCGATGCCCCAGCTTGTTTCACCTTTTGGTCTGTGGAGGCTCTCAATGGATTGTATGGGGCCCACCCACATTAGGAAGGGCAATCTGCTTTACTCAGTCTAAGGATTCCAATGTTAATCTCATCCGGAAACATCCTGGCAGACACGCCCGGAATACTGTTTAATCAAGTATCTGGACACTCCATGGCCAGTCACGTTGACACAGAAAATTAACTACTCACCTGGTAGAATGAGGAGGGATGAGCTGAACCAGCAGCAGCTGTGTCAGTGACAAGACTTTGTACTCCTGCAGGTCTGTGTATTGTCCTTCAGGTCCTGTTGATCTTATCACATTAAGCATCTCAGCCTTCCTGTGAGGCTGGTGGTGGACAGAAAGTGAGAACATGGAAGCACACCGAAGCCCAGTGGAAGAAGAGTGAGCGGGCTCGATCAAAAAGTCAATATACAAAGATCCGTATGAAAGATCCAGTGAATTTACAGGGAAATTTTTTACCTTTATAAGGAGATAGTTCCTAAAACAATGAAAATAAGTTCTTTTTAAAAAGGGATCTGCTTTCTTCGCTTGGATCTGTGAGTCATGGTTTCTGTATCTTTGCTTTATGTGTCTGAGGTCTCGGGGGGCTAGAGAGTCAGACAATCACCTTTCAAAGGGCATCAGAGAATGTGGACTAGACGTTTCTCTTGGTCTTCATTTTCTGGCAATGGAGACCTCCTTTCTGATGCCATTCACGGGTCTCCACCTCAAGCTGCCAAGCTGCATTTTCTGTTTCCCTGGGCTGATGGCATCCATGGCTCTTGCTTCTGCTAAGCAAATCAGAGAGAAGTGACTGTGAATCTGTCTACTGGACAGGGATTGTCCACTTTGCACTGCTAGGAGGACTCTACTGTGGCTGAAAATAAGACTCTTTGGACCACCGAGCAGGTGCTTCTTGAAAGACGATGAAAGAGCTTACTTTTCCTTTAATCTCTCAAGATTTGAAACCTTTGCTGCAGTGCAAGTGCACTCTTACTAAAAATAAATGTGCTTGCTGAAGTGGTCGTTCATCTCAAAAACTCCTGAGTCCGCTTCCTTCCTTATTCTTATTTTCCCAACATGCAATGAGAAACCTCTTTCTTTCTTCTTCTCTTAAGAAGCTGCTCATCAGCAGGGACCTTAACCAGACACCCTTCAAACTACAGTCCATAAGCTTCTTTATTAAAGGACTTGGTTCTGTATTTCTAAATATTTGCTATCATTCTTCTTTGTTATAAAGAAATCTAGTAGGAGAATCCTGTAGAACTTTTTTCAATGTGGTAACTCTAATATGGAGGTCTGTAGTACCAAAATTGAGCAAGTAGTCACAAAATTTCCCTAGTCCAAGCTCAGTGTCAAATAGCAGGAGGGCCAACCCGGTGGTGTAGTGGTTAAGTTCACAAGCTCTGCTTCAGCAGCCTGGGGTTCGCTGGTTTGAATCCTGGGCGTGGACCTACACATCGCCCCTCAAGCCGTGTTGTGGTGGCATCCCACATGGAAGAGCTGGAAGGACTTACAGCCAGGATATACAACTATGTACTGGGGCTTTGGGGAGGTGAAAAGAGAGGAAGGTTGGCAACAGATGTTAGCTCAGGGCCAGTGTTAACAATAAATAAATAAATAAATAAAGTGTTATTAAAAAAATAGCAAGAAAGCTGTGGTTCCAGGATGACTTTTAACTAAGAATATAAAAACTTGATGGAGCTGGTCATTAAAAATTACTTTCACATCGTGCATTGGGTTCTATTTGCAAACAGAAGGTAAATATGACATTTAAAGCTCTTGAGTGATTAGATTTTGATTGCCAAGGGTCTTATTTCATAAACACACACACACACACAGACGTACAGGTGCACCAGGGCAATTAGAGTAGAATTTGTCACATATCACTAAAACAGATTGATCCAATCAGCATGAGGGAGTGGATTTTGATCAAAAACGGGTCCTTGACTGCATGTTTCTTAAAACTAAATTTACTCTTCAGAATGTGAACGTTGTTTAGTCAACTACATATGCTCATAAAAAATCTTTTTATTTTCCATTAAAATTAGCATTGAGTCAGGAGCAAGGTGTTCATTGATCTTGCGTAGTTCTGTTGTATGTTGCCAATTCTCTTCCAAAAACGTTTTGTCAATTTGCAACTCAATCCACCATCTATAAATGTCTTTTTCTCCATAGCCTTGCCAACACAATCTTTGCCATGCTTTTGAATTTCACCAGTCTGACAGATGAGACAGGTATCTCAGTGTAGTTTTGGTTTACGATTCTCTAATTATAGGTAGATCTTTTCAATGAGAATCAATTAGGTATGACATACTCTAGGGGTTTCTTTTAGTTTTCTACAAAATATACCACTATTCTAGTCGACCACACATTTTTAAGTATGAAGTAAATATTTCCATCATACATTTAAACAGTTGCAAAGGATGTAATTTCTACCATATTTTAAGTGCTCTAATTTTAAATAAAATTACTCCATGGCTCTTTTTTAAATGTAGTCAGTATAGCCTAAATATCAAACTAGCATCTCTTTTAAAAATATCATGGACAAGCTCCTCTTTAAGAGTCATAAATTTTATAAAATTTATCTTCCTTCCTGGTCCTCTCTGTCTCTCCCACTGTGTCATCCTAGTATGATGTAGGTAGAAGTATGCTTGAAAGTCTTCTTTTGATTACCCTATGAGATTGCACAGAGAATTGGATATTCAAATCCGAAATCTCATCCAGTACCAAACTTTACTATTAATTTCAAGGAAACAAATAATCAGAAGATGCCAGCAAAATCAAGTGAGATCTGGGACTGTCAGTATAGCTTTCAGTCCTTTTTTTGCTGCATCATATAAGGTCCAGCCCAAATTAACACAGATGATACCTAATACTGTATGTGGTTATATCACTTATGCAGAAGAGAGCCCTTTCAACCTGAAACATCTCCATTTTATACTTAGCTACAAAGCCTAAGAGACATTTTCCAGGAAGCCATATGCCCTAAACCCACAGGTTTCAGCGTTGTTGTTTTTTTTTTTTACCACAAGGGATTCTAGGCAAACAGGTACGTTCAGCAAACAGCATTCCATCCTAAGGACTTGCCTGCTAGCAAACAGTAGGTCTGCCATTAACAAGTTGACAAGGAGATTAGACAAGTTATTTCTTTCTTTTCTAGGGTCACTCCCCCTTTCCCCCATAAAGGGAGAGAATGGATTTCAGGACTGTTTTTTAATCATTTATTTTCCACCCTGTCATATTTCCTCTGCAAGAAAAAGAATAAATAATGGCAATTTTCAAAAATTCTCTACTGTGACCCTATGTCTTTTAGTTTAAATATTTCTCTGGTTTGAGTTATCCTTAAAATGAGTATGCGTATGCATTGATCAGAACAACATAAATATATTACAAATTTTGATAAATAATTATAAATAAAAGGTAGTTTTATTAGAAAAATAACTCAAGATGCATGAGATGACTTTTTTAATTGAAATTTTTATTGAGATAATTCACATGCAGCTATTAAGAAATAATCCAGAGAGGTCCCATATACACTTTACCTGGTTTTCTCCAATAATAACACTTCACAAAATAATAGTATAATATCACATTCATATAATCCACCGATCTCAGTCAGATTTTCCCACCTTTACTTGTACTTGTTCGTGTGTGTGTGTGTGTATTTAGTTCTCTATAATTTTTGCACACGTATAGATTCCTGTATCCAACCCCACAGTCAAGATACTGAACATCCCTCACAACGACGCCCCGTGTTGCCCTTTTATAACCATACTCACTTCTCTCCCATCCCTAACCCCTGGCAACCACTAATCTGTTCTCCATTTCTAAAATTTTGTCATTTCAAAAATAATGGGGGCTGGCCCCTTGGCACAGCAGTTAAGTGTGCACGTTCCGCTTCGGTGGCCCGGGGTTCGCCGGTTCGGATCCCAGGTGCAGACATGGCACCACTTGTCAAGCCATGCTGTGGTAGGTGTCCCACATATAAAGTAGAAGAAGATGGGCATGGATGTTAGCTCATGGTCGGTCTTCCTGAGCAAAAAGAGGAGGATTGGCAGCAGTTAGCTCAGGGCTAATCTTCCTCAAAAAAATAATAAAATAATGTATACATGGAATCATACAGTATGTAACCTTTGGGGATTGGTTTTTTCACTCAGTTGTATTCCCTGGAGCTTCATCCATGTCATTCCACGTATCGATAGTTCATTCTTTTTTACTGCTGAGTAGTATTCCATGGTATGGATGTACCACAGTTTACTGGACCATTCACCTGTCGAGAGACATCTGTACTGATTCCAGTTTTTGCCTGTTACAAAGAAAGCTGTTGTGAACATTCAGGTAAAGTTTTTGTTTGAACGTAAGTCTTCATTTCTCTGGAGTGCATGGTAATTCCATGTGTACTGAGCCTCCATGTACCTCTCATTTCAAACCTCCACTGGCCTTCTGTTAAAAGCACTAGACTTGTAGCCAATAGATTGCTATACTGATTTTATTATCTCCGACCAAATGGCGTCTCAACATTATTCTTTCTAAATGTTTAGCGCCTTCTCTGGTCCTCCTTAAAGAGTTGTGCACTAAGGAAAATGAATTGATAAGGTGCTACAAGGATGAAAATTGGTGACATTTTTCACCTGCCACCATGTTTGTCCCTTGAATCCATTTGTCAGGATGACGCTCAAGCAGTGTGCTTGATGTTGATTTATCATTTACAGAATTTTCTCATTGTAAACATTTTTGGGCCTAGGAGAACTCTGCTGAATTTCTGTCCCTTTCAAGTATACACTATTGATTAGAAAGCAGAAGAAGAGATATAAGACTTGTCACGAAATAAATTGTTCTTGTGCACTGAGTGGAACAGCTCCAGGATTGACCATCCTTGGGCCGGCTCACCAGAAGGGACCAGCTGAGGGAATGTATGTTTCAAAGTGGTGTCATTTTTATTAAGTGACTTTGTCTTCAGGGGCACACTTTAGTGCCTTCTAAATAAATCACTTCTGTCTTTGACAGTGACAATGACAATATTTCCAGCTTCAGACATCCAAGAGCCAATTGACAGGACAAATTGCACATTGGGACTACTTGAAAAACGCAAGATGTGACAGAAAATTTCAAATCACTCTGCATCATTGGAACTAAGTTATAATATGAATAACAGAAATAAATCTGTCACTTACATACCTAATTTTGAGACACATGCTGCATTTAACAGCTGAAGCAATGTTCATCTCTTTATTAGAGTGCAAAGTTAGCACTTAATTATTCCTCGATATTGGGTCTTAGTAAATTTTTTTACCCCCATGATATATATTTACATATTAAAAAGAAGATAGATCTCCTAGTAAAATTTCTATTAATATTTTTATAGATTTTATTAACAATAGCCCATGGAAATACTTGGGAAGAACCACTAAACAACAACAAAAAAAGTATTCTCAACATTTATGATCTTAGGAAAGTTACTGAAATAAATACATATCACTAAACAAAGGTATATGTATCAATGTACCCCAGAGGATATGCATTTTAGAAAATCTGCATTCTACTGCTAGCATTATTGCTGCTACAAAAAAAACATTTGAGTGAGTCCGTAAGCCTTTCTGGGTCATCACTCTCCCCATTGGGGATAACAAAAGCGTGCTGTAAAGTTAGAACAGGCTTACCCTAGGCAGCCAGGCTCACTCTCTGCTTCTTGGTCAGCAGGCCAAGCGTGGCCAAACAGATAAAGCAGAAGACTTTGAGGATAGCCTCACAGGGAATGGCAACAATTGGTTCTCATCCTGTCTACCACAGGATTTCTGGGTCCACTCCTACCCTCATGAGGGTGAGGTGGATCTGCCAAAAACTGGGTCCCAGAATGCAACCTAAGAAACACTCTGGAGAAGAAAACCCTAGTTTTGATCTAGAATCATCTGGGCTTCTTAGGGATGATCCACAGAAGCCCATGGGGCTGAGGAGTAGGACCCTGGAGCTACTGCAACCAGAAAGGATGCCCAGGTCTGCCCTCAGCTGAGTCCAGGCCTCTCAGCCTGGCCTTTTGAGGCTCTCAACTGCCTTTGTTGAGGGATGTGCAGAGTCCTGCCCACCAAGGCCTTGGACTTCCAGAGCAATTCCTCATCACGTGTTGTCTGGCATGTTGGTACATGACTCACAAGGGCGGGGTTGGGGCCAACTTAGCGCTTGTTTAATATTTGCTCTTTGGAATTATTCTTTGAAGTAGAGATTGTTTGATTTGCAAAGCCCCATTTCAGAGTCCTTTAGGAATATGATATCTGAATGTTAAGTACGCCTTCCTGTCTCCTTCTTTCAATTATAGATGCTGGCATCATAATTTAAATCTCTGGGCTATGCAAGCACATTTCAGGTTAAGGGAAGGTTACCTCTGACTCCAAACCCCTTTCAGGATGTTTAACAAGCCCTGGTCGAGTGTCTGCCACCTGCCACATCCCTGACCAGATCCTGGTCTTGATGTGAAGACGTGAAGAAATGGCCAGAGAGAAGGTAGATGATATAAAAATGAAAACTAAAGGGTCCAGATCCTCTTTAGGGGAAGAAATTGGAGTAGTGGAAAGAGTTGGCCTTGGGGTGGAGGACTTGCTTTCCACGTTTTTCTCTTTGAGGGACTCGCTGTGTGATTTGGGGAAAGTATCCTCGTCTCTCTGGGTGTCAGAATCGTCATCTCTGCAACAAGGTAGTGGTGTTAGGTTGGTATGGATGGGCCCATTTAGTTTTAAAAAGCCTGTAGTGCTGATCATATACCTTTGGAACATGAGGAATTTATTGCAATATAATTGTCAGTTCTTTGAGTTTAAACACTGGGAAAACTTGCTGTTTGGGTCTTCAACATAAAAGAGGAAGAGATCAAATAAAAGTAGAAGAGATGCTGGGCAGCCTAGAACAGCTTATAATTTTACTACAAGATTTCAACGAAGGCAAATTGTTTTGATGTGCCCGAACATCCTGAGAGTGAAAACACAGGTGTTGAGCGAGGCCAGGTACCCCATCTGTCCAGCCACCAGGGCAAATGTAAAGGCATTGATAGCATTGTAGCGGCCGATCCATCTTGTTTGGGAGGCAAAGTCTGCCTTTGTCTCCCACCTCTGTGTCTTCCTAGCTCCCACTTCTCTCTTATTCTTCCTTGGCACTCTTCCAAAGCCCCTCCACTGCCTGGTCTTCTGCTACTGTAGCATCTCAGGGAGCCAAACCACAGTGAGTGTAGACTAATGAGCCTTTAGGGAACACAGCTTGATTGAAGGAATGAATTGCAAACGGAGATTTTTTTTTGTTCTAGTTGTGCCACATGAGAAGGAACACCTATGTGAACCCAAGAGAAGTTTTCCAGATTCATTGAAAGTGCTCACGGAGGCGTGTGTGTGCTCTTCTCCCTAAGACCAGTCTTGCCTATGTAATATTGAGTTCTGCAAGTGTGCTGGCAAGCGTCATCTTGTCCTTGCAATGTAAGCCCCAAGAGGGCACAGAGTTTCACCGGTTTTGTTCAGGAATAGACCTCGTTCCTGTAGGTGCTCAAAAACCACTTATCCAATGAATGTATGAGAAATTCAATTTTTAAGCCCAAAGCTTATCACTTCCATGTTTCTCACGGTAATTTCATAGATTTCGCTATGAACAGCATTTATCCTTTAATACCTTCTACATGGCTTAAAGCATGCTATACAGGTTCAAGGTCATCATTAGCATTTTGTTTGTCTTTGCATTGTGGATTGTTAGGTGATTGACACATGGCTCCATCCCCACTGTTCACAGTGCCTCATGGATTCTCGCTCCTCTGTGACCAGCAAGGAAGGAGTAGATTTCAGCTTGGATCATAAATCTCAGGATTTTGTCCTTTCGCTTTTCTCTGAAATGTGCAGGTGGGAGTTAATGGGAGAACAGAAGAGCTTAACTCTGGTATTTGGCCCGGGTTAAGAGCTGCTCTTCTTTTTCTCGTGTTCTGTCTTGTAACCCAAAGGCTATTAGGATCCCCAGTTAAGTGTTTTCCATCCTTTGTTCACGTAATGTTATTTTATGTCAGCTAGGGAAAGGAAGTCTCCTACAGACAATGAAAGGACACCAAGACCTTTTATATCCTGAGAAGGGCCTCTGGAGAGTCATTGTTATTAATCTGTCGTCCTGGAGAAACCCCACAGTAAACTGAACCAAAGCAGGGCCTGTGAGGTTATAAAGCTGGGTTTATCCAGCTTGGAAGGTTGAGGACTCCCAGGAAACCAGATGCTTGGGTTCTTACATGATCGACCATCTCATCTCACATCCTTGTTTAGGGGCCCCTGTCATTACCCTTTCTATCCAACTGTCCTTTCTAGGATGAGATCAGTCAGGGTCCTAAATAAGGGGTTTTCATGCCAGAATGAAATGTGGACTGGCCACGAAGAAGAAGGAACAGAATGATGCTGGTTCAGCCAGAAGGACGCGTGTCAGGCAACCAGGGTTTGTTTTGCCACAGATGGGCATGGATTGGTGATTCATGAATGGAGACCTGGCTGTGGTGTTGGAAAACTCATGGGTGGGAAGGAGAGATTCTGAGGACATGGATCTGTCCTGATCTGATGCTGTTAATGCCGCACACACTCTCGTGGGCCCCTCTACTCCATGGTCTCTATGTATTTTCACACGCTATGAATATTCTCAACTAATTTTTTCAGTTGGATTGGGCAAAGCCCATTCACATGCATTGCAAATGTCTGTGTCTGGGGCATCAATTTATGCCATTGAATGACACATAGGGAAAGACTTTCATTTTTTCTCTGTTTGTTTATTTCTCTCAGAATGATTCATTCCTAATAAATTTCTTGCCCAATACCTGTTTTTGCAACTGTAGAAAAGATGCTGGTATTTACCACATATTTCCAACTGGTTGTTACTCCTCCTGAAGACTCTTCGTGTCATCTTGCAAGTCCCTTTGTTCCAACACCCTTGGAGGTGACGACTTAAAAAAATCTGTCTACCATTTTGAACATTTAGTGACCAATTTAGTGTCTCTGTGTTTTTCGTCTACCCTGTGGCTCTGGAAGATTACAGCTCTTAAGGGTGAGACTCAGAAGGGACTTATTCATCTAGAAAACATTCACCTCTTTCATGGATGGGCAGGATAACAAGATTCTCATTAACCAGACCTGACATCGCTGCACAACTATGTTGGTGGTGGAACCTCCGGAAGCAGCCTTGCACATTGAGTCCTGTGTTCTTACTCATAGCGAAGAAGTGCCCACAGAAGGGTGGGAAAGGAAGTCTCCCACATGAGGAAGACTATGGCAAGAAGGGATCTCACTATATAAATTCAGAGTAAATCCTTGCAACAGTGTTGACATAGAAGGATCCAGGGATAACACCCTGTATTTCGGGGTTTCTGTTTATTGAGACACGTGTTCTCTGTGCCCCCATACCCACAGAATGCATGGCTGTGTGCACAGTATAGCTGAAACTTCGGTATTTTGAGAGAATTAATTTTTTAGAAGTTTTTACTCTATTTCCCTTGAAAAGCACGGCAGTAAGGTGCATTTCTATTAAACTGTATAAATTATCATTTTTGTATAAAAAATTAAAGAAGGAAATTCACTTTCTTTTGTTTAAAGCCTGCATAGTTTTTTTCTATAAAAAAACTTTTCTGTAAGTCAACAGTGTGGTTAATGCCAGACTCTGGAGAGCTTTATGAGAGAATTAGGAAATACACAGGCAGGTAGTAAATAATTGACTTATTGGGGAAAGTGCACAGACAAGAGTTAGGATTCCAGAACACAGGCCATTATGGGTGAAAGCGGAGCTGATTTAAAGAGGTGATTCTGAGGGTAGGCTGTCTTGGTACATAATTTTATCATTTTGCATTCCATTTTTAGGGAAACTCTATTCAGATCATTCTTTTCCTATATCTCTTTAAGAAGTGCCAACTTGGGGCTGGCCCAGTGGCATAGCGGTTAAGTTTGCTAGCTCTGCTTCAGCGGCCCTGGACCTAGCACCACTCATCAAGCCACACTATGGCAGCACCCCACATAAAATAGAGGAAGATTGGTATAGATGTTAACTTAGGGCTGATCTTCCTCACACACACACACACACAAAAGTGCCAACTTGTTAACATCATTTCTTTGTCTTTATGTAATCCCATGAGATTTCAGATAACAGCTCCACAAAACTAATAAAACAAAAGTTTCATTGACTTCCCACTGTTCACCCACTTGTAACTCTGTATTTTCTGTGGACCAGATCCTGTAGGAACCAGGGAGCACTTGATTCCTGGGACAGTTTAGGAAGGTTTGAGCAGGGTTGGCTCATTTTAACCAGAGTAGACTCAGTCCTGCCAAGGCCTGAGGTATCAAGCAGTAGGACTGGAGAGCTATGACTGGTGAGTCCGCCATTTTCTGGCATTTCAGGCTCATGTTTGCCGATTCTGTGCTTGTTGGAAGGGCCCATCTGTCCACTGCAGGCTCTGTGGCCTCCACTGCAAATCCCAATTGAGAGCAGAAACAGGTTGTGGGTGCCCTGTGAACGTTTGATGGGATTGCTGGCCCTTGTCAATATCGCGGTGGAGAGGAGTCGTCACATAATCCATTTTGAGCTCTCCTCCATCTGCAGGCTTAGTAGCACTTTGCAAGATGAAGCTAATGGAATATGCAGGATTAGTACTGGTAAAACATGTTTATGATTCTCTTTCCACAGAAAACTTTTGGAAAGATGCCAAAAGTCTGTGGTTCTTGAGATTAGAATTTATTTTCTTTGATTTTATCTTGAATAGATTATACTTTTTGAGTTTTAGAAAACCTAATATATATTATAAACAGATAATATATATTATATACTAAGTATATATAATATACGTAGATATTATATATATATTATTTTATTATTTGTACTCCATTTTACCTGAGAGTTTTAAAAGCTTTCTGAATCTTACTTTCTGCAGTTATAAAACAAGAATAAATTTTTAAAGAAATGCTTATGCCTGTATGGGCATGGAAAAGAGTGTTATATACAAAAGCACCAGAAGAGAATGCTGTTCATTCTTTGGGAGGACCCAGTGTATCCAGGATGCTCATATAAATCCAAAATTTCTCTTATGGTCCAAAGATGGGAAAAATGAATAAATGGCTGAAAAGTGAGATCAAATGGAAATGGCTCTCATCCAGTAGCAAAATGGTCCAGGAATACAACAGGTGTCTTTGTAGGCTGTCTTTTCTATTCGATTTTCCTCACAAATCATCAAAATGTTCCTGAAGTCCCGTAACTTTGCCATATAAACTATGTAGCCCAGTGTCGCCATCTGACCTAAGGCTCTTGTCTTTAAAATGGGTTAGTGATAATAATATTCCATCCCGACCCATAGGGTTGTCAATAGATTTAATAGGTGCAGCGTGCTTTTTACCTGAAGAGTAGATACAAATATTAGTTATTACTATTCCATGTCTGTGTGGCTTGATTGGGCTGTGGATGTATGAAACAATGATTTGGGACCTTATGTTTGTGGTGTAGTGTGCTATTCAGGTGACATTAGTGAACCTGGGCCACTAAATAAAGATTACTTTCATAGTAAATTTAATCCCAAGAGGTTACGCCTGTGTATTATTATGTTCTACCTGTCTTTTAAAATTATTTTTATAAATATCTACGTATTTATTAAGTAGCTTTTATTTTTGTCTTATTAAACTCTTCGAGCTACTCATCTCTGCTCCATTCTTCTCTCAAGCACACTTCTAAAATAAAACTTTATTTCCCATGAAATCTTTAGTTTTTAGGTAATCAATCTTTAAAAGCGAGGAATACATTTTTTCTTAGATGTCAAAATTTTACTATCATGAAATTACTTATCAGTGGAATGAATCGTCTGCAACTTCTAATAAAGTTCTTTAAACTCATCCTTTAATTATATGGCAGTAGAAGACACTGTATAATTATTTTAAAGTTGTGTATGTGTGTGTGTGTGAGCTTGGAGCAAATCAAAGGAGATTCGCCCCTCAAAAGGACTTTTCTATCAGTATCAACGTCGCTATTTCTAGTTTCAGTGGACAGTAAGAAAGAATACACTTTTACTTCAAAGACTGAAACTAGTTTCTCCCAGTTAGTTTTCAAGGTCCAAACGTAAAGATGTCATAGGAAAGGAATGAAGTAGTGATACATGGTGTAACTTGGATGAAACTTGAAATTATTACGCAAAGTGAAAGAAGCCAGACACAAAAGGTCATATATTATATGATTCCCATTATATGAAAATACAGAATAGTAAATCTGTAGAGACAGAAAGCAGATTGGCGGTTGCCAGGGGCTGGAAGAGCAGACCACGGAGAGTGACTGCTTAATGGGCAATGGGGCTTCTTTAGGAGTGATGAAAATATTTTGGAACTAGACAGAGCTGATAGTTATGCAACATTTTGACTCCTAAATACCGCTGAATCATACATTTAAAAATGCTTAATTTTATGTGGTGTGGATTTCACCTCGATTAAAAAAATAATAATAAAGCTGTGAAAAAACAATACAGCTATCATAAAGTGCCATATACAGAAAGCACATTTTCAGTAAGTGTTATAAATCAGGAACCGTGTGCATTTTCTCACAAATCCATCCTTATTATCTGACTCCAATCCAGAGTGACAAGGAGCTGTTCAACCCACTGCCCTCCTTGGAGAGTCTAGGCACTTACATTATCTGCCTGAGTCATTTTCCCTTCAGTCTATTGCCAAGTAGTGTCAGTCTTAGCTCTGTAGTATCGTTCCCATCTGTCTCCTCCTGTCCTTTCCCGCTACCTCCACTCCTAATGCGGGCCACTCCTGCTTTCTGACTTTGTTCTTGCAACAACTTCCTGCCTAAGGATTCTGCTATTCGGCAACCCTCGCCATCCATCTTTCCTCTTGGCATCAGTCAAGTCTTCCAAGTTTACAGCCTCGGTCAAATTTTAGCATTCTGAGGACCCTGGACCTTCAGTGGCATTCCATCAGGAGCAGAGAAGGCCCTTCTCCTCAGACTGCATGCAGGACCAGCCCCAAAGTTCAGTCTATTTTCATCCAGTGGTCACAGACCCTGTCTTCTCTCCGGGGCTGTCTTACACCACGGCCTAATGTGTGGTCAGCCCAAAGTGGCCTATTTCCTCAAGCAGGGGGGGGCTTGCCCGTGGCAGCCCTGTCTTTCTGCTCTCTCCTCTTCTCATCACCTTGGCTTGCTGGGCTCCTACCTGGCTTTTGAGGTTTCAATGACTTGAAATCTAATGACCCTCGTCCCTGAGGCCTTCCACCAGCGGGGTGCCATGATCACTCCTTCCACCAAATGCTCAGAGTACCTTGGGGTACCTCTTGCCTGTCCTTTTCACGGTCTGCCTTCCATCACACTTATATCTGTGTATTTGCACAGGGTTAGCGATGTGTCCAGAATCACCCACCTGCTGAACTGTGGAGCTAGGATTTAAATCTCAGCTTGGCCTGCCACAGAGACTGCACTCTGAACAGATATCCAATGGCTTGCTTCCTATTGATTTTTGGACCTCTCCATCTCTACCCTCCCCATCCCCCATGCCCACCTGGCACTTTGCCATTGGGTATAATAGGTTCCCAGTAAATATTTCTAGAATGTGCAGCACTTGTGCCTTCTAGGGAAGAAGTTATCTTTTTAAAGGGACTATCCAGTTAACTCTTGGTTTAAGAGATAAACAAAGCACAAAAAGATGCAATAGTTCTCAACTTCCGTGTTCTGAATTTTTTGTACCTTCGTAATCCCACTAAACGTAAACACTGATTTGGAATCACTGTGGTCAAATGTCCTTTCTCAGTTCTCACCATTTCCATGGACCTTTTTCTGGTCTTTTCCTCCTCAAGTTCATAGTAATTACATCTGTGCCACTAATTTTGAACCTAATTATATACTATTTTGTGTGATTTCTAATTTATGCATTTCCATAATGTCTGTGCCCCAGTGGTAGATGTTCTGTCCATTTGGAAGAATGAAAAAAAAAAATGGAAGAATGAAAATCTCTTTTTGGTATATCATAAACAAGTTTTTAAAAAGACACTATTTGAAGCACTTGGAATTATTTTTCTTAGTTTCAGTACTGCACATCTAGCTATTTGATAAGCTAGCATTTTAGTCTTAACTTATCTGTAGATCTTTCATTTATTATCACTATTATCAGATGCACATCAGTTCAAAAATTGTTTAGGTTACAAAACAACTGGGCATTGCTGTGTTTTGTGGGTTTTTTTCTTTTTTTTGAGGAAGACTGGTCCTGAGCTAACATCCGTGCCCATCTTCCTCTACTTTATATGTGGGACGCCTGCCACAGCATGGCTTGACAAGCAGTGAATAGATCCGCACCCGGGATCCAAAGCCACGAACCCCAGGCTGCCGAAGTGGAACATGCGCACTTAACTGCTGCATCACCGGGCCAGACCCTGGGCGTTGCTGTGTTTTTAAAAAGTCTCTTAGAGGGAAAGCAATCATGTTTTAGGCCATAATTTAGAAAGAACAGTTTTTGCATCTGTGGCATTCGCTAGAAGCAAGCAGCTTAAGTGAAATCAAGTATTGAGAGATTTGGGAAAAGAACCAGGCTAAGAGAGAATTTAATAAAGATTTTATTTTTCAGATGCAGCGTCCTTTTGACTCCTTCCTGTCATTAAATTCTGGGTGTGTTTCGTTGAAAATAAACTTTGAGTGGCTTTTTGATTTCCCCAAAATGCTAAATTATGTAAAAGGATCCTTCTAATTTGAGTTTTAAAAAAGAGGTAGGGAGAGGGAGAGTAGTTCTCTAGAAATTAGATTTTTAAAATCCAACTCTATTCAAAGAATTTCAATACCTTTGCCAAGTGGGACACTTGTTAGGGACAAAAGGTAGAAATTCTGTTGACAAATATTCCTTTAGCAAGCAAGAAAGAAGTCTCTTCACTCTCCCAGGGTGATCAGTTGAGAACATCTGAATGAACAATTAGAATGAAGGGCCTACTGTTGACCTCTCCTTCTTTCTTTGTCTCTTCCCTCTGCAGGTTACCTATCTGGGTAAAGTTCCCACCACAGGCATGCAGTTTTTGTCAGGCTGCACAGAAAAGCCAGTCATTGAGCTCTGGAAGAAGCACACACTAGCCCGAGAAGATGTCTTCCCAGCCAATGCTCTCCTGGAGATCCGACCATTCCAAGTGTGGCTCCATCACCTTGACCACAAGGGTGAGGCCACGGTGCACATGGATACCTTCCAGGTGGCCCGCATCGCTTACTGCACGGCCGACCACAACGTGAGCCCCAACATCTTCGCCTGGGTTTACAGGGAGATCAATGATGACCTGTCCTACCAAATGGACTGCCACGCTGTCGAATGCGAGAGCAAGCTCGAGGCCAAGAAGTTGGCCCATGCCATGATGGAGGCCTTCAGGAAGACTTTCCGCAGTATGAAGAGTGATGGCCGGATCCACAGGAACAGCTCCTCCCAAGAGGTTTCCCAGGAATTGGAATCCGACGATGGCTGACTGAACTTAGGATGCTTCAGCAAAGGCAGCATCGGTCAAGGAATTCCAGATGACAGATGAATAAGCAACGATTCAAATTTGGGATGAAAAGACTGCCAAACTATTGGCCGACCAAGCTTTTTAAATTCAGAAGAGCAATTCTAAATCTAAAGAAATGTATTATTAAAGTAATTACATTACATTGAAATCTGCTGCTGCTGTGACTGTGAGGAGGGGGGGGGGGAATGTGGATGGGGAGGAAGGTTCTAGATTCTCTCTCTTCTTTTTTTCTTTTTCTCATTTCCCAATGCCTCCCATAGGAGATCTCCAGGTTGATGTTCACCTCTCAGGCAAATACACTGCGGCTGTTATTTGATGGACCATTCCGATTTGCCTTATGAAACCCAACAAGAATGTTAGATGCACCTGTAGGATCCCTAGTTGTGGGGGTAGGTGGAGAGTGCTGATGCCGGCACGGAGGCCTCAGGGCTAAAGGAACACCTCAGGCTGACCTTGAGAGCTCTTCTCCCACGGCATGGTTCAGATTGTCTCCTCAGTAAGCAAATCAGCACAGCCTTTATCAAGCTTTACAACTAACCACCTGAAAGTTGGCAGTTAATTCACAGTTTAAGATAATGCTTTTATTCACATGAATATATCAAGTAGTACTCTCTTATTGTATTCACGTCATCTATTTTCTTAGAATACTTGCAACTACTAAAAACCCCTTCCCTCCTCCACTGCATCCACCCTCTTTCCCCTTCCAAGCCATGCTGACATCCCTATGGGGATGGATTCTCAGTGTACACTGCAGGACACCAAAAGGGAAGAAAATGACCAAGCAGATGAAATACACTATCAAAGAAGGTAGGACTTTCAAACAACCACCACCACAACAGAAACCTTGGAAAAAGGGAATGAGTTATCAGCAAGTGAACAAACCCCGTGGAGGCTGTCCTTTCATCACCCCTGATTTACGGTAACTTTTGTAGTAGATGGTCCTATCCGATGAACCTTTCCTGGCAAGCTTCAGATATGATTTGCTATCACCAAGGAAGCCTTGCCCCCGTCACTCAACATTGCACTCAAATAGGGAATGGGTTATATAAACTTGGCTCATCTACAGAAACTGTGTCTATCTTAATCTAAAGGGTAAATCTGACCTTGTTAACCTGAAATTGTGATCTCTTAGGGTCAGAATTGCCAGTTTGTTCACTGTTTCTAATGAGAAGTTCTCGCTAAGAGAGCCTGAGATTTCTCAGTTTCACGGATCTTTAAATATCATCAACGCAAAGAGTCAACATTGAATGAAATTGCAAGTATTGGTTAAAATACATTTAAGGCCGAGAGCATATCACTAGTTTTCCAGGTAATGCTGCTCCTTCTTTGAAGTCTGCTTTTAATCCTGGTCGTGTTAGGGCCGCTGGGGCACCTTACAGAAGCCTTACATGAGAGCTAATTGAATCAGGAGAGCAGTGGTGTTGGCGTTTTGGTCTGTGCATCTATGTGTCGGTGTATGCGTTTGTATGTGTGTACGTGTGCCCCCTGTGTGTGGGTCCAGTTTTAAGGCATGTAGAATAAGCATGGAGTCATACTGAGGAGAATTAGCCTCTTGGAGATATGCTTGCTGCTTTACCACACATGTAAACTATTCTTTAGCGTAAATGCATTCATTCTTTAATAAAAAATATGTTTGCATTAATAAAGCCGAAGAGTTTCATACTTTATGTCTTTACTTTTTTAAATAATGGAAAACTGAAGGACAAAATACAGCAAATTGAGTCAATAGGGAATCCTATCGAAAAATTTGTTAAAACCGTATCATAAAGAACCCATTCCTTGGTTGTGTTTTAAAAATCTTGTTTTATTTTCTAATGCTTAAGTTATATGTATATATATATTTTTTTTTCTTCGAGGAAGATTAGCCCTGAGCTAACATCCGCCGCCACTCCTCCTCTTTTTACTGAGGAAGACTGGCCCTGAGCTCACATCCGTGCCCATCTTCCTCTACTTTATTTGTGGGATGCCTGCCCCAGCATGGCTTGACAAGTGGTGCATAGATCCGCGCCTGGGATCTGAACCGGCGAACCCCCGGCCACCAAAGCAGAGCGTGCAAACTTAACCACTACACCACTGGTCCAGCCCTTAATGCTTAATTTGTATTTAATTACTGCTCCTTAACTGAGATGCTAGCATGTCAACAGTTGAAATAGTTATTTAGTGTGGTGGACGTATTTCAAGGGAGAGTCTTCTGGAACATTTTGCAAAGGATTGCTATTTATAAAATCTCACATAAGTCTTGGGAGAATCTGCACTGAAATCTTGGAAGGTAAACACCGAATGATTCCTTCTGACAGGACTGGTTAAAAATGCCTCCTCCAGGCCGTGATTTCTCAGAACAGCCCCATTAATCAGGCAAGGCAGGTGGCCATGGGGCCTGCGTGTCTCGAGCAATGCCCTTCATGGGATCAGTAACAAGCAGAAAGGCTTCTGAAGAGAAAATATGGTTCCTGCTAAAGAGAGGAACACAGGGAAGAATTGCTGCCTAACTCCTTTGATGAAAATGGCATTTTCTCTAGTCAAACTTTTCTCAATTTCGGTTTCACTCCGTTGTCCTTGAATATGCTTCCAAGAGGGGGGCAAAAAAAGAAAGAACCCAGCCAGCATATATTTCAAAACAATGCCGTTTTCCTCTCTCAGTAAAAGTTGAATCCCAAGTGCACACTTTTATTGCAGAAAGCATTTGCTGGTGCTTTTTCAGAGTACTCAGTGTGACATGCTAAGTCATTGGCTCTGAGAATATTGGCGAGAACTTTGTCTTGAGATGATTAGTAAGCAAGTTAAAGATAAATCCACAACGACATCTTTCACATAGCTAATGAAGTCTTTTGGGACAGCCAATACTAATTCCCCTCAGAGGGATGATTCAGACTTGCGTTATTTTTTTTAATGCTTTGTTCTCGCTCTTTCTATACTACACATTCTATGCTGGTGGTCACAAAGCACTTTTGTGTATATTAACTCATATGCCCCTCAGAAGGATCCTGTAGGTGGGTGTGGCAGTTACTATAGAGATGAGGAAACTGAGGCTCAGAGAGGTTACCCAACTTGGCGTAGGCAGCACAGCCAGGATGCGTTTGCTGGAGACTAGAACCATCTGACTTCCGGTCCAGGGCTGTTGCTTTGTGTAGGCAAGATTCACCTCTTTGAGATTTTTTATTTCCATTCTTCTTAAAACCCTCTAGCTTATTTTAAATGAGCATACTAAACCACTATAAATAAACATCCTTTGCTATTCATTTTTGATAGCAATAGAAGGAGTTTTAAAAGCAAACAAAGGCCAAAGAAAGATTATTTGAGCACAAATAACATAATAGGAGATTTTGCTTAAGTATTTGACTCTGTTCAAAGGACAAAATACTCTGTATACCCTTACAGAACCAAGATTTTTTTTTTCCCCTTCAGGACATGTGAAAACTCTGAATCAGATCTTTCTATTACAGGCTTCTATAGCATCCTGTAATTTCCTGTAATTGCCATTCATTGCAGTTTTCAATTATATATTTATTTGTATAATTATGTAAATATCTGTTTAGGGGGTGTAAGTGTCTTTAGGATGGAGATTGTATCCCTTTTATTCAGATTTTATTCCCAGCTTATCACAAGGCACCTGGGGGAACTCAGTAAGTTTCTGTTAGCAGGATGGATGGAGGGATAGACAGATAGAAGGAAAAATCACTATGTGAGTCTTTGATTTGCAAGTTCTAGCACAGGATCCTGGAACCCTGGAGGGAACTCTAGAGACTCTCTTGCCCACTTTTGTTAAAGGTGAACAAATGGCTTTTTAATCAAGAAAAACATTGTCTCTTACCTAATTCCAGAAAGAAGAAAAATAGAAGAATAATGTTCGATGTAAGCTGTGTGATGGAAATAGAACCAACATTATTCCAAGAAAATAGGCAGATAATGTATTTCAAGGTATCTGCATTTAATAGATTAAAGAATTCTTGTCATGCATTTGTTTCTCTTTATTTCTATCACTGAATAAGAAGAGAGAAAGAGAGAGTGATGGGGAGGGCATTTTTATTTTCTGACAGTATGAAGCTTGTAAATTATACTGGTTTTTCCCCAAGTTTATATTTCAGAAAACATTTTTTTCCTTTGTCCTCTCTTTTGCTTTTTTCTCCTTTTCCTTCCCTCCTCTTCTTCCCCCTTTCCTCCTTCAACTATTTAATTATTTCCATGACAGCATTCCAGACTTTCTCTGATTTTAGTGGGAAGAGCATATATGCTCTGAATCTGAGATCACATAATCCATTGCCATGAAATTTGACAAGACTTTTGAACACTGCTGATTGTCCTAAATTGCTCTCATTTATTATTATCATTTTTTAGTCAGATGGGACATGATGACTCTTTAATTTAATTCTTCATAGCTTACTATTTCTTAAGCATTCCAAAAATGTGTGTTATCATCTTATCTCCTGATATACCCTAGACTAAACTGGAGTGAAGGTGAAAATTTCCATAATTGTCTAATTCTTATTGACCCTCAAGAAACTTTCCTGTTAGATGCCAAAATTCAGCTTTTGGAGTAACTTTATGGGATCCATGGTTCAACTTAAGAACCTTGGCCGCTCCTTCTGAAAGAGGTGCCAGCTGATAATCACCAGAAAAGAACTATGTATGATGCATAAACCCAAGCTCTGAAAGAAAAATAACTGGATAAGTAAAAGGGAATTGCTAAGAGGAAGAAAAATCTAAACCATCTAATTTTGAACATTTACAAATATGCTGTATTTGTTGAAAATGAACCTAAGAAGTGGTCTTTTATGCTTAAGCAAAGCTGACGTTCACAGATTTGGAGAAAATATTTCTTTTGGAATGTCCTGGTAAAATTATCTTGGGTTTGGTTGTGCACCCGAAATCGATCATTCAAAAATAATCTGAATAGTTTTTATTTGAGAATTTATGGCTTTTACTTAAAAACATTTTCAAGTTCCTATTAAGTTTTCAATAGGTTGGCTTAGAGGACACTGTAAGAAGGTACTGATGTGATCTGAAGATGGGATTGCTGAAGTATTGCACATATTTTCAATCCTTGCATAATAAATTACCAATAATTATCTATATTTTCATGTCTATATCTTCATTTAACAATGATTTTCTTAATAAAAATGTTTTCATCCCCTTACCTAAAACTACATGTTAGACTGAGGCTGGGTCATTTGAAAACATTATAAAATTTGTGAATAAAATAATACATGGGACCTGCTTGATTTCAAACCTGTCATTATGTGGCCTTGTGGCCTTGGTTACCATTCTAGAATGTTCTTTGTCTTTTGGGGGCAAAGCTTAAGAGAAACATTTAAGGAAACACCCACTTGGAAGGAAGAACCAAGAGTTGACTCCATTCCAAGGTCACTTTTTAATGTAAATTTAGGATCAACCAAGACCATGGTTCATTATAGGTCTGAACACAGTGGTTCTGATTCCAATTTTGCACAGCAAACAAAATCCAGTAGTAAATTTCATTATGTTCATAATTGGATTATCTTCATGTAGATGCTATTACGGATATAAAAACATTTTAATTGGTGGCTTAAAATGGAATTAGACTTTTAATTCAGCCTTTTGCCAAATTATCTTATTGCCTTTCTCTATTTTAATTGTAACAGCTTTTCTCAGAATTTAGTATTGCACTTTTGGAAATTAGTACAGTAAAACCTCATTAATTTAGATAAAACTAATTAGGAGTTTGTGGGTTTGGCCTTGAAAAGCTCAAGTTTTATGCTTATTTTTAATAAGCAAATAAATAGGATGAATAATGTTGTTATTGAAAGTGTTTACCTACTTAGGAAATGCTGCTTCCGCGTATTAAAATAACAGTTACCAGACATAATGTAATTTCAGCAGAAGCAGAAGCTGGTACAACTGAAATTGAGGCTTTGATGTGCTGGTTTCTAGCCATTCGTCCTTATTTATTAAAATCGGTTCTCCACTAAGCAACAGATGGTTAATGCAATTCTAGAATTCAGAGCCCTTGAAAGAAATAAAATTCCTTTTCTTTCAAAATACTCACCATTTACATACATCTTTACTTTCCATTAGTATAAATGTTTGCTGTTACTAACCATAAGCCCCCCCTCAAAAAAAAAAAACCTAAAGTAATTAACTTTTCCTGATTCTCACAGAAACATTGTTATCAAAATAATTGAAATTGAAATTATTTTCTGATCTTCAAGCTTTAGTAATTTTCTCTTTGCTACAATTTTCTTTTTTTAATTTTCAAGACTAAATTATTGTGGATCACCTTAAGAAGCTCAGTAACTCATCGAGGTCATATAATAAGTCAATTGTGATGAATTATGTTTAGTGGTCTGGTTGATATTTAAAGTTGAACATTTTACAATTGTTCAGATCTGTGAATGTGTTTGTGATTTGCAGTGATCCACTACCAAGTAATCTGGTCACCATGTTAGCTCCATCCGAATGGTGTGTGAGATGCTGAGGGTGACTGGACACAGAGTGGAGTCCTGCCCAGGAGCACGTGATAGACGGGACCAGGCAGGCAGCATTGCAAACCAGCCTCTGCTCCTCTAGCAGAGCGTGTGGCTTGGCATGGGGGAGTGGTGTCAGTCCAGAGGAAGAGGCACCTCTTAGCAATCCATCAGCCAAGAGAGATGCCTTTGTGTAATTATCTTCCCAGAAGGTAGATAATTTTTCTATCTATCTGGGTAGAAACTTTCTCTACAATTCACCTTAAAATAGCAGCCATGAGTTTTACCCATATGTTGGCTTCTAATGTATTTTTTCAGACCCATGAAATATCAAACGCTGGACACTTTTCAAAACAAAACATTTTACAAAACAAAAGACGGCTCATGAGGACCACCAGTGACCTCGGAGGGGTCATCAGTAGCTCTTAAGATCACATTTTGGAGAAAAGTCGTCAGATCTAAAGTTACCTAACTTTTAGACTCAGAATTGAAACAATTGTGAGCTTTGGGTCATCATATTCTAAGTGATATTGTATGAAAAGTCGTATATTAAAGAATCAAAATCATTGTTTCCTTATGGCCATTTCTTCTCTGTTACTCTTGAAGGAACGGTGTGAGGCATCCCACACATTAGGCAGCCTCAGAAAAATGGAAGAAAAATTAGTTCTGGTTTACCCCAGGGATGCTAGAAAGCCCTGGAACATGAAGGTCAAACCTGGCACATTCTCATTCCCTGAGATGGACCTCCAAGATATCTTTCTTCTTCTATCTCCACCCTACCATTGACACAAGCCTTCCCCATGCCTGGAGTGTCATGGCAGGCGTGGGCTGACGTCAAAGAAGAGCAGCTCCCAAAGAAAGGAGGAAAGAGCCGTGTGTCACCCACAATTTGCTTCAGTCAGACAGCTCTGTGCCCTCAGATCACTTCTACAAAATGCCTCCTGAGAGCCCTACATCCCTCAAAGGCCATAGGAACAGAAAGTTCTCTGGGTTACTCTTCTGTTTCCAGGCAAGGAAAGAATACTTTCTTATCTGAACACAGAATCTCCAGCCCCACCACTCTTCAAGGTCAGAGCTCCTATTGTTCTGAAACTCAAATTTTATCATGCCTGACTTTTGCTTCAAATCTTTTCATGACCTCCTCGTTGTCTAGAGGAGAAACTAATTAATGTCCTCTTCCCTTAGTTTTATATGCTAGTATGATAAACAAGCTTCTTCGCAAGCTGGCTCTCACCTACTATTCCAGGCTCAAGTTTAAATTCTTATTCAGTGTTGCCCCTGGCAAAGAACTTAACATCTTGGGCCTCAGTTTCCTTATCAGTAAAATGAGAATAATAGATGCCTAACTCACAGAGCTGCAATGAGAGTTAAACGAGTAAATATCTGTGAAGCACTTAGCCCAGGTCTGGCCTTGCAAGTGTTCAGTTAATGCTGCTGTTTTGAGGGTTTCGTTTTCACCTCTCACTCCTCCACAGGGACCTGTTGGATAACCCAAACAGTTCTTTGCAATTCCCCAAAAGGGCCAGACTCTGGGCCTTGGCACGCCCTGCTCCTATGTCACATAATACTCCCCTCTTTGCTGATTCAGCTCCTTCTTCCAGGCCCTACAGACTTGTGAAGACAGCTCCATCACTGTCTTGACATGAAGCTAGGATTTGCTTTTAAGGCTTCCTCACCCCTGACCTGAGAGCTTCCAGAGCAATACTGTCCTACAGATCTATATCGCCAGCCATGTGGGTAATTTAAAATTTTCTAGCAGCCAAATTAAAAAATTTAAAAGAAACAGGGAAATTAATTTTCATAATACACTTTAGCCCCCAAACCTAAAATATTGTCATTTCAACACATAATCAGTGTATAATGTGTTAATGAGATATTTCACCTCCTTGTATACAGTCTTTGATATTTGGTATATATTTTACACTCTGCAATACGTAAGTGCTCCATAGCCAGATCTGAGCAGTGCTACTGCAAGAGACTGCACAGTCCAAGAGTGAGAACCGTGGATGGGTCCCCTCTGTATCCACAGAGCCCATCTCAGTGACTGAGATATAAAGGGACTCATAAATGCTTATTTAATGAAGAAAATGGTGAACACAGACAACTCCTTCTGGGATGTATCAGTTTGCTAGGGCTGCTATAACAAACCACTGCAAACTGGGTGATTTAAACAACTGTGGCCTCACAGTTCTGGAAGCTAGGAGGCTGAGATCAAGGCGTTCGCAGGGTTGGTTCCTTCTGAGGCTGTGAGTGAACATCTATTCAACGCCCTCTGGTGGTTTTCTGGCCATCTTTGGTGTTCCTTGGCTTCTATGCCATCATCTTGCTCTCTGTCTTCATGTTCACATGGCCTTCTCTCTCTGTGTGTGCATGTCTATCTGTCTCCAAATTTCTCCCTTTTATAAGCACACCAGTCATATTGGATTAGGACCTCATCTTCACTAATTACATGTGCAATGCCCCTATTTCCAAATAAGGTCACATTCTGAGATACTGGATGCTGGGGATTAGGACTTCAACATATGAATTTGAGTGGTTGGTTGGCGGACACAATTCTTCCCATAATGATACAGCAGGTAGTAAGATTGCGCTCATGGCTTGGAGGGGCAGAACAGGGCTTCATTTCAGATTGTTCAACTCCAAATTCAACACTTGCCCTGCTCCTGCCCCTGTGGGAAGCCCTCTTTGTCTGGGCTTAGTTTCTCTTGACCAACCAGGGTTGTGGTTGGGTTATCAAGGACAAAACAGACAGTTCTTTGAAGTATATTTTCATTTAAATTTTTTTAATTTCCTTGCAAAATAAAATTAACATGGTTCTTAAGTACACACACCTTTTAAGGAAATGAAATTCCCCTGAATTTGCCTTCTCCCATCTTCCATTTCTCTATCACTACTGTTTCCTTTTATTGTGTTGGTGTCTGGTAATCTCTGGTTTTGGTTGTTTTCTGAGGGAAATGAGATTATAAGGGAAAAGCAGTTTGAGAACTAAAAAATAAGGAGGTTTGAAGAAGGCAGCATGGCCCTTTCTGTGTGTGACAACATTAGCCAACTCTTAGGACCAAGTTTTCCAAGCTGGGCCAACCCTGGTCTAAGCCAATGGCCACAACTCCCCTCATGGAGTCCCTTGTGCTTTTCCTTGGGAACTGGTGTTTTTCACGCTTCTCAGTGTGATTCAACTAAAATCTCCACATCATAAGGAGAAGAAGCCTTTGAAGGCCAGAATTTGGGATTTGCCAATAACCCAGGGATTGTGGTGCATTTCTGCATCTGCAGCTCCAGATCCTGTGGTTGCATCTTACTTGGTCTTGTAAGCATGTGCTCTGTGCCACACTGAAGAATCAGATTCCTCTGCCTCCTTCTGGAAGAACATCTTTCCCCAGCACTTAAAACGTAGCTTCAATGCCACTCTGTTAAGATAAGCTCGTACCAGTATGCGACTGGCCAGCAACCAAAGAACTTCTGTGCAGCTGGGAGAATTTATTACTAAAACTTATTTTCCAGGCTGATTATTCGATTCTTTCTTTTAAAGGTCAGACTTTGTTATATTATGATTAAAGATTCCTTTTTATAAATTGCCTTTTTCTCCGCAGTGGGCTACCATCAGAAGGCTTGGAAAACGTTTTCATTCTTCTTTTCTCTGAAAAATTAATGAGGCTTGCAATCCCTTTCAACTTAATAGTTTTGGTAGTGCAAAAGTTTCTCTTTGTTTTTAGGCAAATCCAACTGACACTATTATATAGCTAGTCTCTATTGGTGGCTGTCTTAGGAGATATTTAAGCATTAGGACATGGGATTTGAAGCACTATGTTCTAGGCTTTCTTTTTTAGGCTTAGAATATTCTAGAAAAGGAACTCAGGAAACATATTTGCAAGTTCTTCCTGAATGTTCCTGGACAGACAGGTGCAAGATGGTGATTAACAAGTGATTTAATTCATGTTCAACTTTTGTCCTTTGTCCTTTGGTTGCTGCATGGACTCCACCAAGGGAAGGAGGTGAGGGTGGAAGTTAAAGAGAGAAGAGGATTTTGAATGAACCAAAGTAATAAGAGCTAATAATTTTGAGCATATACAAGGTGCAAGACACTTTAAATACATCATCTCATTTAATCCTCACAGAATCCTAAGTGGTCAGAATTATTATTCCCACATTACAGATGAAGAGTTGATTTTGAAAAAGTTTAAGAAAGTTGCCTGAAGCCCACAATTTCTAGGAAGCAGAGCTAAGACTGTATTCATGACACTCTAATCCCAAAGCCTATGATTTACGTACATGCTCCAAGGGCACACTCCCAAATCACTCCCATCCTGCCACAGTCCAACCCAGTGACCTTTGGGTCTCCCAGATTGGATCCGAAAGTTTACCAACAGATCAGAGTACTTCATGCTCATGTCCAGCTGAGAGAGAACATAGTGAACATCTGTGCAGTTGTTGATGGGCCAGCCAAGAGCAACTTTTCACAGCGTCAACCTCAACAGTTGTGCTTCCAGTGAGCTCCAGAATGGCTCATCCCCAATAGGGCCCCTCTTCACAACAGCACAATACATAACTTCCTCTGAAAGATTTTTTATCGTTTTTTTTGGGTCCCTCCCCTGGCACTCAAGTGTATTTCCCTGGTCCAATCAGGAAATACATTTCATTCCTCCTTTCCGTCTATCCACATCGAAAATCTGAACCTTGAGCCTTAATGGTATGAGATTTAAATGAGATAAAAATGAAAGCAAACATTTATTGAGGGCTTACCATGTATCAGACTTTAAGTTTTCTACTGGAATTTTCTAATTTTATGCTTGGCAAAACCCATATGCAGAGGCCACTCTTATTATCCTTATTTTATACTTGAGGGATGTTAAGTTTAGAGAGGTATTAACTAAATGTCACCACCCTGGGGAGGCAGTTTGACTCCTGAGCCTCCATGTCTCACTGAGCCTCTCAAGTGAGTAAAGGTTCTCGACCCAGTGCCTTGGACAGGCATGCTCAACCCAGACAAGTCACAAAGATGTTTCTGCAGCCTTGCTCTCTCGTAGGCCACTCCTATGAAGCCAGCATCTTTCTTCCTGGTAAAATAAATTACATCTGGGAGCCCACTTCAAAGCTTTCATTCTTCAAGGACGGAAGAAAGAGGAAAAAGATCTACCAATGTTTGGGCCTCTCTACATACTACCTATTTTAATACGAGGTGGTGTTAAAGTATTTCCAGATGAAAATACTGAGACCCAGAGAGATTAAATGATTTCTCCCACTTTACCTAAAGGTAGATTGAGACTCAAGATACTCATCCCAATTTTTTGTTTGGTGGACATCTTCTATGACCCTGCAGAGATTATCTCTAAATTATTAGGTTATGGGTGTCTAATATACACTATTCTTTTTATGTTTCCTTAAAATTTTTATTTCTCATCCAGGAGTTCAATACTGGAAATGCGGAATCCATCATGAATCAGAAGTCTAGGGTCAGGAGCTGCCATATGTATACCGTGTTTGGTGCTACTATCCAAATAACTAGAATATATAAAAAGAAAAAAAATACTAAATGCTGAAACTGTAATGAGCACAGTTGGATCTTAACAATTGAATCTTTGATTGTTTCCCGGACTCTGTCATTATTATAAAGGTGTCATTTCACGCACTGCCATTTAATCAAACATACATTTACTCCAATGACCCTTGAATGGTATAATGCTAATTTTTATAACTTCACTCAAAATGTAAGCCATTGTATCATAATTATTGTTCAGTGTGTAAAACCCTACAATTTTCAAGGCCTATTATATCTATCTGCCATCAACATTTTTGTACATATCAGTCTGAGAATGCACTCCTGTTCTTTAGTATTATCTCCTTGTCATTATTTCATCTTTTGTTTCCCAATTTTAAGTGAGAAGGTTGATAGTTACAACCAGATTGTTATTCCAGGGGGAGATAACACAGCTCCGGCTTTATTTTGTGCCATTCTTTTCTATAACTTGATTTCATAATCTAAGAAAACATGTTTACAATAGAGAAGAAACTAGTAGTTTCAATAAATCATTGGGTCAAGGGTGACCTTCTCATGTTGATGCGATCAGGGAATGATGGTTGCTTCCCAAATTTTCCTCATATTTGCTAAAGAACACATAATAATATGATTACATATTTTCCTATATATATATATAATTATATGCATATATATGTGATTCATTTAAGGATTACTTCTGTTGCTCTCTAATTTTTGGAAAAAAATACAAACATAATGTTGATTTCCCTGGTGGAAATTTTTCCCAGAAGGACACAATATGGTATGAAATATTCACTAACAGCAGGTAATGTACAAAGCCATTTCTACTGAAAAATATACCATCTGGAAAATAAAAAAAATTTGTGCAAATGCATGTCAGTATGATTGTGTTATCCCCGGTGAATGGTGAGGGTAATTGCATCATAGAAGCAGTTTTTTAGTAGGAAATGAAAGAGCCTTTGGAGAGAACTCTTATGGCTAGTCTTCGGTTAAATTTGCTGGCCACTGCTTCGCGCAGAGAGACTGAACCAAGACCATGCTCCTGTTTCTATGTGATGAATACAATGCAGGAAGAGGGATGGTGGGAGACTTGAGTCTTCATATGACTGAGGAAAGTTATCCTTAAGTAAACCCACGATGAGCCGACTCACAGCCCTCTTGTTCCCTGTACCTCAGTGTCCTGATCATTCCTCATATACTCACACCACTGGCCTTTGCATGTATTGTTCCCTCTGCCTGGAACACTGCCAACTCCCTGTCCTCAGTCTCTCAATCTTAAACCCAACCCCTATGGCGTAGGTAATATGTTTTCAGCCATTAAAGGAGTGGTCGAGAGTCCCACATTGAATTCTACTTGTGTAGCACCATGAATATTTGCTGCCTAGCACTTATCATAGTTCTAATTGTGCTGCCCTGCTAGATTGTAAGTTCCCTATGTGCCTACCACAATGCCTACCACTTAGACAGGACCCATGAATAGTTTCTGAATGAATTAATGACTTGGCTTTAGCGTAGCGATGAGTGTGGCCTTGGACCACCCTCCTGAGGTTCACCACTAGTTTCGCCGAGCAGCCGTGGCTGGGTTGGTGAGACGGCATGCTTTGCTGGCTGCCTTCAAGCACGGTCGGTGACCGTGGAACAGAGATTTCATCTGTATGAAACTCTCTGGGCTGTGTGGGGATCAAAGTCTGAGGGGTTAGAACAACTGATTCCTTAATCAACAGAGTCAGAATGACTTCAAAGAGATTCCTTCATGGGAAAGATTGGGCAAGAGTGCAGAGGAAGGTCAAAGCCTGGATGGAGGAGACGCTAAATCTTCTGTTCTGATTTTATGAAGCTCTGTTTCTACCACATTGCAAATGTTTCCAGTTTAGTTACAGGCATGTGCCCAAAGAGAACAGTAAGAACTAGAATTACAAGTTTCCAGAACTAGGAAAGGCCTTGGGAAATGGCTTAACACTTTTTTCCCAGATGGAGACCTAGAGAAATCAAGTGACTTGCCCATGATCCCTGGGCTAGTGACAGAGTCAAGCCTGGAATCCAGCATTCTTTCCGTCAGGCTGGGCTCCTGCTTTTTGTGATGGCAGGTCTACTGTTTATATGCCTGGGGCCACTCACTCATATACCCTGCCACCTAGAAGAAGGGTGGCTGGGGCAAGTCACTTAACTTTTTAGGATCTCAGGCTTTGACTTCCCACATGGAAATTAATGGGCCACGCTAGATAATGTCTGAAGTACTTTTGAATTTTTGATCTTTTGTTATTCTACACAACCTTCTGTTCTTCCCAAACTGTGTGATTCCTTGAACATCCTTTCTAAACTCCATACTACAGAGTATGATGTACAAGTTCAACGCTAATAATAAGTAGTATTTATATAGTACTTACAATATGTTAGACACAGTTCTTGTTTTTTTTTTTTTTTAAGGAAGATTACCCCGAACTAACATCTGCCACCAGTCCTTCCCTTTTTGCTGAGGAAGGCTGGCCCTGAGCTAACATCCATGCCCATCTTCCTCTACTTTATATATGGGGTGCCTGCCACAGCATGGCTTCACAAGTAATGTGTAGGTCCACATCTGGGATCCAAACCAGTGAACTCCAGGTCGCCGAAGTGGAACGTGAGAACTTAACCGCTGTGCCACTGGGCTGGCCCCTAGACACAGTTCTATATTACATATTGTAAGTAGTTTGAGCACCTTATAGGAAAAACTATTATTTATTTACTCCCATTTTACAGATGAGAGAACTGACACCCAGAAAACTTACATGTCATACCTAAGGTCTCACAGATCCTAAGAGACAAGGCTAGGATTTGAACCTAAGCAGTCTGGCTCCAGAGTTTGTGCTGACTTGTTTTAGAGACAACTGTCTGTACAAAGTGGATTTCACCTTTTATATTTATTTGTTTTTTATATTACTCCCTTTCCAAAAGGTTTTGAAGTGACTTACAGATTTACACACTATACCACATACAAAATATTTGAATAAGTAAGAGGGAGGGAAAATTGATGAATAAGGTCAACACCAAAAATCTTCCAGACACTTTACTAAATGTGGGCTTAATATTTGGCTCTGGGTGTTCTGGTAGTGAATGCAAAAAATAAGGAAAAAATCACCCAAAAACCTCTATCCATTTGTGACAGGATTTGGACAAACTATTTTTAAGACTCTCCATTGAGTTGTAGGAGTTTCTTATATATTTAGGAGATTAACCCCTCATCAGGAATGTGGTTTGCAAATATTTTCTTCCATTCCAGAGGTTGCCTTTTCCCTCTGTTGATTGTTTCCTTTGCTGAGCAGAAGGTTTTTAGTTTCATGTACTCCCATTTGCTTATTTTTGTTTTTGTTGCCCATGCTTTGGGTTTCATATCCATGAAATCATTGCCAAGACCAATATCATGAAGGTTTTCTCCCGTGTTTTCTTCTAGCAGTTTTACTATTTCAGTTCTTACATTTAAGTCTTTCATCTACTTTGAGTTGATTTTTGTGTACGGTGTGAGATGAAGGTTTAATTTCACCCTTTGGCATGTGGCTATACAGTTCTCCCAACATTTGTTGACGATGATAGCTTTTGCCCATTGTGTATTCTTGGCACACTTATTGAAGACTATTTCTTCCTATTTTTAATGATAATAAAATTTGTCAACACTTGGTTCCTCCTCCTTTCCTTCCTTCCCCTTTGCCATCTAATTTTAATTGAGTATATTCTTTTTCTCAGATTTTATCTTCATATCTTTAAATATAGCCTTATACCCCTATTACTTGATTTATTGGTTTTATTAAATACTCTTCTTCAAACGCAAGCTATCAAATGACTGGAAAGCAGCATATTCATCTCTCTATCCCACCTTCTCTCCAATTTCTGCTCTTGGCTTCTGTCTAATTATTTCAGTTCTGTATTTTTGGGGTTTATTCTATGTACAGATTGTTCTACATCCATAATTTCTCTTTGGCAAAGTCCTGTAGTTCAGTATATTTAAAGCTCACCTTGAATTCCTTCCCTATGATATTTCCCTTTAAATAAATTATTTTCTGACGGGATTTTTTAAATCAAGAAATTTCTTTAAGAAGCGTTAATGAGAGTTTTAGTCCCTGAATTCTCACATGTCCAGGATTTTTGTTACCTTTACTTTTGAATGGCAGTATATCTTGGTATAAATTTTGTGTGTTTAATGTTTTCTTTCCTTGAGGACTTTGTGGAGAGTACTCAGCTGCCTTCTTGCACTAATCGCCTTCTAGAACTGATGTGGAATGATAAGATGGTCTGTGGCCAGCCAGATTTTCCCTCTTGTGATGATACGACTTTTTGATTGACTGTCTACATGTTTGTTTATTACAAAGATAAACAACTTGTCCTCAGTACCCTTAGTTTCAGTGTTGACTTCCTCTTCTAGTGTTTACTGGGACATAGTCAACCCCTTCAAGCTGTAGAGACATATGTTCTTATATTTTGGGAAAATTTTCTTTAAATATATTGTTAAACTTTTTTTTTTTGTCTTTTATCATATTGCTTCTCTTCTTTGGGAACACCAATTAAACTTTTTGAACATTGTCTCCATCTTAATTTTGTTTTACTTGTTTTTTCCCAGTCCCATGTTCTCCATGTTCTACTGTAATTTCCTTCATGTTGCTATAGACTGGACTTCGTTTTAGGATTAATTTTGTTCTTCTTTTTCTTGAGTTTTACTTCATTTTTTTTTTCCTCCTCTTCCTATATTTTCCCTAAACTCTTTTATCTCAGCTTTGAGATCTTGTTTTATAGAGGCAATAGCTTAAGTTTTTCTTTTATTAAGTTCATGATAATGCGTTTACTTATAGTTTTAATATGCTGTTTGGCTGTTTAATTCTGATGACTGTGTATTCATCTGCCATTTTTGTTCTCTATTCCTGCTTGTATTGATCAGTTTGAGCTACCATAACAAAACACCATTGACTGGATGCCTTAACAGAAACAGAAATCTATTTTCTCACAGTCCTGGAGGCTGGAAGGTGGGGATCAGCGTGCCAGCATGGTTGAGTTCCAGTGAGGACTCTCTTCCTGTTTTGCAGATGGCCACCTTCTTACTGTATCTTGACATAAAAGATGTGAAGGCACAGAGAGAGAGAGAGAGAGAGAGAGAAAGAGGGAGAGAGAGAGAGAGGGTGAGCAATCTCTCTGATGTCTCTTTTTATAAGGGCACTAATCACATCATGGCGTCCCCACCCTCATGACTTCATCTAAACCCAATCACCTCCCAAAGGCCCCGTCTTCAAATACCATCATATTGAGCATTAGGGCTTCACTATATGAATTTGGGGTGGGAGGAGGACACAAACATTCAGTCCATAACTCGTTCCTTCTTTTCTTTTGTACCATCTTTGTATATACACTGTACTTGCTCATTTTTAACTTTATTGACAGTATAACGTGTCCGAGTGTGGTTTGCAGAATCCTGGCAGTCCCTAAGAACTTTTTTAGGGTGACTGTGAGATTAAAACTATTTTGATAACAATGCTAAAGTCTTATTTACTTTTACATTGCTTTGACATTTGTACCAATGGTACAACAACAATGGTGATTTAAACTACTGGTGCCTTAGTATGAATTAAGACAGTTACCAGAATGTACTGGTGGACTTTGTAGTCTTCACAGCCACAAAATCATGCTTTAAAAAAATTCTCAGTTTTAGTTTTTTATAAGAATGTTCCTAATACAGTGGAAATGGCTGTTAATTTTACAAAATCTTGTCCCTTGAATACATGTCTTTATAATAGCCTGCACAACGAAATGGGAATTACGCATAAGGCACTTCTGATGAATATGAAAATATGATGGTTGTCTCAGAGAAAATGAGCTCCTTGTTCATGGAATACCATCTTCACATAAAAGAATAACTGACAGAGAAACTGAGGTTATTCAGATTTGAGCAATTGGGTAGATATTTTCCTGAAAATGAATCAAGTGAGCCTGTCACATCAATGAAGATAAGTGGCAATGTTTGTTGCCAATGGAAAAAAACCAAATTTTCAAGAAAGAATTAGAACTTTGGAAAAACTTTATTCAGCATTCTGAGCTTGACATCTTCCCAAAACTTAAGGACTTTTCTTATGAGTTCAGTAGTGATGTTAACAATATGATCTTCCAATCATGCACAACAAAATGTGTCAACATTTAAAATACCTGCATTATTCAGTGAACCAAATGATCAACGTATGATGTTGCAAAATCATGCATGGGTAAAAGGCTCATTCAAAGTACAAGTGAGACCAATGGATTTTAATAGAATAGAGTAAGAAAAGTTCATTGTTGTGGTTTCGTATTCCACACTGCAACTATTCCTTAAGAAACTATAACTTTTCAAGTTTTGTCATGTTTTTTGTATTAAAGAAGAATTTCCACAATTATTTGAAAAGGTTTATATTAAAATGCTGCTCCTTTTCCAACTGCATATTGTGTAAGGCCAGATTTTCTTCATATACTTCCACCAAAATAACATCTCAACAGATTGAATGCAGAGGCAGATATTGGAATCCAGCTTTTTTCTATTAATCCAGACACTAAACTATTTGAAAAACGTAATATAATGTCACTCTTCTCACTAGTCATTTTCTTGATCTGGGAAATATAGTAATAGCTCATTAAAAATTTCTTATTGATGTTAGAATTTAATGGGTCTATTACTGTTAATTTGAAATGAATTAATAATTTTTAAATCCCTTGGCATTTATTTCTAACGTGGTAAGTGTTAATAGATAGAGTCCCCCAAAACAAAAGTTCTTCGGGATCCTTAATAATTTTTAAAGTATGACAAGGTCCTGAGACTGAAAAGTTGGAGATTTGCTGGTACAGTCGTTAAGAGTGTGGACTCTGGGACCAGATTGTCTGGGCCCAAATATGTGTGTGAGTTCTTAAGTTTTTATTCCTTCCTAGTGAACTGAGATGAATTCTTTCTAGTTTCACCATGAATTTTGAATTTTACTTTAATACTCATTCTCTCATTTTTCTTGCCACTTTTGGGACATTTTCAAGAAGAAAATTTGAGACAAACAAACAAGTCTTTACTCCACATGTTAGGCTAAGCATTTGTTTTAATATTAGCAAATTCTGTGTTAACACAATGCATGGATTACATTATTTTTACATTCTGAATGTGTGCTTTGACATGCTGAATACACAGCTATCATAGAAAGGAATAATGTAGAGATTTTCTCTTATTATGAAATCATGTTTGTGGCTTGATACTCTTCTCTCACCCAACTAAGCATAATGTATGACCTAAAGTGGTTCCAGCTTATGTCACTGTCCTCTAGGTCTAGCCACGTGTATCCTATGGAAACAGCAAAGCAAAGCAAACATTTTCTTCCAAAAAGCTCTGTCTTCTGATCCTCATTCCAAGATTACCAAGTGTGAGTTCCAAGCTGTATATCTCCTTTTCTTCCCCAGAAATCACATCATTCATCTGATCCGGGCTATATCTCTCCCAGCAAGATATGTATGAAGAACGGAAAAGAAATGATTAGAAACATTAAAATAGAAAAGAAAAATTGGATGATTTTGAGAAAGGTATTTAATCAAAATAACTTCACTTGGTTATACACCTTCGCTTTTCTCTGATGTTTTAAGACTTAGCAAACGTGGTTTTAATTTTGAATAGTACCTGTTATTAAATGATTTTCCACCAAACCAAAAAAAAAAATACGTAATGGCTTCCAGCTTCAGGGCAGCTTCAAGAAACACGAGAGATTTCAGAGCCCTGGAGGATAATGAAATGCTAGGAAAACTTCAAAGAAAACCTCCAAGAAGAATGCTCAAATTCACATCTTGAGCTCTCTTGGCTATTTTTCTGACCACGAGAGAGGTCAGCCTTACTCAACCACAGAAACAGGTGAAAAAACGGAGAGTTAGCATAGCAGAACAATTTCCACTGCTGTATTTCGGGTTGCTTTTTACCTCCCTTCCAACAAATCTAGCCGTAGAACATCATTAATCTCTCTTCTTCTACACTGGAAGCAGAATGGGTGGCAAGCTGAGATTCAATCAAATTGTTTAATCATTGTTCTCTTGTGTGGCAGTGACACATGGTTGGGGGGCTGCTGCCGATTTGATGGGGGACAGGCCAGGCAGGGCTTTTAAGCCTCTGTGGACAGCCTTGTTCATGCTTCTTATTCCTGATCATTAAGGGGAGCTCAGGAGAGGTTGTCAACTATGGTGAGTTTGGATTTGGTTTTTTAATTAGGATGGCTGTCAACTAGGCACAAATATGAGATTGAGGACCAACTCTATTGGTGTAGGTAGGTAATAAAATAAATGATAGCGTCAACAATTAGGAGAGCTGGAGAATGGGAATTTCCTGCCAGAGAAAACCAATTTGACTGGGAGAAGAAGGTGTTGGGAGGAACTGGTTGGGTCATTTCTCTATAAGGATTCATTCAGAGCTAGAACGTTCTCTGCCCCTGCTTTGAAGGGACCGGTCACATTCCTTCTTTGAGAGGATAGTGGAGACTTCTGAAACTCCAAAAAGTGGGATTAGGGAATTCAACCCTCACCTTTAGATCCAACGTTTGCTGTTCACATTTTTAGGGACCCGGCCACTGCGTATATTGGAATTCTGTGCTGCCATGAAGGTGACTATGGAAAACAAAAACCTCCACAGGCAGGAGTGAAAGAAAGGGAAGGGCAATGAGGTGGTTTTAGGTGGAGGAGGAAGCTGAGTTATGGAAATTTCAGTGAGAACTGACAGCTTACGACATATCATCCCAATGTCCCTGGTCAGGAATAAATGATGGTTCCATCAAAGTATATGACTATGAGTCTTGGAACCCCACACATTTGAGTTCTAATCCCAACTCCACCACTTATATTAACCAGGTGTTGGGTATATGAGAGCTCCCTGTACCATCTTCACAATTTTTCTGCAAGAATAAAACTATTCTAAAATAAAATATTTATTTTAAAATTTTGATACCCCTTGCTCAAAAGGCAGGATAGGGTTAGGGGAACGGGTGGACAAAAACCTGTCTCAGGGAAGCAGGAAGGCAAGGAGATGGTAGGAAATGGACCCAGTATGAACTAAGGTTCCAAGTCCTTGGCACATGCTCTGTTCTCCCAGTGGGCTTCATTTACATAACTAAAATTCAAATATAAAATCATTAAGAATTTCAAGTTGGCAACTGCAGGGCATGAAGCCCCAGCACAAGGTCCCCTTCTGAGCATGGGGTCCTCTACAACTGCACTGGTCACATGATCATGATGTTGACCCTGACCCAAGTATGTTCTTGGCCTCACCAGCCATTCCACTGTCTCCCACAAAGAAAAGTGTAGGACAAACCAGTGTCTGTGATTTACAGCAGGAATTCTTAATCTTTTTTGTTCCATGGACTCCTTTGGGAGCCTGATGAATCCTACTGACCTCTTCTCAGAATAATTTTTAGTATGTTCAGTACATTTTGTGCAGTACCTTTAAAATACGCCCCTTTGCAACACATGATCATAGTTTTCTTTACAGACTCTTGCATAGTGTAACTGACTAACAATCAGATAATTCTGTGCCCAGTTGTCCTTTTCCACCAAATGGTTCATCTGCGTGTTATATTGGTGATGCAAACTTCTATAATGCATTCCATATACCCTATCTTATAATAATGTGTTGACCAATATTTGGATAGAGTTTAGTCAAAGGCCATTCCACAGCACAATATTCTTATTCAAGTTAAGCAACAAGAGAGTTTACTCAGAAAATCCCTTAAAATAAACATGACTCTGAAGCGTTGGAATTTCAATTGTCTTGGAGAGTGTAAAGGAGAACTGAATTCATAACTGGCTGAGTTCCCTCAGTTTGGCTGAAATTATATGATTAAAAAACAAAGAGAAAAGGGGAGAGCATATAAACGAGAATCAAAATAAAAGGAGGTAGAAGAAAACACTTCATTTTCTGAAATTTCTAGAACAACATTATAAGGATGAAAATAAAATAGAAGGAATTGCTAAGTTTCAAAGAAGTTAGCAAAAAATGAAGAGACAATATTTACCATCTAAATTAATGTAATTCTATCCATGGACAGCCCCAAGGGTTGACAACCTTCCTTTATTGAGTATGCAAGAAAGAGTCCCAAGATGGGTAGTCACGGACACTCCCACCCCAGCATCCTCTTGTTCCATGTGCAATGGAACACTTGACTGATACATCTGGTCATAACAGAATGGACTGCCAGGTCACTGACAGCTAGGCCTGTAATTCCAGATGGTGATGGAAGCACCAAAATTGCCTCCCGGGAAGGTGGTACTGAAGAACTGGCTGTAAAATGCATGAGTAAGGTGAGCATCAAGAAGACTCTCTTGAAGTATCAGTGTAGTGTGACTATTGGACTGATTGCAGAAGCCCAAGCCCAGCTCATTTCTGTATGACCTGTGCTGTTGAGTCCTGAGCCCTATTTGTCGGCCTTCAGTCAGGACTGCAAAATGCATCTAGGAGAGAAGATAAAAACTCATTTTCCAGTCTTTTCATTCCTTGGAGGAGCACCATCATTTCTCATTCATATCAATTCTTTCATCTGAGGATCGTGAAGTGTGACCTCAAATGTTTTCCAGATGCCTAATGGAATGTGTGTTGGAGGAAAACAACTTTATTTTGTTTGGTGCATAAATTCAGCTGTTACTTATATTACAGAAGAAAACAAACAAATGGAATCTGAGAACATCTTTTCTACTATATACCACTTTATATAAAAAGTAAAAGATATACAGTAATATATAGTCAAATGAAAATGTTACTCAGGAAAAAAAAATACTTTATTTGTAATTCTCTTTCTCTGGCTATTTTTGGTCCTAAGCATGAACCACCTAGACCCTTTTCGAAGTTCTTCAGCTAACTAGCTTATTTCTGATTTAATAATAAAATTATCTTTTTGTTCTCATCTCAATCCTACCTGAACACTTTAATATTGCTTAGTGACTTTTTACTTAACTATAGTACTTGATACACTTTGGTTCTTATAATGTTAAAGATCTATACCCTACTTACTTTCAAAATGGCTCAAGGCAGCTAGTACCCTTTATTAGTGTAAGCGGGCCATGGCGATTTTTCTCCCTGTCTATGGCATGAAATCCTGTCTCTCTCCATGAATATAAATTATCTCACTTCCTGCTTATGCAGCTGATGAAGAGGTCATGAAACTCAAAGGAAAAGCATTCCCCAGTTCTTCAATCTGACATCACTAATTCCCTGCCTTTTTGAGACTTGGCAGTCAAAGTGTAAGGTAATATCTTAAAGAGGAGAAATCCCAACCTCACATAAAGTTAACTTTCTATACTGCCACAATGTGACACGATGTTCCCCCACCTATAAAATCCTTTGAGTCATCAGGGTCCTTATTTACTCAGTAATTCTGTTATTTAATAAGAAGTGTTGTCTGAAGGCTAATTTATAAAGTTGCAGGAAACACACTGACTTCAAGTCCTAAAGCCGCCATATTTTTTATGCTCTAGGTGCTGAAGAAAATGAAAATAATATATGTGAAAGTGCTTCTGGCTGACACATGTAGGTGTTTCCTCACTGATTTCTCCCCAAATGTTCTATCCCAAGTGTTATGAACTCATTTCTGCCTCATCTGGGCCATATTTCAGTGCTTACATGACAAGAAATCCTTCAAAATAGAGCTTCCACTTTAAGACAGAAACACCAGGGAGATGAGGCAAGTAGGGAGAACATGAGAAATGTTTAAACCCTGGACCTGGCTTTCACTAGATTCCTAGTGGTTTCAACCTACTCACTTATTTGGTGGTAAGACGAGAACTACTGCATGGATAACTTAAATAATGTTCACATTAATATTTCTCTAATTCCTAAAGTGTCCTTGGGAACGATTTCATAGGACAATGAATTTAAAAATTCAGGAATAAATATTACTACTATTCTTCAGCGGAATCTTAACTGCTTGAAAAAAGTGGAAACTTTTTTTATATCAATATTTTTATTGCTAGTTGTCCAAGAAAAGAAACTCTAAGAAGTGGATTCCAATGGGTATGTCTGGAAGATCCATAGCTATTTTCCCCATCAATACAATAACAGCAACAGTAATAACACCAAAGCGACAGCAATACTGATGATAGCTGCTACCACTGAGTACCCACTTTGCATTAGGCTCTGAGCTGTATGCAGTATTATTTCTTTTTTATCTTGGTATGTAAACTACGGAATAAAAACTCAGACAATTTGAATGCATTGCCAATGACACACAGCTAGTTAATGGCCAAATAAGCATTTCAACCATATGGATCTGGTTTCACTATGCTTTCTCCATCCTCCTCTCTACCATGACAACGTTTTTGTAAGTTTGCCAAGGCATGGGTAGAGAAAACATTTTAACTAATGGTCAGAGCTCTCAGAGATTCTATTAACGATAACAATAGTAACAATAGGGTGTGGCCCCCCCCACCCCGTCCTCTGCCTCCCCCCTTCACGTCCCCCACTATCAACCTCAAGAAATTTTCTTGGTTAGTCAGGACTTAGGGAAAATGAAAAATGATTCCTCTTTCTTCAAAAACTTTGTAGACTTACTAACCGCCCCAAATTAAATGAAGCAAACAAAATAAGGAAAAAATAGATACTTCATCAAAAGACAAACGTGGTGAGAATGTGGATGGGAGAAGCAGATCGAAAGCTTAATAATAGATTTTCAGAGACTTGGGAAAGACCAGTTATTTCCCATTTCCTCTGCAAGCAGGAAAAAAAGAACTTGGCTTAAAATATAGCATGAAGGCGATTAAAAATTAATAATTAGCTGTGGAATGAAGACCTAAGGTAGGATATTGATGATGCTTGTGGAGTCACCAATTCTGTTAGTCTTAAAGAAAAATAGGGAGCTCATTGTTTCCTGGAAATGATCCTTTAATACTTGAGAAGTAGTGCAACACAGTGTTCACGAGTCAGGGTTCTGTAATCTGGCCAGCCTGATTTATCTCTTGACTTTACCACATTTACGAGCTGTGTGAATCTGAGCAGCTTACCTAAGCTTCTTAAACTTCATTTTTCTCATTTCTATAGAAGGGATATATTATCCGTAATAAAAGTGTAGATCAAGCTTTTAGCACAGTGTTTGGCACATACTTAATACATCTTAGCTATTACTGTCGCTGTTGTGTTTAGATAAGCTCCGGCTTGAAAATAGAACTGTGAGTTCCATTGTATTTCCATTCCCTTTCAGGCAAAAAGACATGTAATGGACGTTTGTCATGTTTTTGCTACCTAGAATTTAAATACCTTTTATATTTCGCAGGAATCAGAAGATTTGTACAACCCACAGGGAGGGAGTTATTCCTTCTCCCAACTTCCTGCTGTTGGAGTGGAGGCATGTGACCTTGGCTGGCTGATTAAACGCTCCAGCCTGGGTTTTGAATATGGAAGAACGGTGAGTGAGAAGAGGTCACTGGAGATTATTTTCTGGGGCTGTGTTAGGAATGAAGCCATTGTGGACTTCCAGTGTGTGCCTGGGGATTGCGGAATATGGTAGAACAGTAGCCAGTCTCCAGTGGTAATAGCACCTCTAGTAGCATCATAAATAGACTATTTCTGTGCTGGAGTCTTAGCCATTCCTAGATTCCTTTGGCTTTTGTCTGTATTCCCAAGCTTGGCTCTCTAGTCATTCTAATGATGCTATGATGTATCTATCAGCTATTTCCACAATAATTCTGCATGACAATTCTCCACCTAAAAAAAGCTCAACGACATTCAACTTGAATATTTGTTTCAAACTCCTGTGAATGCAGTTTAAAAGGAGATTGGCCCTTCTAGGCTGGACTTAATTGGGCTCAACTCCAAGCTATGGGTAAGCCAGGTCTGTTCCACATTTTCTTGGTCTTCCATGGACCGGCACCTATTGGAGGCATGTCCTGATGGTAAAAGGCAAGAATGCATGACAGCAGGCCCAAATGAGCAAGCACATTGCAAGTATCTGCTAACATCCCATTGGCCAGTGCAAATCACATAGTTAAGCCCAACATCAATAGGTTGGGAAAATATGCACTGCCTCTAATGCAAGGAACTGCAAAGTCACAGGGAGTGGATACTGCAAAGTCTAAGGGAAGGGTGAGAAATTGAGAACATTAAAGCAGTTGACCACATGTGAGTTCCTCAATATCCTTCCAACAAGTCATTTCTGCTTGAATTAGTGCTTGTTTCTATTTTTTGTAGCAAAAAACCTTGATATATAGTACAGAGACTATTAAAGGACTCAATTGTGTTTCTCTGTAGAGTTCATGAGAATCTCAAATCGTTATCTGGCCTGCATAGAGCTTAAGGCAATGGAAATCTGGTGTCTTTTGGTATACTACAGGATAGCAATCTGGCAGCCTATGATATATAGCTGCAACATGGTTTGTTAAATTATTCCCTGTTGTGGCCTGGGATGGAGTACCCACTGAAGGCCACTAAGTGACTACTGTCCTTGAATACTATACAGGACACGCATTATTCAAAGAATGCAGGCTTGGGGGTTCAAATCTAACAGTACTAGGTAACTTAAAAAAGAATAATAAACTCAAATCACTATATTCTTGTCTCAAGGCAAAAACTGAAAACCAAGAACTGTCTATGACTGCTAAAATAACCTGCTTTAAACATTTTATACCTGCAGTGCTGAGGTTGTGAGCTGAAAAGCAAATGTGAAGACTCTGTGCTTTGCCAAACTGCAGCATCAGTTAAGTATACAATGTTTACAAATCTCTTGGAGCATTGATTGAGAAAGAATGGGCTTCTTGGGACTGGAATGGTTATTTCACGTTGTAGCATTTGGAAGAACTGGAGCTCTCCAATCTCCATAGCCTGCTGAGACTGAAACAAGCTAGTTTTCTTTGTCTAAAGGTACTGTTCCAGCTTGGCTTAAAGACACCATGTTTCCCTTGCCTGTTTTGCAAAAGAACCTCCATTTTCCCCATTCCCTTCCCTCTCACCTCTTGTTTTGTCCAGACCCGTAGGTAGAGTCAGATTGCAGGATGCCTATGGGTCTGAAGAAGTCTCACACACAAACAGCAGTACATTCTTTGTTAATTTGTATCAGCAAAAAACAAATGTGAGCAGTACGTGTGAGAACGGATTCCAAAGATTCTAGAACAATTAGGGAAGAATATAAATATAGATCAGACTAATTTATTTAAAAATCTGGAAGGCACCAGAGATTCTGGATTCAATATGCCAGAGCAGTAGAAATGATTTTAAATGTAATTTGAGATGCCATAAAGTCTTCTATGTAACAATGAGGGAGACACGCTGGCGTGAATTTATTGTGTGTGATCCATTCACCACTCACCTTCCGTCTATAATCCATAGGAAGGCAGAGAAGACATGCCTTTCCTAAGGCCTTAAAAAAAAAAAGTCATTTGTGAGGGAAGCACTAGCATTTCTGAAAAATATTTTAGTGGTACAGAGGTAAGCTGATGACACTATGGGCTCTCTGATTTCAATGCTGTGAAAGTGTCTAAGATGTAAGACACCAATGAATAGGATCTGATCATTAGAAGCACAGTAGAAAAGGCACTCACACATTAGGATCAGGGTGGTGAGCTAAATGTCCTGACTCAGGATGAACTTTAATTATGAATTTCTGTTCACAGAGTCTCAGGGACTGAAGTAGCCGTAGCTCAGTAAGTAGCTGTTTGATTTGTTTAACTTAAACAAAATCCAAACAAAGAAAAAATTTTGAGGGCTCTTTGAGAGACACAGCTCTTTGATCAATTCTCAGATATGAGTCAGTTCACAGATCTGAAGCTTTAGTAAAGTGGATGCCTAGGGACCCATAAAGAAGAACCTCACAATACCATCATGTGCATGTGTGTATGAACTTCATTCAGTCTTCTTTAAAGGGACTTGCAGACATCTAACAAGATAACACTCAGAGGTTTGGGGCTTATTTATCACAATATCAGAGAGACCCAGAAAGAAACTTCAGTCATAGTTGAAGTTTAAAGTGTCAAGTGATAAGTGGAAATTTGACTTGAGTCTGTCTCACAGTAGGTCCATCTCTGGGCTCATCCTAAAGTTCTTTCCCTCATTGCTAAAGGTAGATATACAAATATTCAGCAAATGAGAATTTTCACACTCACTTGGTGATATACAGAGTATTATATTTGTAGCAAAGGCGCTCATTTCTTACCAACATAGTAAATACAAAATTCTGAGTAGTGGAGGCGGTGGTAGGCACATAGATCTAACAGTCTTAACTTCTGAAATAAATAAACAAAAAACTATATAAAACCCATGCCCACAGCATAACTAGAAAACAGAGAACATCCAAATTTCAAAATACTTGTAAGTAGATAAATAAACACCAAATCCTAGCAAGCTATCTCCTACTTTTCCTACCACACAATTTGGGTAACACAAAGACAGTTCTGGAAAAGCTACGTTAAAGAGAGCATAGGCAAGTTTGTGGCAAGCCTAAAGTGATTGAAAAACAATACCAAAAAGAAAGTCTACACAGAAGCAAAAATACTGAAACTGTATATTGTTTCAGAGCATGGTCTACAGGGAAAAGGCTAAAAGTGCATTCATGATCTATGGTGTCAGTCTTGGGAAAGTTATGTTTCATAGGAAAAATATGGCTAGAGGGAATGAAGAGATGCCTTTTGGAAACTGGGCAGAAAAGGGAAAAATAAGCAAGAGGAGAAAGTTCAGTATTTTTAAAGATTATAAAATAAAAGTAAGAAGGAGTACAAAACTCTTTCTCATATCTTCTTTCGCACATGAGCCCCTCACCCCCAAATCAGGAAAGAAGCATTCTTTGCTACAATGACTGAGGATATGATTTTGAACCTGGAATCTCATAAACCACACAACCACCAGCCCTGTGCATAGAATACAGGGAGGTACAGTCTATCATCTATCTATTTATCTCTATCTATCTATCTATCTATCTATCTATCATCTACCTACGTGCCCATGAGTACTTTTTTAAAAAACCTGGAAAATTAAAACCCAAACAATTCAACTAAGGAACAGTCTCCCAATAAAACAAGAATATGAAGATTAAATTACAAGTTGCCTAAGGGAGAATAAGTACAATTGAAAACAGTGTAAGGGGCATTTAAGGAAAACAGAGAAGATAATGAAAATCAGATACAGAAAATAGTAAAAAAGTCAGAAAGAAAATGGTTCAAATGAAAAACAAGCAAAGAAGAAATAACATATGTATAATCAGAGTCCTGAAGAAGATTTTTTTTTTTTTTTTTGAGGAAAATTAGCCCTGAGCTAACTGCTGCCAATCCTCCTCCTTTTGCTGAGGAAGACTGGCCCTGAGCTAACATCCATGCCCATCTTCCTCTGCTTTGTATGTGGGATGCCTACCACAGCATGGCTTTTGCCAAGTGGTGCCTTGTCCACACCTGGGATCCAAACTGGCGAACCCCGGGCTGCTGAGAAGTGGAACATGAGAACTCAACAACAGCGCCACCAGGCCGGCCCCAGAAGAAGAAGATTTTAAAACAACAACCAGGAAACAGAAATTGTATTTAAAAGTATAACTTATTCTTTCCACTTTCACTGACTAAGGAAGCTCCGATCAGACAAACTCTTCTACAGTTAAAAGCTATAAACTCTAGGGGCTGGCCCCATGGCTGAGTGGTTAAGTCTGTGCGCTCCGCTGCAGGCGGCCCAGTGTTTCGTTGGTTCGAATCCTGGGCACGGACATGGCACTGCTCATCAAACCACGCTGAGGCAGCGTCCCACATGCCACAACTAGAAGGACCCACAATGAACAGTATACAACTATGTACTGGGGGGCTTTGGGGAGAAAAAGGAAAAAATAAAATCTTAAAAAAAAAAAAAGCTATAAACTCTGAAAAAATACAAAAGTTACTTATGAGAGAGAGAAGAGAAGCAGGCATATTTTATGAAGTCCAGCTTGGGAGCAAGAGCTGTATAGGGTGAGTTCTCTGTGTTTCTTCTTTCAGCCTAGGGCAGGTGCAGTTGATATGACACTGGTGGAAAACTAGTCTTTTTGGTTAGAGAAACGAGGATTTAGATTGGAACACATAGCCACTAGAGAAGAAGAGATATTTCCTAATGAGAGAGAGCCAGAGAGGGAACATTTCATTTATGTCTGCCTCCATCTCGGGATGACTTATGAACCATGAATGGTTGAAGCACGCTCAAGAGAGCTTAGCTAAAAAGAAAAACCACAAAAATTATTATCTAAGATTGGAGCTGACTCCCAGGAACACATTTGCAGTTTAATTCCAACCAAGTTAAATACCTACTAAAACAAACAAAAGCAGCAAAACTTAAAATCAACATTCATCAGCAAAAAAATAACTGAATCTAGAATCTCCTCAGTTTAACATTAATAATGTCCAGAATACAATCCAAAATCACCTGACATATGAAGAACTAAGAAAATAGAACCCATTCTCAAGAGAAAAAAACAATCAGTGTAGACCAAATCTGAGGTTATCCAGATTTTAAAATTAGCATACAAATATTTTAAAGAAGCTAATGTTTGTATCCTCAGTGATGGAAAAGAAAATATGGTTGCTGTGAATTCAAAGAGATACGGACTGAAAGTGAAGGGATAAAAAAAGATATTCTATGCAAAAGGAAATCAAAAGAAAGCAGAGATTTCTATATCTATGTTAGACAAAACAGACTTCAAGCCACAGACTGTAACAAGAGACAAAGAAGGTCAGTACAAAATGATAAAGAGATCAATCCAACAAGAGGACATAGCGTTTGTAAATATTTTATTGCAGCCAATCTAGACGCACCTAAATATATAAAGCAAATCAGACCTGAACGGAGAAATAGAAAGCAATACAATAATAGGGGACTTCAATATCCACTTTCAACAATGGATCAATCATCCAGACAGGTAATCAATATGGAAACATTGGACTTAAACTACACATTAGATCAGATGGACTCAACAGACATTTACAGAACATTCCATCCCAAAGCAACAGAATACACATTCTTCCAAAGTGCACATAAACATTCTCCAGGATAGACTGTATGTTATCACCAGTCAAAATTAACATTGCTAGTAATCGGATTAATCGACAGCACGTGCTTTCTGATGTTACGCACTAAGAAGGCAGTCTCATCTCTATTGCTTTCCTGCCAACGAGGCGTAACTCGAATCCACCCATAAGGAAGCATCAAACAAACACAAATTGAGGAGCAGTCTGTGAAATAACTGATCTGCTCTATTGTTCTTTGTTGCTGTTGTTTTCACCATGGAGGTCATCACTATAAAACTGGCAACATCTGAGTGAGGTCTGTGGAATTAGATAATGTATCATCCCTGTTAATTTCTTGATTTTCATAATTATCCTATGGATATTCAAGAGAATTCTACGGTTTAAGAAAATGTATGCTATAGTGTTTGGGGTAAAGGAGCATCACGTGTGCTATTTGCTCTTAAATAGTTCAGAAAAAATAATAGTGAGAGAGAGAAAATAAGAAGAAGAAGAAAGAAAATGGGAGAGC